>NC_080186.1:225699188-226002218 GCF_030028045.1 Hippopotamus amphibius kiboko
ACAAGTTCTCACTTTCCTTATGGAAGAAATCATGGGCTGAGAAAGTCCCTCCTGGCATCGGGTTGTGCTGTCCACCTGGAGGGCTGCTTTGGGTAACGTGAAACTGTTCCTCTTACCCTCTTCAATGTGTCTAACCTTGGATTTTTTTTTTCCCCTCCAACGGTGTGCTGGGACTTTTCCCGCTAGGCTGCCAGAATTTCACAAAGTCACTCTTGTCCGTGATTATCAAAATTGGTGTTTGTTTGGAGAAAGACGGTAGAAAACTCTTATTTTGCCATGTTGATGACACCATTCCCAGCGTTTCTAATGGCCTCTCGATGAGTGTTCATGGGATGCCCAATTTTTCACCATTACAAATAATGCTGTAAAGTACCTTATTGCTCAGGCCTTTTTTGTTTTTTATTTTTTTGTTTTTTATTTTTGCATAGGTGTGAGCATTTTTATAGGGTTTATTACAGAGAGTAGAATTGCTGGGTTATAGGGTGTACCACTTCTACTTTACTAGAAATGGCTAAATTGCTATAGAAATGGATTTAAAAATATACATCCCCACCAGTAGTACAATATAGATGAGGCCTTCTATTGCTCCATATCTGGTATGTTCGGCTCTGTTCATTTTTACCAGTCAGAAGCAACATCCCATTGTGGTTTTTTGTTTTTTCCCCCCAGGATGCTTTCTGAGGGCTTTATTAGATATGTGTTTATTGGACATATATCAGTTTGGCTTTCAGAGATTCAAGAAACTGTTCTACTTAGATATGTTTTCAGGCTTTTTTTTTTTTTAATTGGGGTATAGTTGTTTTACATTGTTGTGTTAGTTTCTACTGTACAGTGAAGTAGAGGAGTTCCCTGTGCTATACAGCAGGTTCTTATTAGTCGTCTATTTTACACATATTAGTGTATATATGTCAATCCCAATCTCCCGATTCACCCTACACCCCACCCTTTCCCTCTTGGTGTCCATTGGTTTGTTCTCTGCATCCGTGTCTCAGTTCATCTTGCAAATCAGCTCATTTGTACCATTTTTTCTAGATTCCACAGGTATGTGTTAATATACGATATTTGTTTTCCTCTTTCTGACTTGCTTCACTATGTATGACATTCTCTAGGTCCATCCACATCTCTACCCACTGCGGTTTTAAATTGCATTTCCCTGACTCCTGGGGAGGTTGTGCTTAGATTTCCCCTTCTGTGAGTTTTCCATTCATATCTACTTTTTCTTTTGTGTTGCTTCCCCTCTTGCTTTTAGATTTGAAGAAGCTATTTTTTATTCCAGATAATAGTTTTTGTTGATTGTGTACAATACAAATATCTTCTGCTGGTTCGTGACTTGTGTTTTCACTTTCTTGATGGTGGCTTTTGCTGTGTAGAAGTTGTAGTTTTAATGTGGTCAACGTAGTATTCTCTTTCTTTGTTGTTTAAAATTTTTGTCTTATTTCAAAGTTGGAGGTAATAATCTATATGATCTTTAAAAACTGTTGAAATTTTGCTTTTCACAATTAAATTGTTAATCCACTTAGTGTGTGGTTAAGGTAATAATATATTGTTGTTATTGTTTAGAAACAAACCTTTTGTTTTGGCACCATTATTGACTGGTTCATTCTTCCCCAATTGATTTATAATTCTTTGACACATATAAACATATCAAGTTTCCATATATGTATAGGCTTGTTTGGGGACTTTTATTTAGTTTCACTAATTTATTTGTTTATCTCTACACTGATAGCATACTTTTAAAATCAGTTTCTTTATAATAAATTTTGATATCTGGTAGGCAAGTATTCCACATTATTCATCAAATCTGTGTGGTCTATTCTTGGCTTTTTGCATTTCCATGAATATTTTAGAATCAGATTGTTAAATTCCATGAAAAAACCCAGAGGGGATTTTATTAGAATTAATCTGAATTGAATGTATACATGAATTGAGGAAGAGGAAGACATAAAGCATGTCTTTATCATAGTGAATCTTCACAAACATTATATGCCCTTCAAATTATATAGGTCTTTTATATTATCTCTTAAAAAGTTTAAAAAATTTCTTCACGGATGTCTTATAGACCTTTTGTTAATTCCATTCTTTGAATAAATGAATGAATGCATGAATTAATAAGTAAATAACATTTGTTGCCATTTGTTACAAATGCTATATGTTTTAGAAGTTACATTTTCCAGCTCTGTGTTAGTGTGTAGGACTGCAACTGGTTTTATTTTTATTGATTTTATATCCATAATCTTTGCTGAACTTCCTCATTAATTCTAATAATTTGTCAAATTTCTTAATTTTCTACTAAGACACATTTTTTCTCTTAGTTTCTTTTCAATCTTACATTTATTTTCATATCAGTTCTTGAAAAATTCGAATTCAGCTGTAAAACTATCTGGTCTTTATACTTTTTAGTGCTGAAATAGGTCAGTTTTTCAAATGCTGGCTTTGGGGTGAGCCTAGGACTTTAGAACACGTTAGGGGTTTTCCTTCTCTGCTTCTCTTCTCACCATGATTTCCCCTATACCCTAACTCTCAACAGCCCCTTTTTCTGGCTGAAAAGCTGGGGTTTTAGCCACGTGGGCTGTCAGGCATTTCCTGTGCCTGCCTCTGCCTTCATGGGAAACTGCTAGAGAAAAGGGGGTGAGAGAAATAATGAGCCTTTCCTCCCCCACATACTCTGAATAGCAGCGACTCCTTTTCTCAGTTCTTCTCAGAATGTTGTCTCAGATATTTAGGTAGGTACGTGGCAGTAGCTGCTGTAAGCAGCTTCATGACTGAAGCTTGCCTCAGGCAGAGATGGGATGATAAAATGTGGGGGGCAACCCAGGGATGCGTCTGGAGTCTCTGTCTTGCAGTGACCCCCTGTTCAACCTACTTTGAGCTCCT
The DNA here is from genome assembly GCF_030028045.1 of Hippopotamus amphibius kiboko. Taxonomy (NCBI): domain Eukaryota; kingdom Metazoa; phylum Chordata; class Mammalia; order Artiodactyla; family Hippopotamidae; genus Hippopotamus; species Hippopotamus amphibius. The sequence continues at coordinate 225,702,063 of NC_080186.1, forward strand.
TGGGCCAGGAAAAGTTACTCTGTGAGTTTTTTTGCTTTTTTTTTTTTTTTAATTCTTGCTCTCTGTAGTTCCAGAATTCTGGCTGCTCTTGTTCTATGCCTGGAGGCATAGGAGGGAAAAAAAAAAACCAACAGAAAAATCTCTGCCATAATGGTATTCTTTGTATTTTGATTTTTTCCCCTAATCTGTTTGTTCTTATTTATTTTTCAGAATCCTCACATAGTTGCTTTCTGCCTCCTGTTCAGAGTTTTTAGTTGTAACCAGTGGGAGGAAGAGGGTGGTTTGCTTACTCTATCCTAGCTAGAAATTCTTCCTCATGATGGAGAAGGGACACACAGCCGCAACCACTAAGTCCTCTCAGGCTCTGGACTATTAATCTGCTTATTTGCTTAATTATTTCTTCCCCATCTATTATCTTTTCTCCTTCTGGATCTTCTGTTACTATTTCATCTGACCTTCCTGTGTCATGTATTTTCCCTCTTAATTTACATATTTTTTTGTGAGAGATAACAGATGTCTGGTGATTCATTTCCAAGGAATGTAGTAAAAGTTTGTGGAAGTGACCAAAGTCTCCTACCAGAAAGTAATGGGCAAAGGTTCCCGCCAAGGGTAGCAGTACAAAGGGAGACGTGGTAGCTGTCACGAAGTCATCATGAGGGAAGTCCAAGCCCTCCAATCAAATAGTAAAAGAGTACATATTGTAACGTCATTGGTAGGCGACGTTTGGGGAAGGCGTGTGAGCCGTGTAGTATTCAGCCAATGACATCCAGGGGAGGGATTTGCGGATCAGGGATAAAAACATTTTCCGTGATCATCACATGTGTGCCTGTCCCAGCAAGACCGTTATTAAAGTCTCACTTTGCTGTGCTCCAAGCTTCCATGTCCTTTCTTTGGTAATTGGACAGGTGAACTTTGTTTCCCACATTTTTGTGCTTATTAGACAGGGAGTTTTGGGGTTTTTTTTCACTTTGTTTTCCTGACTACAAATTCGGTTCTTACCAGTAAATGTCCTCGTTTAATTTATCTATATTCTTTTAAAGTTTAAAGATCACAGTTTTAATTTGTAGAAAATCTTTGTGTTCTCAATTATCCTTTTGAGTGTTCTTATTTATTTTTTGTTTTTAATGAGAGTTCTCAAATGCCTTTCCTATCAATTCTTCTTCAGAGGGATTCGCCTCTTCTAGATGTTTAGCTTGGTCTTTGCTTTAGCCTGTGCAGGAGGCTATAACAAAACACCACAGACTGGATGGCTTATAAACAGCAGAAACTTATTTCTCACGGTTCTGGAGGCTGGAAATTGGAGAGCAAGGTGCCAGCATGGTCACATTCTGGCAAGGGCCCTTTTCTGGGTTCACAACCAGCGTCTTCTCACTGCGTCCTCACGTGGTAGAGGGGCTAGGGAGCTTTCTGGAATAAGAGCACTAATCCCATTCATGAAGGTTCCACCCTCATGACCTAAGCACCCCCCAAAGGCCCTACCTCCTTATACCATCACCTTTGGGGGTTAATATCCCACATATGAATTTTGGAGGGTGACCCAAACATTCAAACCATTAACAGTTTTCCTCCATTAAACTATGTTTTCTTCAGTGGGTTTTAATTTTCGTTACCTGTCTGAAAGTAGGTTAGGCTGGCAGGGTCTCTAGAGCCAGGAAAATGACCCCTGAGTGAGGAATTTATGTGGAGAAAAGGCGACCTTGAGCCCTTTCTATTATCAGAGTTGCCACCAGACCCTTGCTCAAAACCCACCAACTCCTCCCTTGAATAGGAACTAACATAGACCTTTAGGTCACAGGGTCTGGACCCAAAGAAAGGAAGCCACAGGAAGAGGAAAACAAAAACCGGATAGAACTAGCAGAAACCAAGATGGCGGTGAATCTGACCTCTAACAGACCTTGAGTCTCCTTCTGTGCTGATGTTACCACATGATCGTACAAAATAACACATCTGTCAATGGGCAGAAGTCTCAGAGCAAAAAAGGATAGAAAGGGGGTGACACCCCATTTCCAGGGAAACCCTGCCCCTTTCCCAGGAAACTCACACGTATGCCTTCCATCATTAGTCTCACTGCTCCCCACACTGTCTTTACTCCTTCAAAGCAACTCCTTCTTGCTGTCAGGACCAGAAGCTGATTTGTGAACCAAGCTTCTGCTCCTCTCTTCTCTGGCCTTTGAATAAAGCTTGTGTTACTTCAACCTCAGCTTTGGTTTTGTTTTCGGCTGTGTGAACTCCAAAGGATAAAGAACCTTTCCGGCTGAGGCAGAGGGCCTTGGCCAGGCTAGGACCCAGGTGGGGGTTCATATGATTTAATTCAGTAACACCTCCATAGCCCAAGCCCAAAAGCAGTTGCAGCCTCCATTGCAGGCATCCTTCAGGTCCACTGGGCTTAGCTTCCCAGAGGAATACGGGATCAGATCAGCCGCAGGTAAATACGCAGCTCCTCTCTGTCGGGACTCACAGCATTCTACGACCTGAGGGCCCAAAGGAACCACAAAAGCCCACTTTTCTTTCCTTCTCCTCTTTTCTCTCCTTCTCCTCTTTTCTCTCCTTCTCCTCCCTCTCACTAATTCCCATGCTTGCCTTACCCTTTAGATTATGGCCAACTACCTTTGGCCCCAGGAGACTTCTCTAGGCCCTAGCAGATTTACTATTCTGTTTTTTGTGTTATACAAAACCTTCCTTTTGAGGAAGGCAGCCAGAGGTGTGCACCAAAAACTCCATCTTCCCTGAATGCCTCACAATTGTGCTCTCATTCCTCAGCCCCCAGTTAAAAAGCATTAAATGTCCTATGGATTTTGTTGGTACTGATTTAAAGCTAACAATACTGGTTTTTTAAATTAACCCAGTATTATTGTATCCCATTCACTTTCTTAATTTGTGTCACAGTGTCCTATTAAAGAATAATAAAGTGATAACCCTTAGAAGTTTATCCTGCAATTCTCTGACTAGATCATTGAAGCCATATAAATGGGGACAGGCTCACTTTTATTTCTACATGTACAGATTTCTTGTATTGTTTTGCTCCTTAGAGTTGCCTTAGGAAAATTTAAAATGAGAAGTTTTTGAAAAATGATTTCTTAAAATCCCAGACCCATTCCTGTACAGCTGAAAGTTTCCTATTCCAAATAAGCAGTGAGTATAGAACAATTGGTAATTTTTCTTTCTGATAGGTGGTGGGAAGGAGAACTTTTACTTTATGGATGAGACACTGAGGCCAGGGAAGGACAAAGAACTTTGGTGGCACCATTACACAGGGGTAAGGCTGGGACCCAGACTTACATGCTGTTCTTCCTACACCACCACACCGGAGCAGTGAAATGATCTTGGAACAGACACAGCTGATGGTCTCAGACAGTAGAGGAGGAGACAGAAAGAGAGATGAGAGAAAATGCGAGCTACCTTCCATTTCAGCAAGCATCTTAGATGACTCAGCCCTTCACTCTGCTGTGGATGTTTTGAAGAACAGAGTGCTTCTTTCTATGTGGCCAGCTTGTTTGTACATTTTTTCAAGAAAAAACCTTAAGAGCTAGCAGAGCTGAAAGTATATCTGAAAAGCCAGTTTATCACTTCAGATACAGTCTACTCACCATGAAGGAGCTAAAGAGTGTCAAAGCACTCAGACAAAGGAACAAATATATATTAAGAATGTGACATTAATGAAGTTTAGCTTTCCAAGTCTCTTCTTAAATAACATTTCCTTAAGTTTGTATTTATACTTTGCAAAATAATCTCACATTCATCATTTTGTGTGATTTTTCTCCTGTTTCTTATCTTTTATCAATTCTCTTCCAACTAACAGCCAGGATCACAGGTCTGAAATGTTCACAGTGGTTGATTTTACTTTTCAACTGCTTTTGGCAACAGAACAACCTGTATTCTTATTTTTCTAACATCAATAAGACATTAAAAGAGAGTGAAAGGAAGAAGAGAGAATGAAGAACACTTTGTACTCTGTTTACTATTAAAACATGTTCTAAGGAGAAGATTTGAGACCAGGCATTACTTTTGTGAATTTAAGTTAACATGTTACCATTCTCAGGATATTTGCTGAGAAACTTTATACTTAACTGTGTGAGAAAGAATGTGTCTCTCTAAATGGAATTTATGCCTAATAAATGGCTTTAGAAGCCAATACATGGAGCAGTTATTTTGGGGACAACCTAGTGGATTAATTGTATTCTGCCCTACTTTTACTATTTCAGAGGAAAGATAACTGATAGCTGGACATATCACTGCATTTGCACTTTCTTAAGTATAAGGGCCTTGTAACCTCATGCTGTGATTCTTAGACTAGCCATGGGGGAGGCCACAGCCCTGAGTGGACATTGAATATTGAGTATCACCTTTTTATCTGATACATGAATCAATTCTAAAGTCATATATATTTATGTTTTCCATTGATATGTTTGCTCTTAACAGTGTAAACAAAATGTTTGTAAGAATGGTTGTCATTCTTGAAGAAAGGCTGTGCTCCTGATAATTGCATAGTTTTATTTCACTGAGAGGGGCTGTAACTATCTTTGCCTGTGGTTGTGCTTTATGGCTAATTTAATGCTTCACTGTAAACATGCCTTTTTCTGCCTGGGGTTGCTCATGAAGAATACCAACCCCGGTGTCTAGAGCTCATTGGGATCTCATGAGAGTTGGGCTTCCTGGGTGATTTGTATTTCATGCCAGTCAAAATTTGAGGGCTGTGTAGTATAGTTTTAGTTTGAACTGGTTGGGCAAACATTCATGTTCTCACATAGGTATTCTTCCTAATGATGACTTTTTATTAGTGGCACAAATTGGACATCCGTGTATTGACATCCTAGGGTGGTTTCAAAAAAATTTGACCTTCTGGTATGTTTGAAGAACAGTGAGGAGGCCAGTGGTCCTTTTTCAAGGAGGTGTGTGGGGTTCTTGAAACTGTTACCTCCAGATGGTTTCACACCAAGCTGGAAGTGCTTCTGCTGTGACCTCTCCAGCTGTGGCTGGCTATGATATTTATTCATTCACTCAGCAAATAGCTACTGAGAGCATGCTATGCCCCCAACTCTATTCTGACTCTTGAGGATAAAGCAGTGAATAAAACAGGCAAAATCCCTGCCTTTTGGAGCCCATGTGTGCACAGGGATGTAGATTACAAACAAGGTAAACAGCATGTTAAACACGGATCAAATGCTAAGGAGAAAAATAAAGCTGGGACGTGTTGGGAAAGGGATTTCAGTTTATATGATGAGACCAGGAAGGCCTCACTGAGAAGGTGACTTCTGCACAAAGACCTGACAAAAGTGAGAAATAACCATTGTGGATAGTTAGGGGCAAATTATACCTGGTGAATGGAACAGCAAGTGAAAAAGACCTAAGGCAGGAGCATGAACTGGCGTATTTGAGTCACAGCGAAGATGAGGTTGCAGTGCTGAAGCTAAGTAAACAAGCAGCACAAGAGTAGAGGGTGAAGTAATGATGGGGTGGGTGGCATGGGGGAAGATTAGATAGGGCCTTAGAGCTGGTAATTCAGACTCTTTTTTTTCCAATTCATGAGAAACACTATCTAGGGTAAATAAGAAATTCGATTTCTACTTTCAAAAAGATGCTGGAAACATTTCCTGGGCATCAGGAGCCAAGACATACTTCTTCCTACTAGCACTGTAGGATACCTTGCTTTTCTTTTCTTAATGGAAATAAAGACTAATGTTTGCTTGGTGCTGGATCTAAATTTTCTAATAGAGATTCATTCTTGAGTTGTTTTCATTTCCTTGCTTCTCTGCTACTTCTTTCATGTCCACAAGCAGAAAGCCTTTCCCTCTACCTTCTTGGAATTACTATACAAGAAGTTATTGCTAGTCCTACATCATGTTACCTCTTTTGACATACTATTGAAATGTCAAATAACTACCTGAGATTCAAGGATTATGGCTTTGACTAACTTAATCTCAGTTCCACATTTGAGGCCATTTGCACAGTGAGCTCCCAATAAATTACATGATATTGAAGGGAATTTATTCAATCCTGAGTATAGATGACCCGATTCTCCTTGATTGAATCCTTCATCTAACTTGAAGGTCAAATAGATGGTAACTTTTCAAGAAGTTCCTATAATATACGAATGCTTGGGGAGAATGTTTTTGAAATGAAAAGCTGGAGACAGGGGAAGAAGACTCTGCCTGCTAAGACTCTCTCTTTAAGGGGGCCAACTGCTGGCTCCTGACTCCTCACTAACTTTTCTTAGGGCCGCTCCTTGGCTGCAATGAAATGATAGTGGGGAGAAGTTACTATATTTCTCAGAGATGTGGTTCTACTAAAACATAAACACCACAGGTAAAGGAATCATGACTGTTTATCATCATTCTATCCCCAGTGCTTAACATCATGCCTGGTCCATCTTAGGCACTCAGAATGGTTCTTGAATGAATTAATTCATGAATTTAAATAGAATGTATTCCCTCTGCATTCTTCTGACTTCCCTCCAAAATTTTCACTCTGAGAACCCAATTCAGGATGTTCTGCTTCTTGAGGAAATTAGGTAGCTCTTAAAACAGTGTAAACCTGGGATAAATAAGAAACTGGCAAGCAGTAATGCCTTCAACATGGGGACTTTGGATGTGGTTTCTTGAAAAAGTCCAGCAGGGACTTGATTCAGAGACCTGATCCAGACTAATATTCTACCATGTGGCTTGGGAAAAAGACACAAAAGCAAAAATCAATAGAAGCAACAACAACAGCAACAAACTAATAGGCACCTTGTGACTTAGAATATTAATGTATTTTTTTAATGCTTGTATCTCTCTTTCCAACCATTATTTCATATCAGAGGTCCCATGTTGCCCATTTCCCCTTCACTTCTTAGTACAGATATGTTGGAAACAGCGTGGATTGGTGTTAAGTGGAGCTGGATGTGAATTCCTGGTTTCCAACTATGCTACAGTTTATACACATATAAAAGTGAGCTCAAGAGTCCTTAATTCATAGGCTTTTAAGATTAAGTGAAAGAAGACTTGTCAAACACCAGCTTAGAGTTTGGTATGTATATGGTCCCTGAAAACACTTCTTCCCTTTCCCTTAAAATGCTGGCTCAGAGGTCATTAGTGGCCTTTGTTCATTTTTTTCCTACCAGTCCCTGGGCCTTGTGTACCTACTGGACATTTAGGGCTAAAAGGCTCAGAGTTTTATACAGAAGTAAGGGGGAACATGGGTGTGGGGAGGAAATAAAGGAAGAGAGATTGGGGGAGAGAGAAGCAAAGAGTCAAGAACAAAGAGAGAGAAAATAGGATTCTTAGGTAAGCCATGGTTCAAATGTGATAAGGGGATTTAAATAGCTTTCTAATATGACTTCCTGCCTCAATATTTAATCCTTCAAGTTCAATCTTCATCCTGAAACCAGAGTTATTTTCTTTTTTGGCTCATGCCATTTCCTAACTCTTCTTTCTTGCTTACCTCTACAGAACTTGGTGTGTGCTGTGGTTGTTATATTTATTTTTTCCTGCCTTATGATAATATAGAAAGCATAATTATTAATCATCTTTATCTCTGAAGTTATGAGTCTGTATGAAAAAATAAAAGTAAAACATGGAGGTAGTAACTAATTAGCTGATGACTTCATAATATCAATCCGAACTCTTCTAATGCTTCTCTTCATTTTCATAAGTGATGGCTATCCATTACCATAATATCTTTACATTTTTTTCCTCTGGTTCTTGAATGCTGTAAATATCTCATATTATAATTCAGATACAATGTGAATATACTGCTGTGAAATTTCAAGAACTACAAAAAATACAAGAAATGATGAAGTCCAGATAAATGCTAAAATCACTCACAAAACTATTGACCAGATAAAAAATGGAGAAAACTGACAAGGATTATAACAAAAGCATCTAAGAGGAACAATTTGCATGCCCAAGCATCAGGAAAATTGATGAAGCTGGTTAACACTTTTACAAAGGAAGTCCTCTTTAAGATAGTGTTATGAAAATTCAAATGAGAAGTGAAGGCCATCATACTGTACTTTTGTAGAAAAAAATCACACAGAAAGTAACAAATGATTTACTCTTTGTTGCAATTATATCCTATATTTTATTAAATATAAAGCAGAATAGACTTTTTCCCATGACTTTGTGTTTTGAGTTTCATCTTTTAAAGACTACCTCCAGGCCAAACTTTTTTTTTTTAATAAAACTGTATTTACTATGAACTTTTGTTCCCTGTGTTAAGAGACCTTACCTGGCCCCAATTATCCTGAGAAAAATGAGCTCTTCCTGTAGTTAGTTATTTGTAGAACTTTGGAAGCCATTATAAAGCCAGGTCTATGAAAAAAGCTACCATATTTTCACCAGCCAACATAATGCCTTGCACATAAACACTAATGTACCATTTACTGTGGACTGAACACTGATCTCAGCACTTTACAAATATGATCTAACTTAATTATCAAAATAATCTTCCAATGTAGGTAGTATCTTTACTTTGAAGATGAGAAAACTAAGGCACAGAGAAATTAAGTAACTTGTCTAAGGTCACACAGCTTGTAAGTGTAGAACCGGAAATCAAACTCAGGCTGTCTAGTACCAGAATCCATGATCCTAAACAATACACTATGTTGTCGCTACTATTTTAGGCTGCCTCCAGATGTTTGTGGAATAAATTAAGATTTTAGTAATCTATGTGAGTATAGTTATACAGTCTACAGGTTAGGTTCAAATGAGACTCTGGGGAAGAGGGTTTATGATATGTTTGGTTGTGACAAATTCTAGAATAAAAATGCAAATGCAAAAACAAAAACAGAAACAAAAATGCCCCAAACTCTTCCAATGAAACTGGAAGACCATCTGGCCTCTTTCAATATATTCTTTTATTCCATTTTTATCCTTATTATTTTTGATCATAAAATAGAATACAAAAAATGTAAATACTACAGGAATATTTTATGCATATTTCACCAACTGTTTTTTTCGACCACGTATTGATACATCTGGCATTATAGTCCAAATTGGTTTGCTATATATGCCCACTATTGACAGTGCACTGGGTTGCATAATGGGAAGGCCTACAGGATAAGGATCAAGACTTTATTTCCCTTTCTCTGTATAGCACTTGGGATGTGGATAAGAACCAGACAAATGCTGGAGTCTCTTTTCCATTCTCATACCCTACCTGGGGCCCACTTGAGGTTTTCTGATTCCCCAGGTTCTCCCAGCAGCCCTACCCTTGTCTTACTTTACAGCAACCTGTTCTCTTTTAGACCCTTGTCCAGTCTTTAGTTCTGTGCCTCTATCTCTTAGGGACCTGCTCTCTGCTGGGTGACAGAGGCCTAATTTAATGGCCTACTCAAGACTCCTACGTTTGCTGAATTGTCTCAGCAGCTGGAGGGAGGGTGGTTTAAGGGTAGATCTGGGGCTGGAGGTACCAGGAAATTTCTGGGCCCTCCATATCTCCCTCAAGGAGGATATCTCACTGTTCATCTTTCTATATGTATTGTGATGAAAATTATATTCTCAGCTGCTGACAGTAGAATTCCTCCTAGGGAAGGAAGTACAAAGGAGCTGCTTATGTTGGGAAGACACTTTGATATACTCCACGGAGACAGAAGGTTAAGGATGGCAGAAGCCCAAATAACAAAAACAATTGAACTGCTTTGCAGGAGAAAGTGTGAATAATGTTTATTTGTTTATTATTTTGTTATAAGAAGGGGGTGGGGGGATTGGGGAAGAGAAATAAGGGAGGGGGTAAAGAAAGAAGTCAGCAAGATGGTATAAGATTGGAAATTCCGTCAGGGTAAAGGGTCAGTGTGGCATTCCCCAGTGAAGAGGCAGCAGAAAAAACTTTCCAGAAGGGGAATGGGAATTTTATCCCAGGGATGCAAGGATTTTTCAGCATCCTCAAATCAATCAGTATGATACACCACATTGACTATACTCAATATTTTGTAATAACCTACATGGGAGAAGAATCTGAAAAACAATATATATAAACTCAATCACTTTGCTGTACACCTGAAACTAACACAACCTTGTCAATCAACTATGCTTAAATAAAAAAATTTGACCATCACATAGATGTAGTATGATCTAACATAGACCACAATAAGCTTTAACAAAAATCAAATTGAAAAATAAAAACCATACGATCATCTCAATAGATACAGAAAAAGCTTTTGATAAATATCAACATCCATTTATGATAAAAACTCTCCAGAAAGTAGGCACAGAAGGAACAAACCTCAACATAATAAAGGCCATATATAACAAACCCACAGCTAACATTATACTCAATGGTGAAAAGTGGAAAGCATTTCCTCTAAGATTAGGAATAAGACAAGGAAGTCCACTCTCACCACTTTTATTTAACATAGTTTTGGAAGTCCTAGCCGCAGCAATCAGAGAAGAAAAAGAAATAAAAGGAATCCAAAATGGAAAAGAAGAAGTAAAAATGTCACTGTTTCTAGATGACATTATACTATACATAGAAAATCCTAAAGATGTTACCAGAAAACTACTGGAGCTCATCAATGAATTTGGTAAAGTTTCAGGATACAAAATTAACACCCAGAAATCTGTTGCATTTCTATAAACTAACAACAAAAAATCAGAAAGGGAAATTAAGGAAACAATCTCATTTACCATCACACCAAAAAGAATAAAATACCTAGGAATAAACCTACCTAAGGAGGCAAAAGACCTGTACTCCATATATATATATGTGTGTGTGTATATATATATATGTGCGTGTGTGTATATATATATATGTGTGTATATATATATATATATTTGTATGTGTGTATATATATATATATTTGTATGTGTGTGTATATATATATATAGCCATTTGCAGCAACAATGATGGATTATAACACTGAGTGAAGTAAGCCAGACAGAGAAAGACAAATATCATATGATATCACTTATATGTGGAATCTAAAAATAATTATACAAGTGAACTTTTTTATAAAAGAGAAATAGGCTCACCAGCATAGAAAACAAATTTATGTTTCCCAAAGGAGAAGCAGGGGGAAGGATAAATTGGTGTTTGGGATTAACATAGTCACAGTACTATATATACACTAGATAACCAACAAGGACCTACTGAATAGCACAGGGAACTACACTCAATATTATGCAATAACCTATAAGGGAAAAGAATCTGAAAAATAATAGGTATATCTATATGTATAACTGAATCACTTTGCTGTACATTTGAAACTAACACAACATTGTAAATGAACTATACTCCAGTAAGAAAAATATGCATCATGACGTTTCCCCAATAATTAGTAAATAATTTGACCCCAAAACAATTTGTGTGAATGTGGTAAGAGGTGAAAATCTTGATGAGAATGTTTTCACATCAGTGTAGTACAGAATAGGAGCAGTGTGTTTGGTAGAAGAGTCTTCAAGCAATGTAGATGGTGCCTTATGATACTACAGAGACACCTATGCACTTTGCTGGCTCGTGAAGTGTTAGCCTTGGTCTTACATATACATCATACACTTTTCTACTCTTGGTGGAAATCTCCTGGTCTTCCTGTAATACCAACCTCCATGGAAAATGAAATATTTGCTGCTGATCTCTCCCCCCTGGCTCATGAGGAAACCTCCCTCCTGCTGATTTTAATGATGTTTATGTGTGCTACATTATCACCATGATAATTAGTGCTATACATAAGTCTTTAGGAAATGTTTTGCTTTTCCAGTTCACAGGTAACAGGATCTCCCCCACTAAGCTTTTTCGTAGAGTTTTTATCTATTTATGTTCAATGTTTTGTTTTCTGGGGACTCTCTTTCAAATGTCCTTGTGGGCACAGACTTGGGAATGAAAAGAAAGCAGAGACCCCTTTTCCCCTTCACCTGCCATCACTGCTCACAAATCATCCCGAATATTTAGTAACTGTTGGAATAAAAGCATCAAAGAATGAGGGACAGAGAAGGATGTTTATGCTTCTTCATTGTTTCAGGTCTTACCAGGTTCCCTGTCCTCACTTTCCTTCTCTCTTCACAAATGTGCCCCCAATTTCCTTCGCATCTGCAGACTCAACTCCCCAGCTGGAGTTAGGGCTGGGTGAGGTGGGGAGAAGAGTCTCTAGATCAATACTATTTTTTTCTTTTAAAAAATATCACCCCTTCCCTTACTTTGTTATCATCATGAACGATGAATTTATTATTTTAAACTTGAGGTGTTATAATCACGACCTGTAGACTCAACTAGCTCTAACAATGCACCCTGCGCTTGTTCAGCAGACCATGGCTCCTTGTATTGCATTGATGGGAACTGAGTCATTATTTTGTTCCTTCTGGGCGTGTCTTGATTTTTATTGTACACCTAGTCATTTAGATCTTCCTCGTTCTAGCCTTTGTGCCCCATTCTTAATTTGAACGATCTCATTCTGCTCTCGCCTGTCTGACCCCAACAGGCTGAGCTTCGATGAACTATGATTCAGGTGGTGTGGGGTGGGCAATACAGGTTCAGGGTTGCTCTGAGAAGTGGTTTCTAAGAACAGAACAGACACTAATGCTAAACACAGTTCCCAAAGCATGCCCACTGTTTTTCTATATAAATAATTATATTGGATTTTGAATCTAAAATTTTCTTTGGATTAGCACAATTGTGGAATACTCTCAAAAATTCAAATGTCACCAAGAGTCTCCAAAATACATTTTAAGATTTGTTTTCTTTTATTCCAGGATGCTCTTAGATTGCACTCACTGCATTCAGTTGTTATGTCCCTTTGTTTTCTTTCTCACTGTACTTGTTTCTCATGGCATTTATTTTCTTTACGGACCCTTTTTGAAGTTCATTATCTTCAGAAAACAGACCATATTCTGCCCCGCCCCTTTCATTTCTCCAGTTTCTGTTGCTCCTTTGGAGTCTTCATCCTCATTCATCACTCATTCCTCTCTGGACCTGTTCTAATAGTTGGTAATATGACTGTACAAACTTTATATCACAGCTATCATTTTCCTAAGTATACATGGCGTAGAGGGAAAACTTTGGGGTGTACACACACAAACACACAGACATACACATGAGACCCTTCTCTCTTCTGGAATTTCTCTCTAGAACTGAGCATTATCACTCCAGGAACACAGGACAGGAGTGACCAAGACTCCCTCATGGGTTGCCAAGGGTTACACTTATATCCCACTTTGAGCATTAATAACCACAGCTTCTGGTTGATGGACAGATACTGGCCTGACAAATGACTGGAAGATTCCACTGTAGCATCTTTCCAGAAGGTATTCTTCAAATGCAGAAATGGCTCAGAAAGGCTGAAGACATTTTTATTGCAGAGAGAGGTTTTTAACTTGTCAGAAAAATATTTCTCTTCAGAGAGAAGACAATAATTAATAGATGATAAAAACATGTCAGAACACTTCCCCAGAGCCTGAAGGAGATGCTGGCAGATCCTGTTCTGATAGGGAAACAGGGAGTTGACAAAACTGTTTCAGACCTGCTCTGGGTTGGCTTTCAACAGTCAGAGATTACCTGCTGGTGCTGATTCCTGCCTCTGAATTTGGTGCCAGCTCCTGAGGATGGCTGAGATACCTTATGCCAGTCTGCACTGGGTGATGGCATTCTTCGCAAGTGACTCGAAGTCTCATTCTCTGTATAGGCTTTGTCTTCGCTACAGGAGCTTCTGTCCCCCCTTTCTTCCTTTCCTTGTTCGCGGATGAGTGCTGAGAGTTGAGTGTGTCAGGCATCACATTGGGTGTGGGGAAGGACACAGTCAAAGTCACACAGATTAGCGTCAAGTAAAAGCGCAGGGCCATGCCTTTTATAAATCTGCTCTACTTTGCAGCTCCTACTTCCGAGGAGCTCAGCACACTCACTCACTCCTAAAGGGAGCTGATCCTAAGTCTCTCTTTCTGATTCTCATGCACTGAACTGCTTGAGATGCCTTTGAATTTGGAGGTTTCTTGAGTTGAGGGGAATGGACCATGCATGGCTGTTAAAGCTCATGCTGATTTTAATCAACGTCAAGGTTGTTGGAACTCCACCAGAGAGGCCACGCATAAATCTGAAATCTGGCAGGAAGTCACTTTAGCAGGTGTCTGAGAGCCTTGGCTCTTGCAGTGAGTTCAAACCCTGACTATGTCATTGACTAGTTAAATGACCTCGGGTGGGCTTTTTCAACACCTCCTTATCAGCACAATGAGAATTAATACAGTGGTTACTTCATAAGATCTTTAGATGGTTTTACCACAATGCACGTGAAGTGCTTAGCATGTGACCCGCTAAGCAGAAAGAGCTCGATTAATGACAGCAATAATTAGGGTGATGAATTTCAGCAGTTACAGACTTTATACCATAAGGTCATACATGTAATAAAACTAGGCTTTGGTATCTCTTGACTCTTCTTTCACTTAGTATCTGAAATGGTTATTTCTATAAGGCTTTTCCTAAGTTATTAAAATTCTTCCTTAACTTCTTGATTTCTCTAAATAACTATATGATCAGGACGTCTAATATCTCATACTAAACATGCAGGTGAATAATATAACTTTCTTACTTGATAGTGAGAACTTAAGACAGTTGGTGGAAAATGGTTAAATTCCTCTTTAAACAGTTAATAAAATTTAATAAAACACAAGGATAAAATGTTGAACTCCCTCTTATCTCTTAGTGAATGTTGTTTAAAAGTACTTTCAAGATTGTGAATGAATTTATGTAATCTGATCCTGTGGTGAATTTGCAAGATTTTATTTTAAAAGAAATAAAAAGCTATGCTCCCCAATGCTATCCTGTGAAGAAAGGTGTGAACATTGAAAAGCTAGGTCAGTTAGAGGTAGAAATCTGAGCAGCTGTCATTTTTTGCTTCTGTGCTATGGATATGCTATTTGGTCTTTGCCTCTCTTCATATGAGTCTTATTTATTTAGACAAAATGCATTTTCTCTGCAACTGGAGTTAATTACCCGGTGAGTAGAAGGCAAGGCTGACATGAGTTGTTCTTTGAGGGTAGCCACTTATGTTAATGTGCAGGTTCCCATGTTCCTCAAGGAATTCTCTCGCCCCTGATGTCTGCATAGCTGGACCCCTCATTTTGCTCAAGGCTCTACTCAAAAGTTAACCTTGTCCTAGCAAATTTCCTTGAGAACATAATCTTAAGTGGCAATATCTCATCACTCTCTCTCCTCTAACCTGGAATCATTTTTCATACCACTTACCTTTCCCTGAGATATCACAAATTAATTTTTAATTATTGCCTTCCTGCTACATCCCCACCTCCCTACTGCTCACAAGATATCTGCACCAGTTCTATACCTTCTATACTTGTATTTAGAATAGTTCTTGGCACTTATGGATGTTTAATAAGTATCAAATAAATAAACAAACAAATACACCAAAAGGCAGAGTGGCATGGTAGAAAAATTCTGGATTTGATATTAAAGTACAGTTTTGACTCTTGGCTCTGTTTGTACCAGAGCTTATGTCTATGGGTGAGCCAGCTAATTTTTTGAGCTTTAGTTTCCTCACGTATAAAATGAGAATAATAAAATCTATCTTGCAAGGGTGTTATGACATTCAAATGAGATGGCATATGTGCAAATGCATTATACACTCCTTATAAAAATATTAATTTAAATAGATTTGTTATTCTCACTCACAGACCAGTAATCATGACTTTTGGACTCTTCTAAGTTCAGCAGATATGGCAACACTTTACATATTTGGCAGTTAGCCAGCTTGACCATGTCACATGTCAGTAAATTTTGTTTTTCCTTTCCCCAGAAAGCACAGGGCCACTGTACTGAAGTCTTATAATTTTGATTATTTGGATATATCTCTGATTTTTAACCCAAGTATTCATGGAATCTATTAAGCCCCAAAGCCTCTACTCATGCAAGAATGACCTTTTCTATAGGCTTCTTGGGAAGGACATTTGAAATAGATACCTAGTGTAGTTATCATTAGAAAAATTTTACCTGACAGCCCAGAAATTAAATTAACTGTGGTGGGTTTTGATTGTGAAGGCGATGGTAGACTGTAGTTTGATTTGAATTTTTTAACCATTTATTACAAGTTTGAGTTTTAATTTAACATTGAATATCTTCTATTAACTAAGTGACATACAACATAATTTTTGGGTACCTAGACTATTCCATTTTTAACTTTATTTTTGGCAAATAAAAATTCATATAAACCCTGGAAGATTTTGATGCGTTACTGATATGAATGTCAATTAGAGATGCATTCATTAACAAGTTATCCATTTTGAAATTTGGCAATATATATCCAAAGCTTTAAACATGTGTGTAATTATTGGTCTAGTAATTCTACTTGTAGAGATTTATCCCTAAAAATTAATCATGGTTATGGACAAAGCTTTATATATAAAGTAATTAATTACAGCATTGGTTATAACATCAAAATTAAGGAAATAATCTAAATGTCTAATAATAGGGAATCAGTTGAATATAGCACACACATAAAAAGGAATATTATAAAGCCAGAAAAAGGATGTAGAAGAGTATTGAATGTCACGAGAAATATTCATTATATAGTGTTAAATGAAAAAAAAAACAGCCCATGTTCTATGTGTGTGTATGTGTGTGTGTGTGTGTAGATTCATTTTTTAATGGAGTAATCTGAAATTGATAGGGTTCAAACAGAAAATGGCTCTATTTTTAAATAGCTACTGCCTTCAGATGTATTCTGTTGACTCTCCCTTCTCTGCCCTTTGTGATATCTTGGAAAGATGCCTTAGCTCTTTTTGATATTTTCTGTTACGAGCATGGTCTTCATAATTACAGTTCATTTTCAGGCATTAAGAGATCCCATGCATTCTAAATGAAAACTTTAAGTTCACACCCAAGGAGTATGGTTTGTTTATTCACACTTCCTCATATCCATTCCCTGCTTCTTCTGACTCCTTGAGGGCTGAGTAGGAGGAAAGGGCATAAGAGGGACAAGATTAACTGTCTTATGTCACCAGTGCTATTATAACCTGCCTGTGTGGCAGGCATCCAAAGTCTGGCTCTTTAATTGGATACAAACATGGATTCTTTGGCTATTCTGAAAAATGCTCATGTTGTAGAGTTCCTTGATATAAGCAATTTGGAACTCTTACAACAAACCCTCTGATTGCCCGTGGTGATGCATTCCATAACCTCTCACACTACAGCTCTCTTGCCATGGTTAGCTGCCCTCTTGGGCAGAATAATTTCAAGATAACTTGAGCCTATCTACTCTGTGTGGCCTCTAACTGGGTCACAGAAATCTCATACATTTTTTTTTATTAGAGTATAGTTGATTTACAGTGTTGTGTTAGTTTCTGCTGTATACCACAGTGAATCAGTTATACATATACACATATCCCCTCTTTTTTAGATTCTTTTCCCATATAGGTCATTACAGGGTATTAAGTAGAGTTCCTGTGCTATAGAGTAGGTCCTTATTAGTTATCTATTTTATATATAGTAGTGTGTATATATCAATCCCAATCTCAAATTTATCCCTCTCCCCCTTTCCCCCCAGGGTAAACATAAGATTTTCTACCTCTATAACTCTATTTCTGTTTTGTAAATAAGGTCATTTGTACCATTTTTTATGATTCCACATACAAGCGATATCATACGATATTTGTCCTTCTCTAGCTAACAACTTCACTCAGTATGACAATCTCTAGATCCATCCATGTTGCTTCAAATGGCATTGTTTCATTCTTTTTATGACTGAGCAATGTTCCATTGTGTGTATATATATATATATATATATATATATATATATATATACACCATACATCCTTGCTATACCAGATAATAACCACAGTTCAAGATTCTCTACTGCTGTCCTCTGTCCTGGTTTTTCCATTGTGAGGCCAAACGGGCTAACCTCTACCCTTCAGTGTTCTCCAAGTGATAAGCTGTTATCAGTGTTTATGTTCACATATATATCCCAGGCTCCAGAGACATCTCAAGTTTTTCCAGTGACTCTCTTCAGTGAAAAACCTAGGTTTCTGCAGTTCAGGATAGATAGACAAGGCCATCAGAGAATAAAGGTTAGGTTACAGTCCAGTTAGAATAACATGGAGAGGATGGAACTCATAACCCAAGAGCAAGTTTGCAAGAAAGAAAAGGGGGTTTACAGAGTCAGTGTGTTTCTAGGATAGGTTGATGAATGTATAACTGATAAGAAATAAAAAAGAAGCTTTCTAACTCCTAGTGATGGTAAGAGAGTCCAAAAAGAGATGATGAGATGGGTGTAGTATCCATGCATTTTCATCCTGAGAGAACTGAAGTTCTGTATATTTTCTAATTATTCTTAATCCAATATGTGATAAATTATATATGACCATCAAATTTGAAGATCTCTTGTCTTAAAGATGAAAAAGTATGTGTGAAAGTTCAACACCAAAATATATTAAAATTTTTTCCAAGGCACCAAATCATTCATAATTCATCCACTTTCCTCCTCTGACAGAAATATGATATAATTTTAACAGGATGTATTGTTCTTTTAGGATAATATAGATGAGCCATTTGGTTTACAGGATCCAAAGTATTTGTGGCATTCTTTGTGTTACATTGAATTTCATTTATTTCTACATAAAGAATTAACTGCTTTTTGGTTATAGCACTTAACATAGAGTGACTATCTCCTTTGTTTGAAATTTACTGGATGATTGTTTAATCTTTTGCTTCATTTTGAATAGTGTCTTTTAAGCTAGGGTGTGTGTTAATGAAGAAAATGCACAACAGGGAAGTTAGACTCCCTAGAGAAAGGGCAGCTGGCTATCTTCTAGGCAACATTCATTATCGTCGTGAATGTGCTAATAGCTAAACACAACTCTTAGAGACTCAGTTTCTATAATTCTCAGCACACTGGAAACTAATTTACTTTTCAGGTATTGCTTTACATTAATCAAGTTAACAGCAATTCATATATAAAGCAGAAGCCCAATGTTTTGTTGACTTAAAAAAAAAAAAGCACAATGTGAGAGTTGTGAGTTGAGTTTATCTGGGACAAAATGAGGACTGCAGCCCCGGAGACAGCATCCCAGATAGCTCTGAGAAACTGTTCCAAAGAGGTGGGGGGAAGATTAGTATATATGTATGCTTGGTAAAGGAGGAATACATGCAATCAAATACATTTTTTTGTAGGGGGTTTCCGCCAGTTACGAGGAGCAGACATCTCCATGTAGGGATTAAGTGCTTTTCTAGATATGAGGAGATGCAAGGGTTGGGCTCATAAAATTAGCTCCTGAAAACACCTAACTATCTGAAGACCTGTTCTGCCCCTTCCAAAGCACAGAGTGCCTCATTCCTGGTCTCCACCCTGAATTCCCTTCGGGGGTTGTTGAAGGTCAGCAGCTGCAGCAACACGTATAATTTAATCATTGTAGTAGAGGTAGATGGCAAGTGCCTGTGGTGTCAATTTACAGTTGACAGTTTCAATTTTCCACCATAAATATAACTGTTTATAACTAATGAAAATTTTTAATTAACATAGCAACTGTAAGGGTTAATTCCTTGTGTCAACATAACTGGGCCAAGGGGTGCCGAAGTATACAATTTTATTCTGGGTATGTCTGTGAGGATGATTTTAAATGAGATTAACAGTGCAAGCTGTAGACTGAGTAGAGCAGATTGCTGGCCCCAATGAGGAAGAGCCTTACCCAATGCCCTCAAGGCTTGAGTAGAGCACAAAGGCAGAATAAGAGAGAATTCACTGCGTGACAGTTTTCAAGCTGAGAGAACATCTTCCCATGTCTTTGAACTTGCACTGAACTGAAACTTTTACCATTGGCTCTCAGGACTTTGGACTCAGACTTTTGGACTGTTAGTTCTCTTGGGTCTCCAGCTTGCTGACTGCAAATCTTGGGACTCCTCAGCTTCCGGCCTCCATAACTACATGAGCCAATTCCTTATAATAAACAAACAAACATACATAAACACACGTATACAATATATGATGTGTATATATGTGTGTGATTCTCTTATCTAAGCAGTTCTGTTAGGATGTACCTTTGGGTTCCTTCTAGGAATCTAGGACAGAAGTATGCTCCTTTCCACTGAAAATGCACAGTGGAGGACACAGCCTCAAATGTGATCAGATTGAAACAGCTTTTGGCCTTAAGTGGCTCATCCTACATATCAGTCACCTCTAAAGAAACCTTCAATTACTAGAAGTGATTTAAAAATGAGTTCCCTTCTTTTACTTCATCTCTCACAGAACGGTAAATGGGATTCAAATCAAAATTCATGTAACTCTTCTTCAAATCTCTCTTTCCAAACTCACCCAGACTCTCAAAAGAAACCCCCTTTCTTCCATCTGACTTTTTGCCCTATCCTCAGATCTGTACTACATTTCTTGAAAAAATGTTTTCCAGTTTGAATCCACTACCCAGATTCTCCACAAGAAAGCGAGCCTGGGAACCTTGGCATTTACCCAGCAAGGAAAAATCCTTCCCTCTTTCTTCCTGGCCTTCCAGGCCAGTTCTCGCTTTCTATTCTCCCCTTTCTGTAATACTAATAGCCTAGGACTGGTCTGCTGCCATAAAGTGTGAGTGCCTGGGGGAAGCTATGGGGAAGCTGAACTAGAAGGCTGAAAAAATCTCTTGTTGAGACGGATGAGAACATTCCTAAGTCAGTAAATTTTGATTCCAGCACATACATCCTACAGACCCAGAGGCCATTCTACCTCAAAATTAACTTGGCATCTCCTGACTCAGGGCTACTATATGTGAGTACTAGAGCTGAACCCTCAAAGGGCAATATTATTTCCCTTATTTCCAAGCCTTGGGGATGGCAGTGGGATGGAGGTGCAGTCAGGGTTGTGAAGGAGTTGGTAGAGTCTCACTATGACCCCTTAAGTACCAATACAAGCTCTGATGAGGCCAAAGATATATGCTACATTTCTACTTAGGTTGATTTGTTCTGCCCTGTTCTTTGGCCAAATTAAAAATGTGTGCTATTTGTTGTAGACAGCCTGCAAATCCATCACTGCCTATTGCTGGGGGTATTGGCCTCAAGTCTGTGCCCACTTAACGCTGGGTCACCAGTAATATGTCAACAAATGAAAAAAAACACATCCATTACCATATTTTTTACATCTACTTTTAGTCTAAAAAGTACTCAGGGCAATTTGCATTCATTTTAGGATTGAAACATTACACTTGACATGCATATTAGTGAACCAGGGCTATATATAACACTGCTTTTCACCTTTGCGCACTGTGTACAATTGCCTGCAAGGGGAGGGACCTCTCATTTCATAAACACTTACCTGTCGTGATCAGCATTTTGACATTCCTCTTCTGATAACTATGTGTGGCTGTTGCTAAATCTCTGATCCAGAACCAACTGACATTTCCACATTGTACGTAAGACTAATCTTTGTGTAACCGAAGCCATGGTTTTGAGAGCTCTGTTCCATTTATAATTCTGTTTTAGAATGTGAACAGATTGAATACATCCCTTTTTCACTAGGAAAGAAAAACTTGGTAATTTCAGCCCTATAGGTCACATTCTGCAGAAAAATCTTGAATAAATTTTCAGTATCTTGGGCTTATGAAACAATGACAGTGTGACACATGGATGCCTTTGGCCTTGGATTCTCTTCGGCTCCTTACGATAACCACACATTATTCCATATGTTCTACTGTCTGGATCTATTCATATGACTGATTTCTATTGATGTGCTAGTTTGTTTCATCGATTTCTTTAGTATTAATTTAAGCCCAGTATTCTCATATAGGGTGCAGGGCATCAGGATCACCTATACCAGGCCCTTCCTACGTGCTATCTTGTCCCACAGGGATTCTGCTCCATCTCAACCTCTCGATTCAGAACAATTGATTTGCATGCTCCTGTTCATACATTTCATCAGGGCAGGAAGTCGTTTTGGAGAGTGGGAGGACTCTGCCTAGCAAGTGTGTTGGGAAGGGGAATTTGTTAGCTGACTGAGATGAGGTGACAGTCCTCTGAAGCAAAGTAACTGACAAGGAGATGGTGTTTGGTACTTCTGCTCCCTCAGGTTAAGCTGGACTGGTCATATCCCTGTTGCGTGAAGATGCAGGACCAATTCCCAACTCCAATTGGTTTGGAAAAGGCTCCTTCTGCCCATCCACTTATCTAACCCTACCTGTGCATCAAGATCCTCCTTAGGTCCTATTTCCTCCTTGAAGCCTTACGGGTAACCAGAACTTACGCCTTCCTTGATTTCTTTCTTTTTCAAACCCTAAGTGTTTATATTTCTCATTTTTGCACATATGCTGCTTATATTTTTGAACTCATTCCTGAGTACAGGAATCATCATTCTAACAATATCATAAGTTCCTTGAAGGCTATAATTTTATTAATTTTATTTTCCAGGGGAGAGAACTTTGAACAGAATGGGAGGAAGAGAGCTAGTATTTATTTAGCATTACTATGTGCCAAGTACATATGTAGGAAGCCCTCCATAACTTCCTTTAATTTTTTTCTGCATGGTATTATTTCCTTTTTATATATAACTAAAATGAAGTTTGGAGTTTTAAGTAAATAGATGAAAACACATGAACTGTGGCAGAGAAAGAAGGGATTTGCTTTAGGCTTACAAAACACCAATCTCATCTGTTACCACTGTATTTAAGCATCAGCCTCACTCTACCTTAAAAGTGTGCCCAGGGTGCACTTTATTTAGCGATACTACTGCCTTCCCTTTTTAGTATGTAATATAGGTGATTTTTCCCTATCTTAATATATATATATATATATATATATATTTTTAAGAACTTTTATTGAGATACAGTTAACATACAATAAACTGCATATATTTAGAGTGTACAATTTGGTATCCCAATCTCCCAATTCATTCCCCCCCAACCCTCCCTGCTTTCCCCACTTGGTATCCGTATGTTTGTTCTCTACATCTGGGTCTCTATTTCTGCCTTGCAAACTGGTTGATTTGTACCATTTTTCTATATTCTGCATATATGTGTTAATATACGATATTTGTTTTTCTCTTTCTGACTCACTTCACTCTGTATGACAGTCTCTAGGTCCATCCATGTCTCTAGAAATGTCCCAGTTCCCTTGCTTTTTACAGCTGAGTAATATTGCATTGTATATATGTACCACATCTTTTTTATCCCTTCATCTGTTGATGGACATTTAAGGTTGCTTCCATGTCCTGGCTATTGTAAATAGAGCTGCAATGAACATTGGAGTGCATGTGTTTTTTTGAATTATGGTGTCCTCTGGGAATATATATATATATATTTTAATACTAGATTTCATTGCTACTATAGCTTAGCCTTTAATTTCAGATTAAATGATAATTGTATAATGATATTATCAATCAGTTGCCCAGAAGTTTTGATACAACTTCTTTTGGGAGCACTGTGCTTATAATTAAATACATAGTAATTGCTATCAAAATCACCTTTTCCCAACTATTATGAGAATGCTTCTAGAAGTAGAAATAGAAATAGTATTCCATGAGAATATTGTTTATATTAGCATTGCTTTTTATTTATCACAGGAAATAATTTTTACATGGAAAGTCATAGAACTATAATTATGTTTTCATTATCTAACACTTCCACAAAATTTCAATCTTTTTTTTCTTTAAGTATTTGGGTACCGAGATTGTTAATCTTTTGTTTTTTTATGTATGATTTGAAAGAATAAATAAACATCCTCACCAACTCTTCTGATTTTATAATGTTAGTCAGAAAATTTTATTCATTCTGACAGTTTCTTATATACTAGGTCTTCCTGATCAGTTTTACTTCAACTATTAAATTCTTGGAAGATTTCACAACCATAACACTTTTCACACACTTTTGTTATTTTTATTACTTTCTGACTGCCAAAATCCTTTTATTTCCTTTTTTCCAGTAAAGATTTAGTTTCTGAAAACTGTATTTAATAGTCTCAGACTTTTATAATTAACAGTATGTATATTTTTTCTAGATGTCAGCTTTCATTTTTCTTAATTTAGTATCCCTGGGGTGTGTTTAAAACTACCAGCTTATTTGTCTCAATCCCTTTGCTAGCATTAACATTTTCAGGTTTAGAAATACTTATATGGATCCTATAGGATTCAGGTTTTATCTGATTTATATCTGCAGCTTGCCATGCAGCTTTATATTGAAGTCTCGTGAAATGTTAAATACCTTTTCTGATTATGTGCACCAGGGCTACTGAATCGCGGGAGAAAAAACTATTATGAGGACATCTCATCCTTTGGCTTGCTTGATGCTGTTTTTATACATGTGGTAAAACAGGTATAGAACTTTGCATCTGTTTCTGTTAATTAGGGAAATATAAAGAGGCAGTCACGTGTGGGGGGATTGAGAGCATATTCTAGAACCAGACTGCCATGGATTTGAAAACTGGGTCTCCCATTTATTAGTAGTAACTTTGGGAAAATTATTTAACCTTATTGTGCCTTAATTTCCTCATCAATAAAAGGAGGGTGGGTGATAATCACTACCTTATAGAGTTGTAGGAGGATTAACTTAATACATTTAAAGTGCTTAAAATAGGGCATATACATATAGCTCTGTGTGTGTGTGTGTGTGTGTGTGTGTGTGTGTGTGTAGGGAACACTCTAACAAGAGTTTATTTAAAATGAATCTGCTTGTTTTCAGTGTCACGCATACAGAGATAGCCCATGGCACTCTACATTTTCTACCCATAATACAATGTAGTGAATTTTGATATCCCACAGGGCCATTCTTGTAAACCAGAAAAAAGAAAAGTATTTTTTTAGTTTTTCCTTTTTGAGTAACATGCTTTTCTTTATATAAAATGCTAGCAACATTTTCCCTCCATTCCTCCTTTTTTCTCAAGTCATTGTCTGCCAGGAAATATTGACAGTTCCAGATCTCAGCTGCGACTCTCTCAAGAGGGAAAATCAATACAATAATTAACTGATATAAAGATGTCTGAGGCCATGATTACCTCTGCTCTTTCTTCCTTTTTCTTAGTAGTAAGACTTTCATAATTGGCTTTAGTAAATTTTGCAAAAGTTCCATGAATAAATCTGTAACCATATTCATATATAAAAATAGTTACATGAATTTTCAAGAAAAGGCCAGGGGCTGAATGGGAAGAAAATATATTACTTTGTTGTATGCACTCACCTATGGGCTGCATGTGCTTAATAAACATTTTTTCCTATTTCCATTTGTGTCTGTCAAAATCCCACCTTTTCTTGAAGATTCTTCAACCTAACTGTCCTTTACTTCACAGAATCTTTGAAAGCCTCCATTAGAATCAATCGATCTATTAAAACAAGCAGGTATAACTATGGGTCAACATATGTGAACCCTATGGTAACCGCAAATACATACACAAAATACACAAATACAGTAAATACACAAAAACCGAAGAGAAAGGAACACAAGCATACTACTAATGAAAGTCATCAAACCACAGGGAAGAAACAAAAAAGAAGAAATGAACCGAGAGAGAGACTACAAAAACAACCAGAAAACATGTAATAAAATGGCAATAAGTACATAACTATCAATAATTACTTTAAATGTCAATGGACTAAATTCTCTCATCAAGAGACATAGGGTGGCTGATTGGATAAAAACAAAACAAAACAAAAAGACCCTTCAATATGCTGCCTACAAGAGATTCACTTCAGGGCTAAAGACACACACAGACTGAAGGTGAGGGGATGAAAAAATATTTTATACAAACTGAAATGACAAGAAAGTGGGTAGCAATACTTGTATCACACAAAACAGACTTTAAAACAAAGGCTATAACAATAGAATACAAGGAGAGGATATTACACTTGTTAACATATATGCACTCAAGACAGTAGCACCTAAACACATAAAGCAAATACTCACAGACATAAAGGGAGAAATTGAAAATAATACAATCTGCCTCTTTGTTTTTCCAATGTGGGTTTTATCTCTTTTAAGACACTTCTTCTTGAAATCAGAATCTCTGTCATTTTATCTGTTTGTCTTTAGTCTTATATTTCTCCCACCCTGCTTAACCTCTTGCCTAGTGTAGTAGCTGAAGTGGGTGGGTCTTCAGCAAATAGTTCTGTAATAAATAGATTTATAAATGACTAGAACTGGTATGAGACATAGAAATCATTTAGTTTAATTTCTCATTTAAACTATGAGAAAATTGAGCCTTAGGAGGGTGTCTGATTTTGCTTGAGATCACAAAGCAAGCACAGAAAGACCTTTCTTATGCTGGTGTAAATTTTTAATTATAATGATTAAAATCTCAGAAGTACTGGTATTTGAGAATTGTAAATCTCTAGAATACCTGAGACATTGCTTTGGAAGTAGCTGTAGCAAAACAGATAAGTATTTCTAAATATTGTAAATGGAATTCCTATTTAGCCAAATTTGTCACTTGATAAACAGCTTTATAAAGAAACAGATAAATTCCATATTGCATTTTGTTCATCAGTAGTCTTGTGCCATATTTAACTTGTAAATTGATTTGCCCAATCGACTATTCACAATTGTCTGGTTATTCTGGTAGAATGGAAGCCTCTGACAATTAGAGAGATCTGGGAACCATGTGTCCTCCTCTACAACACTGCGACCACACAAATTGTTAGAAGGAAAATCAATTTCTCCAACAAAATAGATTTTTACTTTAGCAGCAGGCACAAAACACTGAAACACCCTTTTCCTATAAGCCCTCTGAAGTCTCTGCTTCTTGTCCTTTTAGAAACCCTGACAAGGACCTTACATGAATCATTCATTTTGTGAAAACAAAATATTCTATTTACAGCATCAGCTAGCCCAGTTGGATTAGGAAACAGAATCAGCATTAAATGGATAGACACAGGATGAAATCGAGCTTGAGACCATGGGTGTTACTTTGCAAGTGGTAGCCTTCTGGGCTTACCAGAATTTTAGACTTCATTCACGCAAGGACAGAGATGCCTGTATAATTTTTCTAGCCAAAAATCTTGAATAGCACCAATTCTATTGGTGAAAATTTACTTCCAAAGTGCTTTGTAATAATATATGAACCTTGTAGTGAATATTCAGATATTGATATTTGAAGACCCTGTCATAGTTCCAATCCTGAGAGTAGACTCCTAAGTATTTCAAATGTTAACAATGCCTTAGGTTGCGGCTTAAGCTTAACACACACACTTTAGGTAACACACTGTATATGCATAGAAAAAGACTGGAACGAAGTGCATATAAATATTGACAATGGATGGGATGATGGGGTAATCGGTAGTTATCATTTTCTTTATATTTTTCCTTTCTAGTTTTTTATAATAAGCATATAATTTTGTAATTAGGAAAAGTAATTTATCTGCAAATAATTTTAGTATTTTCATGGATAACATAGTGTTTTCTATTTTGGTCTTCTTATCCCAAAACCATGATCCTAGCTGCCATAAAAACTGTCCTGGCAGTTCTCTCACCTTATCATCTTCAGTTGCTTTAACTAGCAGGCTAGGAATCTTGCTGCACCTTTTCCCCTTGGATCGTGCTTAGCTTTAGTAACACTGAGGTTTCTTGTTATTATTTTCTTCCTCTTGTGCCTTTGGCAGATAATATTAACTGATCAATATTAACTCTTTGTCCTGATCCTATACTCTCGTCTAGGTTATTCCAGTTCACTATTCCACTTGATCAGTTGGAATTGGCAACAATGAAACCAGCAAAGTCTAAATGAATCTGGAGACTGAGAAAGTCTAGCCATGCTTGGAGCACCCATGAGGCAGGCCAGCATTTCTATTTACATGGAGGAGTAGAAAGCTTACTGAAAAGGAGTTCTTTCAAAAATAGGAGGAGTTAATATACAACAGCTTGATTGCAGGACAAGGGGTTGTTTTTAAAGGAGAAAAGTAGTTTTGAAAGCAGGATGGCATTTGCTAGTCAGATTTCTCTTTGCCACAGCCACATGGCTGAGTCCTAGGAAGCATAAGGAAACATTTCTTTATGAGTAAGTTACACTAATGGAAATGGTTAGTGGTGTTCCCACTGGAGCATAATAACATAATCCTAATACATCACATTTAGGAACCATAGTGTATGCCAATCATCCCTCTGGAATTTTCCAGACTAAGAGTAATTTGAACGGGGCAGGAGTTTCTGAATTCTATGAGAATGTATTACTGCTACCATTTTAGGTTTCCTATTTTAGTCTCAAATTTGTGTAGTCCGTGAATACATGGATTATTCTCATAAATTACATGACACAGGAAGGAGAGTTATTATGGTCTTAGTTTTACAGATAAAGCAAGGAGAGGTCAGATCTTTTCACACAATAACTTATGTTGGAGAAGAACTAGAACCCAGCTGTGACTTTGTTCTTTTCCCACTGGAACACATCACAACTGGGCCCATAGACACTTACCAAGCACACTCTGAATAAAGCCCTGTATCAGATGCTGGGGACTACCATAAATATAATGAGAAGGGCAGACACACTTAGCATACTAAAACACACAGGTATTGGGGGATTAAGATGGTGGAGTAAGAGAACATGCAACACCTCCCCCTACAAACACATCAAAAATACATCTATATAGGGTACAGTTTTCATGGAAAACTAACTGAAAACTGGCAGAAGAACTCCTATACAGCCAAGGCTGCAAGAAAGATTCTCATGTAATTGAGTAGGACTGGAAAAAAAAAGCACTGGATAGGGACTTGTACCACTGGAAGGGTCTAAGAGGAAAAGAAAGACCACACAGGTGGACTCTTACCTTGGGGAATGAGCCACAGACTAGGCATCCCAGCCCTGGGGTCCTATGTGGAAGCAACAAGCCCTCTTGCCTGCTGGGAGAACCACTGGGACACATAGAAGGGTTGGAAAAGCCAAGACTCCACTCACGAGGAGTGTGTAGGTGCTGGCTTGCCATCAGACAGGGAGGAGAGAACTCTTGTACTAGTGGCTGCTGCCTAGCCACACTCCCCAGTCTGAGCTGGGTGAACAGCCTGACCCTGCTTACTCCACACCATGGCTTGGCACAGGATCTAGGGCAGCCAAGTCCTAGGAAAAGACTTGATCTAGGAATGCAGAGATTGCCAGGGGGCCCCGGGAGTGATCGAGGTGTGGCAATGGTGGCTATTACTGGTGCTTACTCAAACATAGGCAGCCCCCAACTCTGGCAGCAGTGCAGCAGCTCAAGCCCCCATGAGCAACGTGCCTCAATCCCCACTCCCAGTTATATGAACACTCCGACCCCACTGATTCCACACCACAGCTTGGAATTGGATCTAGGTCTGCCAGGTCCTGGGAGAAGACTCAAAATAGGAACACAGGAGTGGACCTGGGGGCTGGGGATGTGCTCCAGATGGGGCAGTGGAGGTCATTATTGGCACTTACTCAGGCAGTGCCACAGAAGCAGTCCAGATCTCTGACAGCGGCACAGCTGATTCAATTCCTGCAACCACAAGCCCTGACCCCCAGTCCCAGTGGGCAAATGCTCTAGCCATGCCCACTCCATACCACAACCTTGTACTAGATCTGGGATAACCACAGCAGAGGAGGGGACGGTACCTTGAGCTGTGCCTGGGAGGAAATGAGGGTGCCTGCACAGGTGGGTGTTGAACCTCTATGGGCACAAAGTCTCCCTTGCCGTAGCACTCCCCTCCTTTGGGTCAGGAGCCCCAGTGTGGGAAGAAGGAACATCACACACTTGAAATAAACAGAGCCTGCTTGAGCCCAACCCTCAGCGCTTATGCTCCAGCAGCTGAGAAGCAGACCCCACCCCTGACAGGGCAGTGACAGCCACAGAACAGAGAGGAAGTCCCACCTCATATCCAGAGCAGTCTTTAGCTCCTCTAACACTAACCACAGCCCCAATCACGGTGATAGTGACCAGCACACCCTGAGGGAACTTGTGGCTAGTATCCACATCACTACAGCCCTCACACCAAAGACGCTGAGCACACAGTCTACATAGGGATTGTCCCACATAAAAAGCCACTTCAAGGCCACAAAATAATACTGCTGTACCTAGATTCATAGAGAAATAGAAAGTTAAATGAAAAGGCAAAGGAACTACTCCCAATTGAAAGAACAAGTGAAAACCCCTGAAAAAATAAATGAAGCAGAGATATTCTACCAGACACTGAGTTCAAAAATATGGTAATAAAAATGCTAACTGAATTAAGAAAGAGTACTGATGATCTATGAAAGAATATAAAATATGCCAACAAAGGCATAATAGGGGTTCCAGAAGGAGAGAAGAGAGATAAGGGGATCAAAAATGTATTTGAAGAAATTATGGTCAAAAACTTCACAACTTTAAAGAAGGAAACAGATATCCAGATACAGGAAGCACAGAGGGTCCCAAACAAGGTGAACCCTAGGAGCTCCACATCAACACATATCATAATTAAAATGACAAAAGTTAAAGATAAAAAGATAATTCTAAAGGCAGCAGGAGGAAAATAAAAAAAGTGTCATATACAAGATAACTCCCACAAATCTATGAACTGATTTCTCTGCAGAAACTTTGCAGGCCAGAAGGAGGTGGTATGATATATTCAAAGTCCTGAAAGGGAAAATCTGCAACCTAGGATACTTTACCCAGAAAGATCATCATCTAGAATAGAAGGACAGATAAAGAATTTCTCAGACAAGCAAAAAGTATTTAAAAGAATTCAACAATAATAAACAAATCCTAAAAGAAATGTTGAAGGGTCTTCTCTAAATAAAAAGTAAGCAAGAACCTATAGGAAAGGGAAAATCCTAATAGGAAAGGTAAATATACAGTAAGGATTGAAGATCAGTTAAATAAGCTGGTATTTAGATTAAAAATAAAAAGAAATGTAAAATCAACTACAACTACAATAAACAGTAAAAGAATAGGCATGAAGATGTAAGATATGACATCAAAAACACAAAATGTAGGGGAGGGGAATAAAAAAATATAAATCTTTTAGAATGTTTTTGCACTTAAAAGATTATCAGTTTAAACCAAGCAGATATAGTTATGGGACAACATATACAAACTCCATGGTAACTACAAATAAAAAACTTACAATGGATACACACACACACACACGCACAAAATAAAAAGAAAGAAATATAAACATACTATCAATGCTAAAGAAAATCAGCAAACCACAGTGGGAAAAATAAAAAGAAGAAATGAAGAAAGAAGTATTAAAAAACCAAAACAAACAAACAAACAAAAAGCAAGTAATAAAATGGCAATTACTATATAATTATCAATAATTACTTTAAATGTCAATGAATTAAATGCTCTGTTCAAGACATAGGATGGCTGATTGGATAAAACAAAAAAACAAACAAACAAAACAAGGACCTACAAAATGCTGCCTACAAGAGACTCACTTCAGGGCTAAAGACACACATAGATTGAAAGTAAGGGGATGGAAAAAGATATTTCCTTCAAACTGAAATGACTAGAAAGCAGGGGTAGCAATACTCATATCAGATAGGCTAGACTTTGAAACAAAGGTTATAATGAAAGACAAAGAAGAGTATTATATAATGATAAAGGGATCAATGTAAGAATATATTACACTTGTTAACATACATGCACCCAATGTAGGAGCACCTAAATATATAAAGCAAATACTAACAGACATAAAGAGAGAAATTGACAATAATACAATAATAGTAGGAGGCTTTAAACACCACTGACATCAATGGCAAATCGTCTATACAGAAAATCAATAAGGTAAAAGAGGTCCTAAATGACACAACAGGCCAGTTGGACTTAATTTATATCTACTGGACACTACATCGAAAAAAAGTAGGATGCATGTTCCTCTCAAGTGCACATGGAATGTTCTCTAGGATAGACCATAATTAGGTTGTAAAACAAGCCTCAACAAATTTAAGAGTACAGAAATTTTATGAAGCATCTTTTTGGACCACAACAGTTTGAAACTAGAAATCAACTATAGAAATAAAAATGGGAAAAAAACAAATACGTGAAAACTGAACAACATGCTACTAAAAAAACCAATGGGTCAATGATGAAATCAAAGAGGAAATCAAAAACTACCTTCAGACAAATGCAAATGGAAACACAACTTTGCAAAATCTATAGGAAGCAGCAAAAGCAGTTCTAAGAGGGAAGTTCATAGCAATACAGGTCTTGCTCAAGGAACAAGAAAAATCCAAATAAACAGCCTAACCTAACACCTAAAAGCATGAGAAAAAGAATAAAGCCCAAAGTCTTTGTTCTAAGAGGCACATGAAAAGATGCTCAATACTGCTAATTATTAGAGAAATACAAGTCAAAACCACAATGAAGTATCACCTCAAACCTGTCAGAATGGCTATCATCAAAAAGTCTATACATAACAAATGTTAGAGAGGATGTGCAGAAAAGGGAACACTTTTACTCTGTTGGTGGGAATGTAAATTAGTGTAGCTACTATGGAAAACAGTATGGAGGGTCCTGAAAAAACTAAAAATAGAAATACCATATGATCCAGCAATCCCATGCCTGGCAATATATTCAGAAAAAAAAGAAAATATTAATTGTGAAGATACATACACCCCAATGTTCATAACAACATTATTCATAATAGCCAAGACAAGAAAGTAACCCAAGTGCCAATCAGCAGATAATTAGGTCAAGAAGATGTGATAGATAGATAGATAGATAGACAGACAGACCGACCGACCTAGAGAACATTATTCTTAGTGAAATCAGTCAGACAGAGAAAGATAAATACTATATGATATGACTTACATGTAGAATTTAAAATATAATACAAGTGAATGTGTATACAAAACAGAAACAGACTCACAGACATAGAAAACAAACTCACGGTTACCAAATGGGAGATGGAAGAGGGGAGGGACAAATTAAGGATATGGGATTAACAGATACAAATTAATATATCAATATATAAAATAAATAAGCAATATGAATTTACTGTAAAGCACGGGGAATTATACCCATTTTCTTATAATAACCATAATGGAATATAACCTGCAAAAATACTGAATTATGCTGTACATCTGAAATTAACACAAATTGTAAAGCAACTATACCTTAACAACAGCAAAAAAAACTATAGATGTGATTTGATTTGTAAACTTCAGCTGAGTCCACATACAATTCCAAGAATCATTATGTGGTGTATATTTTACAAAGATGGAAAATCTCACAGGTTCTTCTTCCAATGTGACTTTACAAATTTTGAGTGGTTAGTCTATTCTCTTTTCCTCCTTGACTGATAGAATGAGATTTTCTTATAAGAACATGATATGACTCAGGACACACACCTTTGGATCCCTCAGAGGCTATGTAAAAATCCTGGCTACCTTGAAGCCCACCATCCTACAGAGACATGAGGTAAGACCACAAAGAGATAGAGAGAGATACCTAAGAAGACCCTGCCTAACTCTTCCTAGCTCAGGCCCCAGATATGCAAATGAAAAAATCTTGGAGACCCCAGTCCAAGTCATCATTTGGCATGAGAGTCCCCAAATCAAAACCACTCAGTCAAGTTTCTTCCAAATTCCTGACTCACAGGAACTATGAAAGAAATTAATATTGTTATTTTATGCACCTGAGTTTTGGGGTGATTTGTTAAGCAGCAATGGTTAACTAATGGTTAACAGCAGGAGAGATGTGTTCAACAATCTTCTCAGTTGCTCTTCCTGCTTTATAGAGCTGAGAAATCAACAGTGTTTAATACAAGAAATTCCTTAGAAAATACAAAATTGACTAATCTATCCATGTCTACTTTACTGTGCATACATTTATCTTTGGTTTGAGTGCTGTTTTCACTTCTAATATGCTTTTCACATGTTCTTTTAATGAGAAGCCATCTTTGATAGTTCTGTAAAGACTGCTGTAGAGATCTCAATTTATTGAATAATGACATGTCCAAATTTCTCCCTTAGAATGACATAAAAGAGAAAAGAAAACTAAAGCCCATTGGCATTTGCTCTTTATTTGCTCCAGTTTCTGACTCTCTGGAGCCTGCATCTTCCAAGCAACCCTAGTTGCATCCTGAGATGAGCTGGCTAAGAGTCTGAGAGAAACAATGAAAGCTGAATCTGAAGAGTCTTACCTCATTTTAATGCATAAACAATGCAAAGTTAATTCAAATGACTTTACTGGAGGTGCTCAGAAAAAAAAAGCAATTTTAGGTGTTTCAAATTCTTTCTCACACTTTAGCATGGTAATACATTGAAAGAGTTTGGAAAATATCATATGATATTTGACAGCAAGCTGTTTTATCACTCCCCTACTCTTCCTCTTTTTCCTCCTTAATGGAAACCTATCTAGTCTGCATTTTACTTTTAAATCAATCATTTCAACATGTAACTGAATCTCCCTAAATCTTTTTAATCAGCTATAAAATTGGGATAACAAGAGTAGCCAGTTTTATTTGCTTAATTAGTTTGTTACTGGGTCAATAAATAATTATCTCTATATCAAATAGATATTGCAACATCCTATGGTATTATATTTTTTAGATTTAAATAAAGGACTTGAACTGATGAGGGATGGGTAGTCTACTAGACAGGTTTGAAAAGGCCTGGGTTTCAGAGTTGTAATCCTTTGAGAACTCCTGGTTTCCTGCCTGGTAGTTGTAGAAAGTTATCCCAGCAGCACAAAAGTCAGCTGAATGGCCTTTTTCCTCAGGTTTCCTCCTAATCTAAGAACTCTCCTTGGCATTCAGAAGGATGCTTGTTTTTGTTCTGCTTCACACATAGGAGAGAATCAGGTTCATTATTTTCAGAAACTCCAGAGAGGCCTTGCCTTCCAATGAAAAGCAGAGTGGTGTGGGGTCACTTAAGGCCAATATTTGTTTTCTTTTTGAGAAAACAAGATAATGCAGTCCTAGGGGAAAACAGATGCAATTTTTTTTCCCATAGGAAACAGACTAGAAGACCAGAGAAGGAGGAGGCATGCACTATTAAATGCACTTTATATTGTTCAGGAAGGTACTGCTCCTGTACAGAATCCTCCGATGACAGTGGATTTAAACTGTGCTTCTCCTGCCTACTATGCTGAAAATAATATAATTGGCAAAAAAGTTGGTGACACAGTTGAATGAATTTTATGGGCTAAAACACACAGGGAATTTGCAAGAAACAATTTTGTGTGATATTTGATCAAGAAACATGGTTCAAGGAACTTCGAAAAGGAGTGTTTCAGCCTTTTCTTTTCTGCCCGATTCAGTTTTCTTCTATCAATTCCCATAATCTTTGACTTTGGTTTCTCCCACAGGCTGAGACTCCTGGGAAGAAGCCCTTCTCATCTTCAGTTCTTTGGCACCCTTGTGATACATCCTGTAGGATCTGAACTGCAGTGTAGTGCCAGGCAAAGGGTATATTCTTGGGGATCTTAAGGCCTTGGTTGCATGTTTGGCTCTACCTTAGCAGTTGAGTGACAGTGAAAAAACCATTTATTGCTTCATAGCCTTGAGTTACTAATTTCATAAAAAGTCAGGAATATTACTTACCTCATAGGTATCCACGGAGGATCACAGAAGATAAAATATGAAAATGCTTTATATATTTTAATATTTAAACAAATGCTAATTAGTGTATTGACTTTGTTTTGTAATTGTATTTTCTCTAATATTAAATTGGAATGATCCTTGAGGTAAAGATTTTGAGTTTCTCCTAGTATCTATCATAATACTTGGCATAAAGTAGATGTTAAAAAAGTTTTTGAGGAAGGAATGCATGAATGCACATGTGAATAATAAACCTATTTTGGGGACTGTGCAGTATATAATCCTGCCTGAGTGATGGGAGATTTCAGAGCATTATAAATTAAACTTTGGGCCTCTTTCATAGCAATCATGGCTTAGAAGACTACTCTTTTAACATCAGTATATTTGATAACCTGTAGTCAGCTCTGTGGCCCAGGATCCCAGGGGTAGATATATGATCAAGTACCATTTCTGCTGATAAATTACCCTGGTCTTTGCTGATGTGCAAGTGCAGATTTAAAAGTTTATGGAGTAATTTTGTAAGAATTAGGATGTAAATGTTTGGGATAATTGGGAATATGGCCATTTCCTTTTCAGTGCTTCACTGTGAAGTATGGCCCAGGAAATTAATTCTCATCTTTTAGGGCAATGGTTCTCAAAGTCTGGTCCCTGGACCAGCATCATCAGCTTCTCCTGGAAACTTGTTAGAAATGCAGATTCTCAGGCTCCAACTCAGATCTACTATATCATATATCCTGGAGTTGGGGCCCAGGAATATGTATTTTAACAAGCACTCCAGGTGATTCTGATGCACTTAAAAGTTTGAGAACCTGACAGAGTACTGGGATTAAGAAAAGAAAAACATAGTATAGAAGAAAAATAACAATAGTTTATTTGTTTTTAATAGTATTAGGTTTTAAAGTGTTTTAAAATGTTGCCAGATCTGTCATTCTAAAGGATCCCTTCTTTCTTGAATTGGAAGAATCAATACTGTCAAATGAAATGTCACAAGGCATCTTTGTGATTTGCATTTTCACATAGGGATTCAATGCAATCCCTATTAATTTACCAATGGCATTTTTCACATAACTAGACCAAAAAATTTTAAAATTTGCATGGAGACACAAAAGACCCCCAAATAGCCAAGGCAATCCTGAGAAAGAAATGAAATTGGAGAAATCAGGCTCCCTGACTTCAGATTATACTACAAAGATACAGTAATCAAAACAGTATGGTACTGGCACAAAAACAAAAATATAGATCAATGGAACAGGATAGAAAGCCCAGAAACAGGCCCATGCACCTATGGTCAATTAATCTTTGATAAAGGAGGCAAGACTATACAATGGAGAAAAGACAGTCTCTTCAATAAGTGGTACTGGGAAAACTGGATAGCTACATATAAAAGAATGAAATTAGACCAGTCCCTAATACCATGCACAAAAATAAACTCCAGATGGATCAAAGACCTAAATGTAAGGCCGGACAATATAAAACTCTTAGAGAAAAAACATAGGGAGAACACACTTTGACATAAATCACAGCATTATCTTCTTGGATCAACCTCTTAGAGTAATGAAAATAAAAAGAAAAATAAACAATGTGACCTAATTAAACTTAAAAGCTTCTGCACAGCAAAGGAAACTATATAAAAAAAAAAAAGACAACCCGTAGAATGGGAGACAATATTTGCAAACAAAGTGACGAACAAGGGATTAATCTCCAAAATATACAAAAAGCTCATGCAGATCTATATCAAAAAAGTAAGCAATCCAATCAAAAAATAGGCAGAAGATCTAAATAGTATTTCTCCAAAGAAGACATATAGATGGCCAAAAAGAACATGAAAAGACACTCAACATCACTAACCATCAGAGAAATGCAAATCAAAACTACAATGAGCTATCATCTCACACTGGTCAGAATAACCATCATCAAAACATGTACAAGCAATAAATGCTGGAGTGGGTATGGAGAAAAGGGAACCCTCCTACACTGTTGGTGAGAATATAAATTTTTACAACCACTGTGGAGAACACTATGGAGGTTTTTAAAAAACTAAAAATAGAAATACCATATGATCCAGCAATCCCAATCCTGGGCATATATCTGGAGAATACCATAACTCAAAAAGATACATGCACCCCAATGTTCATTGCAGCACTATTTACAATAGTCAAGACATGGAAGCAACCTAAATGTCCATCGATAGAGGAATGGATAAAGAAGATGTGGTACATATATACAATGGAATATTACTCAGCCATAAAAAAGAATGAAATAATGGCATTTGTAGCAACATAGATGGACCTAGAGATTATCATACTAAGTGAAGTAAATCAGAGAAAGACAAATATGATATGATATCACTCATATGTGGAATCTAATTTTTAAAATGATACAAATGTACTTATTTACAAAACAGAAAGAGATGTAGGATGTACAGTTATCGAAGACAAACTATGGTTACCAAAGGGGAAATGTGGTAGGGGAGGGATAAATCTGGAGCTTGGGCTTAACATACACACACTACTATATGTAAGATAGATAACAAACAAGGACCTACTGTATAGCACAGGGAACTCTACTCAATATTCTGTGATAACCCACATGAGAAAAAAATCTGAAAATGAATATATATATATATGTATAACTAAATTACTTTGCTGTACACCTGACACTTACATGACATTTAGTATCAACTATATTCCAATAAAATTAAAATAAATAAATAAATAAATAAAAGGATCCCTTCTTTCCAAATAAGGAAACTGAGTCACAGATATGGTAGATAACTTAGTCTAGATGAGAGAACTGCATCCCTTTCCCCGGGGTTCTCTGGGGACTGGCTCTTCCATTCTGTAAACTCAGTAATGCTCACCTAAGAGTGTAATATATGTGTAATATGTCACCTCTCTTGGGTCCTATGCTGGAGGAGCAGAGTAATTATTGAAATGGGTCCCTCTTGTGGTGGAAATTTGAGGTACTGTGGAGGGTTAGTTGGGGAGGCAGAATTGACTTTTTAGGGTTCTTCACATTGCACGATGGACAGCGTCATTGACTTCTACACATAAAGAACACCATGACTCTGGTCTCAGTGAAGTCAGTCCATTTTGGACCAGTTATAAAACCTGTCTTATTTCCCAGGCAGTGGGAATTGAGCTGACCCCAGGATTTTGAGACTTCACAAAACTCAATCAGAAACTTGAGATGGCACTATTG
This sequence comes from Hippopotamus amphibius kiboko, assembly GCF_030028045.1. NCBI lineage: Eukaryota > Metazoa > Chordata > Mammalia > Artiodactyla > Hippopotamidae > Hippopotamus > Hippopotamus amphibius. Next base: position 225,740,597 of record NC_080186.1, read on the forward strand.
ACCCATTTTCCACCAAACCAAAAGCTATGGTGAGCATGTACTTCATTCACAGTGAGGCCACAAAGAGGATAAAAGGCAGAAATGTTGGAAATTAGGGACTTCATGGTCATTTGGGCTACAAATATCTCTAACAGGACTGTTACTTGATGAGAAATTGTGAGCACAAGTGCCAAATAAAGTGTCATGCTATAGTTGAAGAAATGGGTGCATTTTACCTTGTTCTTTCTTTCATGCTTCAGTTCATACTGCCCTGGTCAATACTAACGATTTCACAATGCTGTTTGGCTGCTTCAAACGATTATCACTGTTGTCTGTTTTCCCTGTAATTGTTTTAATGCCTGCCTTTTCTCTACCTTACTAGCAATATTCCATTGTTTGTGTTTTGAAAGGATATAAACTATTAAAAGCTAAAACCCTAAAGAACGATATTTTTCTGTGGAAACTGACAATACTAACAAAGCCTGGGAGCCTGGTCCCAACTGCAGTCGAACTGCATTATTTATTATTCTTTGAGGCAACAACTTTAGTCCTTCTCCTGCCTTCTGATGACCTTCCTCTAACAGTCTGCAAGATACCAATCTTTTTGCATTTATTCTACACCTCTAACCCTCTCGTTGAAACAAGGGCCTTCAGATTTGCTTGCCTCAAAAGCTTTTTCTACATTGGGAGAAGAGAGGAAGTTTTTATTTTCTCTATTTTCCTAATAGAAAATAACCTTCTTAAAGTTAGGTGTCATGTTTAATACATTTCCAGATCTCCCACTATACGGCATCAGGCTAAACAGGAAGGGCTAGACATATTACTCAAATTAAGTTCCTCATTAAAGTAGTCACCCAGAAAGGAAAGTGGAAATAGAACAGCCAAACCTAGGATATAGCCAGATTGTCTTCCTCCTCTTAGCCTGGTTAACCCTGTTTATATAAACATACACATATACATATTGCACGTAACACTGTAAACGGCTATAAGGCCAGGACATGATATACATTTAGTGTAGAACCTGTACTACATTTAGACTCGTGTGTGTGTGTGTGTGTGTGTGTGTGTGTGTGTGTGTATGTGCATGCATGTGGACTGTGTCCCGCCAGCAGAGCCCACTTTTACCTTTCACATGGGTGGCATAAACACCTCATGACCAGGGAGCACATCTGGCTCTACTGGAGTCCTTTACATCATTTTAAATGAGTAATGTGGGCAGTCTTGGGGCTATAATAAACTGATGTGTGTGACACTGGGAAGACTGTTGAAGGACTTAATGAGAAGACAGAGATTTGGACCATCTGGAATGACGGTTAAGCCAGATAGTTAGGTACAGCTGACCCAGAAAAAAGTATGAGTCAGATGATTGGGTAAATGAAACAATAAATAATAGGATAAAACAGTGCATTCCAGATCTAAGACAGAGAGTCTGTAAGTACCTCCATTCTGGAAGCCTCATAGGCTGGCCCCTGCCCCCCCAAATTGGCACAAATGGATTGCTTTCATTTCATCAGAACGGCCTTGGAAGTATTGGCCATTGACGGGGAGGGGAGGAAGCTTGAAAACTGAAATAAATCAAAGGCAAACAAGGAACTTTATGGCCCTAGAGAGTGTGTGGACTCTGGGGAAAATTGTTTTAGAAATGGTGATTAAATTATTTGGAGTTGTAGTAGTGATTAATGAAAGCATTTATCAGCTGATGTTATCAACTCACGTACACAGCCTTTACCCGAGTATGTTATTCCCATGCATCTGTCACAGATCTGAAATTCTACCATTAAAACTGCTTTACTTTGGATTAAAGCACTGAACCTCAAGTATGTTTTTTTTTTTAATTGCTGTCCTAATGAAGCAGAGCAAGCCAAACAAGCAAAACCAACATATTCACAGAACCAGCTTCAAGGAAAGCACAAGAGATGAATCCTCTTGTGTTTGCATGCATCCCAAGTTCACAGTCTCAGCTGCCATTGATCTCCTCTCAAGGTTGGGAGAGCCAGTCTTAAGGGACCCTGTCTCTAGGGAGAGGATAATGGTAACTGGAGCCAGATGGCTGGCAGTAACAGGAAGGAGGCAGGCACAAGTGCAGACAGAGTGGAACTGTCACAGCCTCATGAACTAACTGGCTCTTCTACTGGACAGATCACTTCCTGTTCAGCAACCCAGACAACACTGGGCAAGGGTACTATGCATCATGTTGCAAATTAATCTCTGGTTCTCTTGCTAGGACTGTTCAGACTCCTATTTCAAGATTTTTGGCTTGCAGCAAAAATTTACTTTTTCTTAAACTCATGTGTTTATATGTGTTGAATCTAATTTTATCTCTTGCTTCTGGAGTTTTCCTTTCTGGAATTTCTCTCATTATGCTTTATTTTTTTGTAATTTAGTGACTTCAAATGTACCTTATCCTCTGCACTTTTTATAACCTTAATTTTTATTCTTGCTTATGGTTCTCTAATAAAGTTGTTAAATAAGATTGCAGTAGTAACACATTAGAATCCTCTTTGTAACCCAATGTATTTCCATTTCAGAATTTTTTCTCCAGTGCTTCAGGCTATCTTTAGTATTCAGGATCTTGCTCACATCCGAACTAATTTGAATTACGATGATCATGTAGTTACCATGAGCTTTGTAATATGGAACAGCCTGATTCCTCTATCCCATAACCTGAGAGTGCCGCTGAAGACTTGAGAAGTGTTATCTCAGTGGTCGAAACTGCCTAGGGAGTTCAGATGCCACAAAACCCCCACTTAAAATGAAACAGCCCCGTCAGATGGCTCCTTTGAGTTTACCCATTGGTTTAGTCCAAATATCTGAATGTTTGGGAGTCATTTTTGTGGATCTGACCTCGGCGTCAGTAGCCCTGCTTGTGACTTGGTGGGATTTATTTACACTCTCTCTACTTGCACTTTTTCTCATAACATGGGTAACATTTCCCATTTACTGAAAATAAACTTTTGTTGAGGAGTCACACAATTATAAAGGAACTTACTTTTTACACTCAAGATTAATGGTACACATTATCTGTTACTGTAAATATAATTCTTGATATTATCTTTCTTTAATATTCTCATTCAGGAAGCTTGCTGACAGAAACCTGCTCTGTTTCTTCCATCTGCTCTCTTGCCAGGCTGCCTTGTTACAGGGCTCCGGAGGGCGCCCTCCTGTGGATGGTAATAATGCCCGTGCTCTTGAGAGACGCACTGCCTTGCTCTGTCTCATGAGTTGCTTACAATTTTTTCTCTGATCATTTCTCCCCCTATTGATAGAAATGATATGACTGCCTTGGAAAATAATTTTGTAGACAGAGAATTTTTTTATTTTGGAAAAAAAATCACGACATAGTTTCTTTTTCCCTGACTTGGTAGTCCTGTTTACTTTGTCTCTTCCTTTATAATTTTATCTAATGGTATAGTTTTGTCATAAATTGGTATTATTATAGAGCTTTTAAATTCTATTTTTATTTTTTACTAGAAGCACTAAGAAGCACAGATTTCCTTGTCTTCCCTTCCTCATTTCTTTCTTATTGATCAATAAGGATTGGCTACTAGTGTTAATGCTGTTATTTTCCTTATGACCAGAAAGAGCCAGGCTGGTGTAACAATTATATATCGTCACCTTCCCATGGTCAATGTGCACAAGGCTCCAGATGCTACACATTTGACCTTTCTGCTTCATTATAATGTGGGGTGGCATCTTTATGCTACAGGCAATTTTGATGGTATGAACAATGGTAACTCACTGGATGGAGCCATTTGATGCCTCTTTTGTAATGGGTTTCTCCTGTAGGTCTGTCTGTGGATAAGAGCTAAAATGGAGAAAACACAAATTTAAATAAAGGGGATCCTAGCCACTGCTGACCCAATTCTTCTAAGCCTTCTTAGCCTGGTACAATGGGGAAACTCACTTCCAGAGGCTGAGGAAAGAGGCAAAAAAAAAAAAAAAAAGGACTAAAAAGATCCCAATTAATGATAATAAGCATCAGTTAGCTCCCCATACCTAAGTTAGTAATGAGAGGAAAAGAAATGATTCAAGCTGAGTTAATTTCCTATTTCAACAAAATATGGTTATAAAATACCTAGTCCTAAGATCTGTGTGGTTCTAGATCAAGCAGCTTTATGTGTTTTTTTTTTTTCACCCTAAATTATTGGATCTTATTAATCAGAAGAGAAGATTATTTTACTGGAAGAGGGAAAATGATTATATCTGGTCAGTGTAAACAGAATGTGTTATTCTATTTAGTGAATTCAGGGGAACATGTACATTTTAGCCAGACACTGCGGAAAAGCAGATACGATAAGGAAGCAATTACATTCTTAACATCTTGGGGGGGGTGGGTAATGGCAAAAGTTCAAATGGAGGCTATCTGCCATTCTTCTTCTCTTTTTATTGCTACTTTATATCACACCTAGTGATACCTCAAATGCATGTTAGTAGACACCCCAGCTGTCTAGGGAAAACACTCCTGTGTTTCTCTTTTACTCTCACACTACTCCCATGCTTCATTTCTGACACCAGATTTGTGAATTTTCCTCAAATCAAGTGATTCTCCAACATCAGCTGGGTGCCCTACAATTTCACTCAGTTCTGAGACTCTCTACCTGTAGATAATCTCAGATCCCACAGGTTAAGGGCTCAATCCCAAAAGACTAGCCCCCCCATACTTCAGAGGCCAATCACAAGTCCCAGGTTTTCACCTGCACTTCTGATGGACTGGCTATAAATCAGGGTTCCCATGGCCCCTTCCTTGGGTTGAATAAAACACTTAGGTATATTTACCATTTTATTATATAATGAGGGATATGATGAAGGATACAGATGAACAGATGAAAAGATACATAGTGTGAGGTCTAGAAAGGTCCCAAATGCAGGAGCTTCTGTCCCCATAATTTGGGATGTGCCCCTCTTCTAGTATGTGGATGTATGCAGCAACCTGGAAGCTCTCTAAACTCTGTATGATTGGAATTTTTATGGAGGCTTTATCAGGTAGGCATGATCGATTATTAACTCCATTTCCAGCTTCTTTTCCCTCTTTGGAGAACTGAGGGTGGGGCTGAAAGTTCCAAACTTCTAATCATGGCTTGGTCTTTCTGGTGACCAGCCACCATTTGGGAGCCCACCAAAAGTCATCTCATTAGAACAAAAGATATTCCTATCAATCAGGATATTCCAAGAAATTTAGGAGCTTGGTGTCAAAAGCTCCTATCACTCAGGAAATTACAAAGGTCTTAGGAGCTCTGTGCTAAAAACCAGGGTCAAAGTCTAAATAATAGAATAGAATATTCTCTTAGCACATTTGTTTATAAGAGTTTTAGGAGATCTGTGTTGGGAATCAGAGGCAGAGACATATATATATATATTATATATATATATATATATATTTTATTTCACATTAGCCCTAATCCAAGCTCTGGGCACACTCTATTCAAAAAACTAGTTATTGGGTTTAGGAACATATATAACAGAAGCATGGTTATTCTGCATGTGTATAGACTCTAGAAATTAGATGAGGGAATTTGGTTGGGAATTATGGTGTCCTTGGTATCTGGAAAGTGTATCCAGAGGGCAAAGATTCATGCCTCTTTGCCCATATTATCCTTGACTGGTAGAAAAGGACATGATCAGATGAGGGCTGGAATGGGGCTCTCTCAAGTATATAGGCCTTCCAGGATCCAACCCCACCCACCAGAGGCCCAGGACCTGGCCTCTCCCATCAGTGCACTGGCACTAGCCCCAGGACCCCTGGAGCCCTGCAGGCATTGACCCCAGGACCCATCTCTGTCCCAGTGGGCTAGCATTAACCCCGGGACATAGTCTCACTCACCAGTGGGTGGGCACAGCCCAAAGACCACCTGGGTCCTGGCTCTGCCCACCAGCAGACAGATACCAATCTCTGGACCACTGCAGTCCCACAGCCTGCCATGCTAGGACCCAACGCCTGCACCAGCAGGCCAGAACCAGCCCTGAGACAACCTGAAGACCCACCCTTGCCCACCAGTTGGCCAACACCAGCTTTGGGAAACCTTGAGCCCCTCAGCCAGCCACCCTGGGATCCATCAGCTTTAGGACACCACAGACCCCAAAGCTAGCTGTGTTAGGAACCAGCCTTGCCCACCAGTGGGCTTGCACCAACTCTGGGACCCCCACAGCCCTACAGTCTGAGGTTTTAGGACTTGAACCCACACACCAGCAGGCCAGCACAAGCTCTGAGAAATCTTAGATCCCTCAGCCAGCTGCCCCAAGATATGGACCCACAAACCAGCAGGCCAATACCAGCTCTGGGATACCCAGACCCCACAGCCAGCCATCAGGAACAGGCCCTGACTACCAGCATGCTGACAGTAGATCCAGGATGCCTGGCACCACAGCCTGCCACCAGCAGACCTGGTTCTACTCTCTAGTGAGCGAGAACTAGCCCTGGGACCCCCTGGGGCTTTCCAGCCAACGGCTTCATGACCTGGCCCCACCCACCAGTGGCTGATAGCCATTGCACAAGTCAGGACCTGGCAACCAACTGGACTGAAGGCCACCTACACCTACTAGACCTCCCACAGTAGTCAACCCACCACAACAGAAGGGCCCATGAAGCCTAAATGGGGGCACCCCTAGAGCAAATAGCTCTGGTGACCAGATGGGAGTGTGCTGCTAGGACACATAGAATGTCTCCTACATAAGGCTACTTTTCCAAGACCAGGAAACATAACTAACCTATCAAATATATAGATATAAAAACAGAATTAGGCAAAATGAGGCAATAGAGGAATATGTTCTAAATGAAGGAACAAGATAAAATCCCAGAAGAACTAAGTGGAGAAAAGCAATCTATCTGATAAAGAATTCAAAGTAATGATCACAAAAATGCTAAAGGACTCAGGAAAAGAATGGATGAACATAGTGAGAAGTTTAACAAACAGTTAGAAAATATGAAGAACCAACAGTAGAACCAATAGTTCAGAGCAGAAGAGCAAAATAACTGAAATTAAACATACAGTAGAAGGAACCAACAGTAGATTAGATGATACAGAGGAACAGATCAGTGAAGTGGAAGACAGAGTAGTGGAAATCATTCAAGCTGAAAAGAAAAAAGGAAAAAAATTAAATGAGGACAGTTTAAGAAACCTGAGACAATATAAAATGTACTAATATCTGCATTATAAGGGTCCCCAGATGGAGAAGAGACAGAAAGGGGCAGAGAACATGTTTGGAAACATAATAATTGAAAACTTCCCTCATTTGGGAAAGAAAACAAACATCCAGTTCCCAGAAGTAGAGAATCCCAAACAGGATCAACCCAAAAAGGACCACACCAAGACACATGGTAATCAAAGTGGAAAAAATTAAAGATAAAGAGAGAATATTAAAAGCAGCAAGGGAAAAGCAACAAGTTACTTACAAGGGAACTTCCATGAAGCTATCAGCTGACTTTTCAGCAGAAATTCTGCAGGCCAGAAGGGAGTGGCATGATATATTTAAAGTGATAAAGGGAACTACCTAAATTTGAAGGAGAGATCAAAAGTTTTACAGACAAGCAAAAGATAAGAGTTCAGCACCACAAAACCAGCTTAACAAGAAATGTTAAAGGGACTTCTCTAAGCATTAAAGTCCACAATGGGAAATAGGAAAATTACAAAAGGAAAAATCTCACTGGCAAAGGCAAATATACGGTAAAGGTAGTAGATCAACCACTTACAAAGCTAGTAGGAAGGTTAAAACACAAAAGTAGTAAAATCATCTATATCCACAAAAAGTAGTTAAGAGATTCAAAAAACAAAAGGATGTAAAATATGATGTCAAAAATGGTAAACATGGATGCAGGGTAAAAATTCAGGGTTGTAAAAATGCATTTGAACTTAAAACATCAGCAACTTGAAATAATCACATATATAAATAGATTGCTATATATAAACCTCATGGTAACCACAAAATAAAAATATGTTATAGATACACACAAACAAAAGAGAAAGGAATCCAAACATAACACTAAAGATAGTCATAAAATCGAAAAGGAAGAGAGCAAAATAAGAAGGAACAAAAAAGAAACACAGAACAACCCCCAAACAATGAACAAAATGGCAATAAGTACATATCTATCAATAATAACTTTAAAGGTAAATGGATGAAATTCTTCAATCAAAAGATGGGGGGCTGAATGGATTAAAAAACAAGACCCATATATATGCTGCCCTTAAAATATTCACTTTAGATATGAAGATACAGAAAGACTGAAAGTGAGGGGGTGGAGAAAGATATTCCATATAAATGGAAACAAAAAGGAAGCCAGGGTAACAATATTTGTATCAGACAAAATAGACTTTAAAACAAAGATTGTAAACAGAGACAAAGAAGGACATTACAAATCAACTCATAGAAAAAGAAATCAGATTTGTGGTTACCAGAGGCAAGGGGTGGGGGGAGTGGGAGTTAGCTGAATGTAGTCAAAAGGTAAAAACTTCCAGTTTTAAGATAAATAAGTACTAGGGATGCCATGTGCAACATGACAAATATAATTATCACTATTATATCATATATATGAAAGTTGTTAAGAGAATAAATCCTGAGTTCTTATCACACACAAAAATGTGTTTTTCTATATCTTTAGTTTTGTATGTATATGAGATGATGGATTTTCACTAAGTTTATCTTGGTAATCATTTCATAATGTAAGTCAAATCTGTATATCTTAAAATTATACAGTGCTGTATGTCAAACTCTCTCAATAAAAATGGAAGAAAAAATTTTTTAAAAGACTGACAATATATTTTTTTTAAATGTTAATTCTTATAAAAAGCACAGAGCAGTGCTTAGCAAATTGTTAAAAAGAAAAAGTATAGAGGCCTTGGGGGCATGGGTGGTACCATTTAGTTTATGCAACCCCAGTAACAAAAGTCTTAGGTGATAAAATTGAGCCTGCCTCAACTATGCTTTCCCCATTTCTAGACACTTTGGTTATGAGGCCAGATGTCATATGCAGCACATCAGAAAAAGAAAAATCACATGCAAGTAAGATTAATAGTAATCAGGAACAGAGCAATTCATGATCAACCAATGCCATCTTGGGGAATGATTTGGGGAGTAGTTTGGAAGGGTTTTGAACCATAAATAAAAGATGATATTACTAGGAGTGTGCCAAACTTGCATGCTCTATGCCTTCTGGGTGTTATAGACAACTGTGTCTCCCTCTTTCTTTGATGCAGCTATATTAAATAAGCTAGATGATCATGGATCGATATTATATCACTTATGTTGCCTGATTCCATGGCTTTTTACATTATGCTCCTAAGGTGTTTTTCACATTAATTCATCCTTTTTCACAGGGCCACCACATACACTGTATATTTAAAAACCCAGGCTAGGAGGGAAGAGGTCACTTGTGCTAACTTACTTGGTGTCTGCAGAATGGGTTGGAAAATATTGTAGATAAGGGGTTGAGGGAAGAGAAGAAATTTGAGTAAGAGAGATCATAGCATTAGCAGTCTTGCTTCTGTATCAACCATGATTTGAGAATTCTATCTACTATCTTCTGCACTCAAAAATAGAAGGGACCAAAAGAGCAAGACACTAAATAAGGGGAGCTCACTCAGAGTGGGCAGCTTAGAAACTATGGGTGCAAACAGTTATACAATTTTTACCAATAGTGCATTTCATACAGATACATTAAAATGCTCCATTTCTGTAAAGATAGATGATAGTGTCACTATTCAGTCACTACAGTAGTCCTCCCTTATCTGCAGTGAATACATTCCAAGACCCCCAGGGATGTCCAAAACCACAGATAGTACCAAACCTGTATATACTATGATTTTTTCTATACATACATACCTATGATACAGTTTAACATATAAATTAAAGCACAGTAAGAGATTAACAATAATAATAACATAGAGACAATATACAGTAATAAAAGTTATATGAATGTGGTCTCTCTCTCAAAATATTTTATTGTATTTAATTTAATGCCTTTTCCATCTTAACTAAGCACTTATCATGCACATGGCCATAACTTTTGCATGTTGACATGAAACAGTAAAACTAACACGAATTTCTTTTCCCTTCTTTACAATTTCACAGATAGAAGATCTATTCCTACTATAAACCTTAGCAACCTCACCATCCAATATTCTTTCTTTCCTTATTAAGTTGAAAACTTTCACCTTTTCACTTAAAAGAAGCACCTTATGGCTCCTCTTTGGCATATCCAAATTACCAGCCTCTCTACTCTAGTGTTTTAGAGCCATTATTGAGTATAATGTGTTACCTGAATACAAATGCTGTAATACTGTGACAGTCAATTCAATAACTGAGATGGCTACTAAGTGACTAACAGGCAGGATTCACTGGACAAAGGGATGATTCATGTCCAAGGTGGGATGTAGGGGACAACATGAGATTTCATCACACTACTCGAGATGGTGGGCAATTTAAAAGTTAAGAATTGCTTATTACTGATTTGCATTTCCCTGATGATTAGCGATGTTGAACATCTTTTCATATGCCTGTTGACCATCTGCATTTCCTCTTTGGAAAAAAATGTCTATTCAGTTCTGCCCACTTTTTAGTCAGGTTGTTTATTTTTTTGATATTGAGTTGTATGAGTTGTTTATATAATGTTGGATGTTAATCCCTTATCAGTCATATCGTTGGCAAATAGTTTCTCCCATTCTGTAGGTTGTCTTTTCATTTTTTTGATGGTTTTCTTTGCTGTGCAAGAGATTTTAAATTTATTAGGTCCCACTTGTTTATTTTATTTTTATTTCCTTTGCTTTATGAGACAGATCCAAAAAAATATTGCTGTGATTTATGTCAAAGAGTGTTCTCCATATGTTTTTCTCTAGAAATTTTATAGTATCCGGTCTTACATTTAGGTTTTTAATCCATTTTGAGTTTATTTTTGTGTGTGGTGTTAAAGAACGTTCTAATTTCATCCTTTTACATGTGGCTGTCCAGTTTTCCCAGCACCACTTATTGAAGAGACTGTCTTTTCTCCATTGTATATTCTTGCCTACTTTGTCATAGATTAATTGACCATAAGTGCATGGGTTTATTTCTGGGCTGTCTATTCTATTCCATTGACTTATGTGTCTGTTTTTGTGCCAATATCATATTATTTTGATTCCTATAGCTTTGTAGTATTGTCTGAAGTTAAGGAGTGTAGTTCCTCTAGCTTTGTCCTTCTTTCTCAAGATTGTTTTGGCTATTTGGGGTCTTTTGTGATTCCATACAAATTTTAAACACAAAGAGATATCACCTCCCACCTGTCAGAATGGCTATCATCAGAAAAGAACACAAATAACAAATTGCGAGGATGTGGAGAAAAGGGAACCCTTGTACATTGTTGCTAGGAATGTAAATTGGTGCAACCACTGTGGAAAACAGTATGGAGGTGTCTCAAAAAACTAAAAGTAGAATTGCTAGGTGACCCAGAAATTCTACTCCCAGGTATACATCCAAAAACCAAACCAAACCAAAACCAAAAACACTAATTGGAAAAGATACATGCACCCCAGTGTTTATAGCAGTATTATTTACAATTGCCAAGATATGGAAGTAACCTAAATGTCCATAATCAGATAAATTGATAAAGAAGGTGTGGTATGTATATGTGTATATATACATACACACAATGGAATACTACTCAGCCATAAAAACAAATGAAATTTTGCCATTTGCAGCAACGGGGATGGACTTGGAGGGCATCATGCTAAGTAAAATATGTCAGACAGAGAGAGACAAATACTACATGATATCACATGTGGAGTCTAAAAAATACAACAAACAGTGAATAAAACAAAAAAAGAAGCAGACACAGATATAGAGAACAAACTAGCGGTTACCAGTGGGGAGAGGGGAGGGGGAGGGGAAACATAGGGGTAAGAGATTAAGAGGTACAAACTATTCGGTACAAAATAAGCTACAGGATATAGTATACAACATGGGGAATATAGCCAATGTTTTATAATAACTATAAGTAGAATATACCCTTTAAAAATTGTGAATCACTAAATTGTACACCTGTAACATATAATATTGTACATCAACTATACTTCAATTAAAAAAAGAAATACTGGTATTAGTATTGAAAAAGTGAATGACTTAAACACTAGGTAATGAGTTGTTTTGCAACTTAGATGATTTCCAAGACTTTGCCTTTGAGAAACTTTTAGGAAGATGTAATTGAGTTATTAGCTTATAGATTATTAACTTATTTCATGTATGAAACAGACTCACAGACATAGAAAATAAACTTATGGTTACCAAAGGGGAAAGAGAGGGGGAAGGGATAAATGAGGAGTGTGGGATTAACAGATAAAAATCACTATCCATAAGATAGATAAGCAACAAGAATTTACTGTATAGCACAGGGAACTATTCTCAGAATCTTATAATAACCTATAATGGAAAATAATTTAAAAATATATATATATACATAAAGCTGAATCACTTTGCTGTACACCTGAAACTAATACAATATTGTAAATAAACTGTACTTAGATTAAAAAATATTTATATGATAAAAAATAATTGGTTATTTCTGGAATTTTCCATTCAATACTCTTGGGCTGAGATTGACTGTAACTGAAAATGAGGAAAGTGAAACTGTGGATAAGGGGGAAAATATCTCCTTCAGGATCAGAAAATACCTCCTGCAGGATCGGTCCTTATTCAAAGGCATATCGGATACCAACACACCATCTGAGCAAGCACAGGAAAGATAATAGCCCACTAGATGTTTCTAAAATGGTGATAAGGTTAAGTGTGTATGTGTGTGTGTGTGTGTGTGTGTGTGTGTGTGTTTGGCGAGAAGGTCAGGAAGACACATTCTCGATTTTTGTCAGAACGTAAGACAGCGAGTAAGGAGGTCTCCCCTTTGTGGTTTATACAACCATAATCCGAAAGTCTGAATAAAATGTAGCCTGTAACATTGGTGAAGAATTTGAGCCAGAGACCAGAGGCATCATTTCATGGAGGAACTTGATGTTAATTGAAGATGACAAAGTATCAAAAGCCTGAGAGACTAAGGCCCTTTACTGACGAAGAGAGGGGCAATTTGCGTAGGTGTGAATACACCATAAACAACTGCATATCTGCTATCCAGCTGAATTAATTTGCATTTAGAACTCTAAGAGGTGATCAAAACTGCCTCTGGGAAAATGAAAGTCAGTACTGAAACTTGCAGCGTGTTCTGTACTTTGGGAAGTAGGCTATCCTTAAGCATGAAGATCATGGAAGAAAACAGGTCTCCTTACCACTTACCTCAGAGAAAGTCAGTACAGTGAACTTGTGGTGCTTTCTGCCTGCTCACAATATACCCGTCAGGAAAAGTCTCACCAGCTCCTACTAATTCCTCCTCAAATTTCAACCCCTATGCCTCACTCCTGCTCTGGTGTGGAATGGAGGAGACTTGGTGTCACCTCCTGCCTGCATTCCTCTGTCTCTGTCTTAAGGAAACAGGAGATGGAGACAGGGAACCAGGTGTTTGGAAGCATAGGAGCCATGTATTCCCTCAAATGGAGCCAGCTTGGTTCCCACATCGCCTCTGAGCTCCATCACTTCCTTTCATCTTCCCCATTCCCGCACATGATTCATGTGTATGACACTGGCTGAGTTGTGTCCCCTCAACACTAACTCTGATGGATGGTGATGCTTCTAACTTGTAGGATGGAGCTCCTCTCTGCACCTGTACAGACTGGTGGTTGGTACTGTAGAATCCTGTCTTGGTTTGACCAGGTATCTCCCACCAATAACTAAGGTTTGCCACACAAAACAGATGGCTAGAAGCTAGTCACTCCACATCTGACCCCTGACCGTAGCCGATGCTAGATTTTCCTGCCGTACCTCACCTGCCCGACAGACTATACGTGAAGGGGAAACTTACTTCTGGGATAAGGACTGAGCTTTCATTTTTGTCTTGAGCTGCATTTTCCAGGATCCAGTTCCATTGTCAGTCACCAAATGACCTATTATGTCTGGCGCCTCAGTCATCCAAGGTGTGGCATTTATAGAAACGTCATACTATTTCCTCAAATTTTAGGATCTGCCTGGCTCCCCATCCCAGTCTCACCTAATGTACTAAAGTATGGATACTCACCCCTACCTGTGGTCTCTGTCCTTATTTTATAATTCTAGTCGTGCTCCCCTCCAGGCCTTAGTATTGATATTATCCTGACTGCTATTTTAGCTTCCTGGGTCAGCTTAGTTTATTTTAGCTAAACTCTTTTTAGCTACCACTTTCTTGTGTTCTGTATCTGTTGTATAGTTAGAATTTCCTCCTGTTTTTGTGTTCCCTAAAGTTCTGGATTGAGTCTTGACCTTTCTTAATATTTCATGGCATGACTTGCATACTTGTACCTCCTTTACACACTATTCCTTTATATTCTTGCTGATTCCTTGAACCCCAGTCTCTGCTTTACTTTCTAGTCTTAAATTGAAAACACATCTTTCCTTACAGCAATTGATCTCCTGGCTTTGACCACATCTAGATTCTTGAAAGCACTTTTGTTCTATCCTAGCTACCCAGGCCTACTGTATCATATCTCTAGTATAGATAACAGTCTTACTGATTATCTGTAAATAAAGAATGAAGGAGGGCTAAAAACAGGACAGCAGAAACTCACAATCTATCTATCTAGTAGAAGTAGAGAGAAGCTTCATGGAACCAGGAAAGAGATGAGGCAGTATTTTTCTCTTATTATGGCCACGTAGTCCATCATTTCCACTTCACTCCATATGTCTGCAACATTCTTGTTTTTTTCTGGACTGGCTTTCTCTACAAGCCTGTTAGTTTTGTCCTTCATAACTTTGGTCTGACAGAGATTGACCTGTGGATTGATTCCTACCAGATGAACTGTCCCACTCCTGATCCAACCAGAATGGCCAAGGAGAGGACTCCTGGGGCAATTCGTGGTCACCCAAGCCCATCACTTCAGCAGGGGCCACCAGTAAGGATAAATTCCAAAGAAAAAGGCAGATAATCAGCATATGCTCCAAGCATGTCTAATACAATTAACTCTAAGAATTTGGGTGAAAATTGGTTAATTCACTGGCCATGCATGAATAGGTCAATAATATTAAAAAAAAACAAAGTACTGCAAAGTGACAGAGGTAGTGTTAAATATTCAGAAACAAGTGATTGAACTTAAGTGTGAGAGATTGGCAAAGAAATATATGCTAAAGGGAGGTAAGACATTAATGAAACTTAAAGAAAGTGGAGAATGTGGATAAACTTGATTTGACGACTCAATACTAAAAATATCCTGCAGGAATATGTAACAGCAAGTAAGGCATTTTGAATTCTTTTGGCAAAAATATTTCTAACTACTGAAAAGTGTGCCGAGGGTTCTGTACTCTTCTACAAAAATGTCATTAAGAAACTAATTAGAGAATTATAATTATCATCGATTAAGCCTCCTTTATTGAAAAAAGCAGAAAAGCATATTGGACATGATTAAGTAGCAAAGATTAATAGACCCAAATATGGGCAAGCAGATCAGGAGAAGGGCAGCAAGTAATAAGACATTGATTCTCATAACCTCTTGTGTCCTCCAAGGACTTGAGCACAACTATATATGTGGGAGTGAATCCATTCTATTTCCTGAATACTGTCTTTAAGAAGCTGGGAGCTTCTCTAGGGTGTTGTCAGTGGTACTTGGTGGGCATCCATGGCACAGGGCAAGTGAAGGATGCCAGGTAGAATTGATACCTGCTGCCTGACAGGCAGATCAGGAAGGTGGCAACATATGGGACTCTAAGTATTCACACAGGAAGCAGTCAGAGCAGAGGTGTCAGACTGAGTTTAGAATCCTAGCTCTAGCATCTACTAAGGATGAATTAGGCACATTGCTTCATCTCTAATTTTTTTTTCTCAGCAATAACATGTGGGATAATAATTCTACTTCATAGGATAGTTGTTCATAAGATATATATAAAATGCCTAATGCTATGACTGAAAGGATGGGATTACAATAAATCCTAGTTATTATTATTACTCAAAATGAATGAAAGATACAGGCAGAAAATGGGATCTGGGGTGGAATGCGGCATACTGCTAGGCATACAAAAGTGATTATCTTAAAGCTTGGTAGGTATACACTTCTTTACATAATACGAGTCAAAGAACTACAAGTATTTGGAGCTAGATGACTGTAACAAAAAGAGAACTAGGTCATTTGGGGAGACATCAACAATTTTGCAGGTGAAAAAAATTGTTGCAATTTTCTCTATGTTTCATAAGTGAGCTTAAAGCTCACTTTCTTAGTCAATGTTTAAAGGGTCTCAGATACGCTTTTAAATCCCTTTTTCCCTTTCAACATGAAAGTCAGGATCACTGATTTTGCCTCTCCTTCCCTAAAAGTCATTTAGATTCTTCAGAATCAAAGCTCAAGGATACATTTTAAGCACCTCATAATCAGACTCTATTACAACTTTCCCTGGACTGACCTCTCTCTTTCTCTCTTTTTCTCTTTACCATGAATTTAAAATGCTAATGCCAATTAAATTATATTTTAATTATTTCACTCAAATTTCTGTACTGATACTATGTTGCTCTAGGTATCAGATTTCAGTTTCTTTTAAATAATCAAAATGACTGAGCTTTTGGGAATATTTCTATCTCGATGAAATTATAAGCAAAATCACTGACATGTAAATTGTAGACATCATGACAATTTATATTCCGTTCCAAAGTAGGACTGAATTAAACATGTACCACTTAAGAATACTATCCCACATTACTAAAATACCATTATCACGCTCAAGGAATTTGACATTGTTAAATCACATTTTCTAATATGCAGCCCATATTCAAATTTCTTACTTGTCTCTAAAATATTCTTCACAGTTCTTGTTTGTTTGTTTTATGTCCTGATACAGTTAAAGATCACTCATTGCCTTTGGTTGTCATGGCATGGGCACTTTTAAAAACTCAAACGGTGATTCTGTAAACCTTTTCTCTTCTCTTCCTGTTGGAAACCAGGGAGGTAGGAACCTACTCTACTCACTCACAAGTGTGGCCCTTAGAATTTTATAAATTCCATAAATACATGACAAGAAATAGCTTACACTGAATTTTCTTAAAATTAGGAATGCTTCTGGAGGGATTTCATTATTGTGAGAATTTCGAGGCCCAAGAATCCTTTGGGGAGAAGATTTTAGAATCAATAGGTCCCTAAGAGGCATTCCAGCTAGGATGGGTTAGAAAAGGGTAAGTAGATTTCTGACATCAGAGGAGCTGATCCTCTCTTGAGAGTTGCTTTGTTGGCATTTATTTACTTATTTATTTTGCTAGGAACCAGAATTGCTTAGGATTTAGCACCTGCCCAAGGTTATACAATTGCCAGATAGACCACTAAAATAAACTACTATTTTCAGACAAAGACAATGACCTGACCACTGAACAGAACCACAACTCATTAGTAACATCAGCAGAGTTGCAATTATAAAATAAGTGCTAATATATAACATAAAATTAATCATTAATAATTATAGTACCCCTGTTTCTATTACTTTGAAGTATCTTTTTTAGTCTTTTAAAGAATATTATCATTGTTTTCAATCTTAACACTATAGGTTGTAATGGGAAATTTTTCTTCATGCCTCTTTTAAGGGCTATGAAAGACCCTCGGGAAAACCCAACATTGCCTCAGGGTTTAATAAGTATTCAAAATTATTGCAAATGAGATTAACACTGGACAGTAGAAAAGTAACATGAAGCTATTATTCAAATGTTTTATTAATTAAGAATTAGTTGACTGACAAATTGTTTCTAAAATGATGCACTTACAGGAACAGCTCCAGGAGCTGTCTCTTTCTCTACAGCATCCTCTAAGTGTTAAGCTTATGTAAAAAGCAGAAGAATCACCACCTTTTGCTTTTTTATCTTGACATGGCCCTCCCTCTAGAATTATTTTTTTCTTTTTGCATTATAGGTTTTATCTCCGTTGCTTTCTCTTCCAGGATAGCCTTCCTAGAATGAATAGAAGAATAAGGCAATGCTGATTGATTTGGTTTGATACCGACAGTGAGCTTTGAACTTTTTGATAGTTAGAGTGAGATTTCCTGAAATTGACAATACAGACCCTGTTCCCTTCCTTCCCCTTACAGTATACAGAGACTATAGAAGAAACAAAAGAGAAGGACATGCCATCCCTTTGTGCTTTGAGTTTAGGTAGTTTCAGCTTAACTCGAGAACATATCAGAAAGTGATGACTACGTGGCCCGGTCTTACAAGGTGAAATTGTGATTTCTTTCTGCAATATTGTTCACTACCTTCCTCTCATTTTCTACATTCTCCTTGCTCCTCTGCCTTCAGTATTGCCAAGAAATTTCAAATAATTTTTCTGGGCAATACACAGTGGTGAGAAGGTTTGAAAAACTGCAGGACAAGTTTTCCCGGGAGTGGGGATGTTTTTGATTTTACTTGAAGATTTTGGAGAAAAGCTAAAAAATTCAAATAGTGATATTGTTGAAAGTATTATGTAATATTACAACTGAACATATGTTAATTCAGTGCAAAATTCACATATTTTTTAAAGAAAAACTACAGGTTTTTTTGCTTATGATAGGACTATACTTTGCCATTGGGGTTCTATGATAGCAGAAACTTGCAAACCAAAGTCATATGAGCTCTAGGTCCAAATCCAGGTAAAACCCAACTTGGAAATTGCCAAGGAATTTTTTTTATTAACATGGCTAAGTTTTAGCCATATATAATAAGGCTTGTTACAAATCCTATGTCATAGTTTGGATTCCCAAGTAGGTAAATTCTGAGATGGAGTGGCTTTGTTTTGCCATATCTCAACTACAGCCAGATTTTTGCATTTCAGGTCTCTAGAGCCAGGGAACTGAGTGAAGCTACACAGCAAATAAAGCTGGACCTTCTCAGACTGTTCATGACACAGGTTCCCAGAGAAGGGTTGTGAATGGAAGGAAATGACTGACTCTTAAATCCAGGTAACCTTCTGAAATTAGCATAGAGCTTCCCAAAGTAACTATTTTGGAGAAGCAAACATTCATTTAGATACAAAAATTCTAACATGCTTGCTAAAATTCAATTTTTACAATTTATTTCTCTTTTTACCTCTCTGGAATGTCAGGGTAGTTGGAGTGATACCTTTTTTATGAAGGCAAGGAGAATTTCCTTTCCAGTTCAAACCTGCAAATAGCTTTCCAGTTGCTCAACACTGGTAAGGGCATGCCCTAGTTATGCTATGATGATTTTTCTTTTTAGTATATTTGGAAGACAGTGAGTTGTACCTCTTTATACACTGCAGGTTTGGAATGTTCTTTTCCATGATGAACATCCAAATAGCATCCAAAGAGACTCATAAATCAACACAAACTGTTCAGCCTAATGTTCTAGATTCTAGAATATTATTACGGAGTAAAATATTTCCCTCTTCTCACCATTATCGAACAATCAAAATGAAAAAGTATAAGATGCACCTGAATGCACAAATGAGTCATGTTTAGCTTCATGTGAATCTCTGCCCTGGCCTAGCCCCATCTCAGCTGTTTGAGTGTTCAGCCACCTGTGAGTTATGCCATCTATTTTTTGGAATCAGAGACAGGGCATCTTGGTGCATCACGTTTTTCTGCTCCTGGACTGAGACTGCAAGTCTCTATGCTTTCACAACTCTCTGGGCAACACTCCCATGTGTCCTTGAATAATGCTGGTACAGGGTAACACATCCCATTGCTGGCTCTGATTTTTCAGCCCATCGCTGTATTCTCTCCAGCAGGAGGAGGCCTTGTCAGTTTCGTTACTTTCATTCCGTCTTGTATCCCAGGGATCAGGCTCAGTTTCTATTCTTTCCTTATTTTCACACAAATTCCCTTGGGCGTTCTGACCCTCCAGAGATGCTCCCATTGCTCTCATTGTCGAAAAGGGCTCCTGATCCACTCTTTGCATTTTGGGCTGCTTCATTTGATTTTCTGTTTTCCTGGAATGGAACTTGAGTTGCTGTCATCCTTTTGTGTGTCAGTTCCTATTTGTCAGCCACTATCGAGGCCCATATTTTGTCTACTCCTGCTCTTCACTCCGCATTTTTGGCTGGCTTCCATTTCACTCTTGGGCTGTTGTAAGGCACCAGCTATGGCATTATATGTTTCCTTAACTATGCAAGCTAACACTGTCATAAAATGAAAAGTTAACTTATCCCTTAAGTACAGTTATTAGAATTTGGAGCACGATCTCTTTGGAGAATGATCACAGTATAAAAGTATACTGTGTCTCTTTGTTTCAGGTCTTGATTTACATCAAGACCTTAGTAAAAAGACCACAATATCCTTTCATAATTTCTTATTCTATCAGTATTGGAGTGTGAACCCGGCTTTGGAAACTTCCAATCTCAAATGCTTAAGAACCCAGATCCACAGTAAGATAATAACTATTTACTGAGAATCCTGGAAATACTGGATTTGGGGAATCATCCCTTTCCTTTCCTCTCTGCTGAGGCAGGGAAAAAATCAACAATAAAATATTGGAAT
The DNA here is from genome assembly GCF_030028045.1 of Hippopotamus amphibius kiboko. Classification (NCBI taxonomy): domain Eukaryota; kingdom Metazoa; phylum Chordata; class Mammalia; order Artiodactyla; family Hippopotamidae; genus Hippopotamus; species Hippopotamus amphibius. The sequence goes on from NC_080186.1 coordinate 225,761,054, forward strand.
AATCTTTAAATCCATGAAAGGGGTAGTATGTTCATTAGGAAAATATAAAAACGGCATCCTTGTAATAATAGAAATAAAAACAATAATTGTCAACATTAACATATCCATTAACAAATATTCCTGCTACCACCACTGGTACCATTTAATGAACCCCTACTCTATAGGTGCTTTAAGTCATTCCCTTATAAAGCCCTGCAAGGGAGGGATTATTATACTCATTATACATGGAAATGAAGGCAAAGCTCGGAGAGATTAAATAACTTGTCTATGATCACATAGCTAGGAAGTGACTGAGCCAAAATTTGAATGTAGATCTGTTTGGTTTTTAAAATCTATGTTTTAGCCACTACACCAAGATGACTGTCATCAGCTATCAACTTGCTCAAAGATTGCATCTGTGAGGCTTCATATACACAAGTAAAAGGAAATGGAACAAATTTTCTGGTAAATTGGAAAGCTGATTTCAGCCTAGATCCTGATTTCCCTTATTAGTTTTATTTTTCCTTTTCTGCTTGTGCAGATGTTGGCAATGTCTCTGCATATAACCAGCCAAATTGACCAGCAAGCCCCTTCAGTGGATGGCATGCGTCACTCAGGCCAGCCATGACTGCTGGAGTGGTTCTCTGTAGCCAAGTAGCTCTGAGAATTATGAGCTGCCACAGAAAACTGGGAGAGCCATTCCAGTCTGACAGAGATCTAGTCACCTCTTGCTTTTTAGACATGTTCCTTGTCCTAGTGAGCTTTTTTTAGTGTCAAATTCTAAAGATAAAGAAATTTTGTACTTAGCTTATTCTTTTCAAACTGTAATAGCATTTGTTGACTCACTGTCTTGACTCAGCTGGCCTAGCCTCTGGGACGAAGTTAAGCTTAGAAAGTGACTTTGGCAGTAGACCTAGATTGTCCTGAGCCTTTCCATGTGGAGAATGACATTCACCTTCCAGGAAACTGGAAATCCAGGATTCCTGATTTCTAGGGTTTCTTTCCAAGAAGCAAATAGATGAGTAGACCAAGTTAAGCCAGTCTAGATAGCAAAGATCTTGTTATTACCTAAAACCAATTTGATCAGCAGAAGAAGTAATAGAAGATTCCTTTCTCTTTTTGAATATGCAGGTTCAAATGTTGTATCCATCTCCTTCACTGAATCTTTCTTGTTCTACATTGCAAACTCCTTCCCAAGCTCTTCTCCAGATTTTTCTCCAGGAGGAGCTCACTAGAAATTACTCTTTGCTACATTTCATGTAATTTTCCTCTTTTTAACCTATTGCCATAGGTGAACTTTCAATTGTCAGGGCAACTGTGAGTGGAGCGAGTTTGGTGCTATTTAATCTGAGCTCTTAACTTATTTGGTCTGATTTCTGCTATGTTATTAGCTTTTTTCACTCTTACGGTTAAAAGAATGAAAACCTTTCCACTACCCTGCCTTTTTCTATTCTTGTTTGCCTCTATTCCTTCTTAAGATCTAGTGTGCCCGAACTCTGCCAAATCTACAAATTTAATTCCATTTCTTTCCCCTAGCATGCTTTGATTCCTTTCTCTTCATTCTGTGTTAGATTCTCCCTTGGATCAATATTTTCCACTCAAGAGAAACTGGTTTCAAAGCCCAGTTTCTCAGTTCAGAAAAGAAGTCTAATTATCGTTGACAAGTTCTTTCCTCTATGCAACATCTGTTATATAACTAGAGACGATTCAGCCTATGAATTTAGATTGATCAAAATGGAGAGCTTATTTATGTAATCTCTTCTTGTTTTCAGAAATTATAGAACACCAAAAATGGTTTTGGGTAGCTAACTGGAAAGAATACCTAAAATCTCTGCTTAATGAGGATGGGGAGATTGTTGGTTTTTTGTTTTTTGGTTTTGTTTTTGTTTTCAGTCACACTGCATGGCATGTGGGATCTTAGTTCCCCAATGACCAGGGATTGAACCAGCAACGCCTGCATTGGAAGCATGGAGTCTTAACCACTGGACCACCAGGGAAGTCCCAGAGAGTGTTTTAGTTTTGTATGAGCTACTGTAATTTAGAAACTAGCCAGTGAAAATTAAAGTGTAGCTGGATGAATCAGAACTAAATCTGAATTCATTAACAGGTGTTGCAAAAGGACACTGTTGATAAGTTTAACTTCCAAAAAAAATAATAAGGCAAAACCATTATATGTGACATGTGATGGATCTCAGAGACCTATTTAGAATCAGAGAATCAAGGAGCACTACAGCCAGAAAACTGCTTAGAGAGCACCTATTTCAACTCTTTATTTTGATAATTAGAAAACTGAGGTTTAGAAAGGTGAAATGAGTTTTCCAAGACTGTCTAGCTACTTAGTGTCAGAGCTGAGACTGGTGTTTCCTGGGTATATATGCAATTATTACAAAAATTACCCAGGACTGGATCATAAATATGCTTCCATTTGAAGCTACCCTGATGTTTACTTCAATTCAATTTAATCAAGGTCATTTAAATACTACTCTCATGGCTTTTGAGGATTTTGGAAACTTCCAAGCTTTTGAGGATTTTGAAAACTTCCCAGCAAATTGAAACTGGAGTTAAATAGCCAAAAATCCAGACAGTCTAGACTAAGATCCTTTCCACAGAACTTAATATACTAAAAGGCAAAAATAACTCTCTTTGGTCTTCACTGTTAGACAATAGCCCTAGAATACAGAATATTTTATGGATTCATGGAAATATGTATTAGATTGGGCTCCTGTGTAATCAGATCCTGAGACAAGGATTTGAGGTAAAATAGTCTCTTTGAAGGCTTCCTAGGTGGCGCAGTGGTTAAGAATCTGCCTGCCAATGCAGGGGACGTGGGTTTGATCTCTGCTCCAGGAAGATCCCACATGCCGCGGAGCAACTAAGCCTGTGCGCTGCAACTATTGAGCCCAAGTGCTGCAACTACTGAAGCCCACGTGCCCAGAGCCCGTGCTCTGCAACAAGAGAAGCCACGGCAATGAGGAGGCTGCGCACCACAACGAAGAGTAGCCCCCACTCACTGCAACTAAAGAAAGCCCACTCACAGCAAAAAAAGACCCAACACAGCCAATAAAATAAAATAAATAAAAAAAAATAGTTTATTTGAGAGATGATCACAGGAAGTACTAGTTGGGCAATGGAGATGTGAGTCATGAAAGGGTATTTTATCACTGCAGACAAGTGGGATTCAATGCCTGATACAGAACTCTGAGATGCTGTGTAGAATATTCCTGAGTTGTTATGGGGCAAGGAAGATAGAATATTTATTCCTCAACTACCAACTCCCATATGACATTGATTGAGAGTTTCTCCTGGGAGTAGACATCTTGGATCTGCCCTGGGAAAGAGCTGCTCTGCAGTTCCTATGGCCCTAGAAACTCTTAATACGAGAATTGTGAGTAATTGCAGTAAGAAAGCATTGGAATGCATTGGAATGATGATTGTTGAGGGAACATGGGTGGGATGTGAAAATTGTCTGTTATAAAGGGGAAATGAACAGTGGTGGGAATGGGGGATGAAGAAGATAAGCTAAAATGGATCAGCCAAATGCATTTTGAATCTCATGATACTTCTCTCAGGTTATGAGTCTGTGCTTAACAGGTTTTAATGTACAGAACTAGCTTATTTTATGGATTGAGATTTTGTGGATTTTCTATGGAATTTTTTGAGGGTATCCCCCAAACATTCATAGCAAACTTTTGGTAAGAACCTTATGCAGAGCTTCTTGTTTTAGAAAATTCTCAGGTCTGTGTAGTGAAAGGTCATGTGAGGTGTGGTTGTGAGCAGAGAGAGGGATATCTAGAGAGTGACAACTGAAGATTGCTGAATATCTTAGTAAAGTCAGATTATACATATTTGAGTTAAGATTAACAATAAAATGTTAAAAGCCTATAAAATTGAATATAAATTAATATTTTGAGAAATAATTTGGCATGGTTAATATCTCAAACCTTATTTTTGCTATCAATATGGGGATTTGAAGGAATCAAGAATTCAGGGAGCTAGGTCAAGAAATGGTGGCTACCTAAATCTGAATGTTCCAATACATCTGTAAAAGCTCTGCAAATCAACAAAAGTAAAATGTGAACCCACAGAAATCCCATTCTTCAGAATGACTATAAGTCAGAGTAAAATACACAATTCAATTTACCTGTAAGTAGAAAAATAAAAACTAATTTCCATTTTTAGTTTTTAGAGTAACTTCCACACTGTTTTCCATAGTGGCTGCACCAATTTACATTCCCACCAACAGTGTACAAGGGTTCCCTTTTCTTCACATCCTCACCAACATTTGTTATTTGCGTTTTTTTCAATGATAGCCTATGACCCAGCAATTCCACTTCTGGGTATATATCACACACACAAAAAAAAGCAAAAACAGTAATTTGAAAAGATACATTTACCCCAATGTTCATAGCAGCATTATTTACAATTGCTAAGATACAGAAGCAACCTAAGTATCCATCAACAGATGAATAGTGAAGAAGATGTGGTATATACAATGGAATACTACTCACCCATAAAAAATGAAGTTTTGCCATTCACAGCAACATGGATGGACTTGGAGGAAATTACACTAAATGAAATAAGTCAGATAGAGAAAGAAAAATAGTGTATGGTATCACTTATATTGGAATCTAAAAAATACAACAAACTAGTGAATTAAACAGAAAAGAAGCAGACTCACAGATATAGAGAAGAAACTAGTGGTCACCAGTGGAGAGAGGAATGGGGAAGGGGCAATATAGGGATAGAGGATAAAAAAGAGTTATTATGGGATTATATAAAATCATGTATGTGAAACTTACAAAAATTGTAAAGCATGATAGCATTTAAAGAATCTTTCAGTCAATAAATAAACAAACACTAATTTCTAGTGGAGCTATTTCTCAACTCCCCACCCCAAGATATCCAGTGAGCAAAGTATGGAAAAACTCTGTGGAAGAGAAAATAGGGAAAGGGAAAAGAGCTCTTTGAAAGTTGTGTAATAAGAGGAAAAAGAAGCAAGATAAGAAAATTTAGAATTTTGTAAGATAAATACAAATTAAAAACATCATGACACATTTTTCTCCACTTTGCACACAAACTGCAAAACCATTTGCTTAACTACACTGACAGAAGAGGGTGATGTAGAACTAGGAATCTTGTAAATCTCCCAAATTTTCATCCCTGTTTACTAAATGAAGACATGCAAGCAGTCTTCATTTATGCTAAGATGAAAATAGAGAATAAAAATCAAATATTTCAGGACTTCCCTGGTGGTCTAATGGGTAAGACTCCATGCTCCCAATGCAGGGTTTCCCAGGTTTGTTCCGTGGTCAGGGAACTAGATTCCACATGCATTCCAAAACTAAGAAGTCTGCGTGCCACAACTAAAAATCCTGTGTGTCAAAACTAAAACCTGGCGTAGCAAAAATCAATAAATCAATAATAAAATAATAAATAAATATTTTAAAAAATCAAATATTTCACCTGATAACAATTCTCTAAAAGCCAACCAAAAATGAGAATATAGCCATATAACTCTATAAAATAAACATTCTCAAATGAATATTTAGCAATATGAAACTATTATCTCGAACCACTTTTCTAAGAGCAGAAATGGAAACAAAGAAGGAATAAATAAAATGAGTACTTATTTCTTCCATTCAGGAAAGAAATATAGAAAAAGAGACTAAATTACATGTTGCTCAATGATGAATAATTTGAATAAAACAATAAATGTCAAAGAAGAGGACAATAATCAAAAGAATAAAAATAAGGTAATGAAAGAAGTAAAAAGGGCTAGTAAGAAAGTAATTAGAATGGAAAACAGACAGAGAATATCCAGTGCATGAATAACTGAAGTCCTCAAAGGAGAAGAACAAAACAATGGAACAGAACTAATATTTAGATAATAAACTAAGGCAATTTTCCTTAACAAAAGAAAACTTGCAACTATGTATTGAAAGGGCCCACTGGGTACCTAAGAAAACTGACATAGCATGATCAAATCTAAGGCATATCATACTAAGACTCTTGAACCTTAAAATCCAATTACTTACCCGTGTTTTCAGTCAAAAAGATCTAATGAATTATAAGGGCAAGAGACTTAGAGAATGATGAAGGAGAATTTTCAAAAATTCAAGAATAGAATTATGGGCTTCCTAGGTGGCACAGTGGTTAAGAATCCATCTGTCAATGCAGGGGACAAGGGTTCGATCCCTGCTCCAGGAAGATCCCACATGGCGCGGAGCAACTAAGCCCCTGCACCACAACTATCGAGCCTGTGCTCTAAAGCCCATAAGCCACAACTATTGAGCCCATTTGCCACCACTACTGAAGCCCATGCACCTAGAGCCTGTGCTCCACTACAAGAGAAGCCACGGCAATGAGAAGCCTGTGCAACACAACCAAGAGTAGCCCCTGCTCGCCGCAACTAGAGAAAGCCTGTGTGCAGCAACGAAGACCTAACACAGCCAATAAATAAATAAAAATTAAAATGATCAGAATATCTGAATAAACATTAAAAAAAAAACCTTAAAAGAAAGAAAAGAATTATGATCCAAGGATTTTATATCCTGCCAAGATGTCCTTCAAATATCGACTAAAAAAACCCATTTTTAAACATGTAAGAACTCAAGAGATTCTGAGCAAATACTGAGAAAATACACAGCAAACACTATATACATAGAATTTATAACATGAAATTAAAAGGACAGAGTTGAGACCAAATATATCAGCCATATCAATAAGTATGAATGAGCTAAATTCATTTATTAAAAGAAAAATTATTTACAATTTGACTCACAAGGCAAGGTCCAGCTATATACTTTATAAAAGAGGCACATCTAAACCAAAGTGATTCAGAAATGCTGAAAATAAAGGGATGAGCACAAGCAGGAGAAAGGAAAAAATAAGAAAGCAGGCGTTAAAATACTGATATCCTACCAAAAATGCATGACCTCAATATAATCACAAGGAAACATCAAACTCAAATTGAAAAAGATTTTTATGAAATAATTGCTCTTTATTTTTCAAATTTTCAAAAAAATGTCATGGGAATGGAAAGTGAAGACAGACAAGAATTGTCCAGATTAGAGTAGCCTAAGGAGACATGATAACTAAATGGAATGTGTGATCTCAATTGAACTCTGCTGTCTGTCTCTGTCTCTATATGTAGCTACATAGGTCATTATTGTAGTAATTGGCAAAATATTTACAAAACATAAATTAAATAGTATTATATCATCACTAGTTTCCTAATGCTAATATTTTCATGTTATTGTGTAAATGAATGTCCTTATTCTTAGGAAATGTACATTGACATATTTAGGGTTAAAAGGCATCATATTTGCAACTTACTGCCAAACGGCTCTGAAAAATTATAATAGTATGTGCCTGTGTGTGTAGGTAAGATGTCCAAGTGTTCTTTGTTCCATTGTTACAACTCTCTGTAAGTCTGAAATTATTGAAAATTTTAAAATTACAAAAAAAATAATATTCAGGGGAGGGATACAGATTAAGTTAGGCATCTATATCTACTAGAAGAATTTGAGTATATTTTCTGCAGGCTTTGCTGGGTCATAAACTTTATTGTTTCTGGGGAATCCTACTTCAAGGATTTGTTCTGCCCTGGTTATTGAGATGTGACTGCCTGCAAATACCACCAAGTTTAAAGTAGTGTTGTTCTTAGAGAGAAAATGCACCTTTAAATTTCATCTAAGTGACTTTGTCTTTCCTGGAAAGAAACTTGAATAAAGTGAAATTGAATAAATGTTCAGAGGGCAAGGGCGTCTTCAGACATAGATGCTTTCGAGGGTTTTCTGAGAGACTGATATTTTGATTGCTATATGTTAAACAAAAGCTTTCCAGAAAAAAAAAAAATCTGAGACATCCTGGGGGTTTTTAAATTAATGAATTTCTGGTGCATCATAGAACTCAACCTTAATGGTAAATTTAACAAAAATAGAGATAATAGCTCTTGGAAGTAATAGTTTGTAAAGCAATGGTTCTCAGGCAGCTTCCTCACTTTTTTTAGCTAGGGATACTTTCTTTTCCATTGATTTTGGAAAGAATCAAGGCATTATATGATAGATGAAATATGTTAGAGCCAACATGAGATTAAGTTCAAACTGTTTAAAAAGAGTTACTTCAATCATTTATCTGAGGGGGGGAAAGGAATGTAAAAAACATAGACATCTCATTTTATGGCCTTTTATTTTTCTTGAGCATTTAAAATATTTAGCACTTTTAAACATTTTGGGAAAGCTTTAAAGATACAGAAAAGTATGGAAGCTAACAACAGATTTTCATGATTCCACAAACCAAACCAATTAATATTAAACTTTTATTTTTGCTTCAGATATATTCCTAATAAAAGAAACAATATTAAAAAATTGACTGCATTTCTTCCTTTGTAGTCCCATTTCCCACCCTTATCCCACAACTACTATCCTGAATTTGTATGTATTCTTCAAGTTCACGTTGATTACATATGTTTATCCATAAATAATACATATTTTTGGTATGTGGGTATTCAAAATTTCATAAATTATATCGTTAGTTATATTTTTCACTAAATATTAGTTAGAGATCTGCTCGGTGGCTATATATTTTTTAAAATTAATTTATTGGCTGCATTGGATCTTCATTATTGCCCATGGGCTTTCTCTAGTTGTGGCAAGTGGGGGCTACTCTTCATTGTGGTGCGTGGGCTTCTCATTGTAGTAGCTTCTCTTGTTGTGGAGCTCAGACCTAGTTGCTCTGCAGCGTGTGGGATCTTCCTGGAGCAGGGATTGAACCCGTGTCCCCTACATTGGCAGGCAGATTCTTAATCACTGCACCACCAGGGATGTCCCTCAGTGGCTGTATTTAAATCTGGTTATTTCATTTTAACAGCTGTAAAATATTGTAGTATACCCTATTTTATTGTTTGCTACTATAATTAATGTTATAATTAGCAATTTTGTACATGCCTCTGCGAGTACACATGTAAGAGTTTATCTGTAATGTATACCTAAAAGCAGACTTGGCATGTTTGCTGAATATTGTTGCTTTTCAAAGTAGCTGTGCAAATGTATACTTACCGTGATTTATGAGCTCCTGTTTCCTTAGAAACTTGTCAATATTTGGCATTGTCAAACTTTACATTTTGCCCATCTGATGGATGTGACATAGTATCTTACTATTGTTTTAATTTTGCATTTCCTTGATCATTTAAGAAGTTGAGCATCTTTTCATATGTTAATCATTTAAGTTTCCTAATCTGTGCATTGTCTGTTCATATTCTGTGCCTATTTTCTAGGGGGTTAAATGTTTTGTTTTTTTGTTTGTTTGTTTTCCTTATTGACTTATAGGATTTCTTTCACATTTAGGATATTTAATCTTTGTTTTATTTTATATATTAAAAATATCATGCCAAATATATTTTCTCCATAGAGTTAAAGTTTTGACTTTTGTCATATATTTTATACAAATTTCAGCATCAGTTTTGTTTATGTCTAGTTTTACTGAGATTTTTAAATTTTATTACATTGAATTTATAACTTACCTTGGATAATATTTTCTTAATTGAAGTATAATTGATTTACAATGTTGTATTAATTTCTAGTGATTCAGAAAAGTGATTCAGTTATATACATACACATTCTTTTCAATATTCTTTGCGATTATGGTTTATTACAGGATGTTGAATGTAGTTTCCTGTGCTATACAGTAGGACTTTGCTATTTATCAATTTTGTGTATAGTACTTTGTATCTGCTAATTCCAAACTCCTAATTTATTCCTCCTCCACCCTCTTCCCTTTTGGTAACCACAAATTTGTTTTCTACATCTGTCTGTTTCTGTTTCATAAATAAGCTCATTTGTGTCATATTTTAGATTCCACATACGGTATTTGTCTTTCTCTGCCTGACTTACTTCACTTAGTATGACAATCTCTAGATCCATCCATGTTGCTGCAAATGGCATTATTTCATTCTTTTTATGGCTGAATAGTATTCCATTGTATATATCTACCACATCTTCTTTATCCATTCATCTGTTGATGGACATTTAGGTTGTTTCCATGTCTTGGCTATTGTAAATAATGCTGCTATGAACATTGGGATGCATGTATCTTTTCGAACTAGAGTTTTCTCCAGATGTATGCCTAGGAGTGGGATAGCTGGATCATATGGCAACTCTGTTTTTAGTTTAAGGAACCTCCATATTGTTTTCCATACTGGCTGAACCAATTTACATTCCTACCAACAGGATAGGTGGGTTCCCTTTTCTCTGAACCCTCTCCAGCATTTGTTAATTGTAGACTTTTTAATGATGGCCATTCTGATTGGAATGTTGATAATATTGGTATCTTTAATATTATGACTTTCCATCCAACATCATGTAACTATCTGTATCTTTATTCATTTAGATCATTTTTCATGTTCTTCCATAACACTACTCTGAATTTGCTTTTTCATATCGTTTGTTATTCACGAGCACCTTATATATTGTTACCATGAATATTTTCTATTATATTTCTTAATTATTGCTGGTATATATGAATGCTCTTATTTTGTATGTGTTAGTAAAAATCCTTAATTCTTTGGAACTGTCTCATGAGTACTAATGGTTTATAGATGTTTTTACTTTCTGTGTAGGTAATATTGTTTTGCAAATGTTACTTTTGCCTTTAACTTCTCAATTACTATGCTTCCTGTTTGTTTTTCTTATCTTTTTATACAGCTTAGGGCCTTTGGGATAGTATTGACTTTGAGAATGTTCCTGAAGTTCCACCAGTAGGAATGATTATGCATTATTGCTATAAATTATGATGAGATTCATTTTTATCAGGCAAAGGAAGTGCTTTCTATGACTGAAATCTCAATGCAGTGTTTTATAACAAACAAGTGTTGGATTTTACCATGAGATTTTTTTTATTTTTTGTGGATTGATTGAGATCATATGCTTTTTTTCTTCCCAAAGGTGGGCATATGACTAAGGCTGGCCCAAGGGGCTAAAGGAAAAGACTTTAGGCCATATTTGAGGAAGTATTTTGTTTTGCTTTGTTTTTATTTCATTTTATTTTATTTTGCTGTGGGTATGTAAAAGGAAGTACTTGCCCAGGGTTCTGCAGGAAGTAATTCTCAGCAATTGCTAATAAAAAGAGGAACCAAAAGCAGAACAATAGTAAAAAAGTCCCTTAAGGTCTTGGATCTGAAGCCCACCCTACCTCTATCCCCTTGTTAGGAGAACTGACAAGTATTCTTAAATTTTAACCTAGTTTTAATTCTAGTTGTTTATAATTTGTAGCCCAAAGCTAAAGGGTGATAGACCTCAATACTATTGCTGGTAACATTAGAAAAACAGATGTAAGTCCACCAGCTGACAAGGAACAAGAATATCTGTGAAATACAAATTCCACAGAGATAAGATCGCATTTTAAAAACTTGTGGGGCTTCCCTGGTGGTGCAGAGGTTAAGAATCTGCCTGCCAATGCAGGGGACCTCGTTCGAGCGCTGGTCCCTGAAGAGCCCACATGCAGCAGAGCAACTAAGCCCGTATGCCACAACTATTGAGCCTGTGTTCTAGAGCCTGTGCTCTGAAACAAAAGAAGCCACTGCAATGAGAAGCCCACACACCTCAACGAAGAGTAGCCCCCCGCTGGCCACAACTAGAGAAAGCCCGCGTGCAGCAGTGAAGACCCAACACAGCCATAAATAAATAAATAAACTTGTGAAAATGGTTATCTTTTCTTTTTTCAGGATATTTTATCATATTCAATACATATTACTGGTCCAAGCAATAGAGGAAGGAGATTAGTAGATTCCTCTGAGCTTGGTTAAGGCAGAGACTTTGGAATAACTCCCAGCTGTGATGTTGATTGAACAAGGTACTTAACTTCTCTAAGCCTCAGTTTCTTCATCTTTATGATAAAATAATGTGTGAAAATCACTTGGCAGTGCTTGGTATGTAATAAGCAGCAATAAATATTAGTGATTTTTGTTATTGTTGAGAGGAAAAGAATTCTTTGTTAGCCCTCCATATGCAGTGGTTTCAAATATAATGTACTTTTGTCATAACTAATGACTGATTTTTCTTCAAAATGACAAGTTCCAGTTAGCACTGAAACTTTTCCAAATGCTGGAAAACCCTTAATAACTCTTTATGTAAGTACAAAATGAAAGTATCACTTTGAGGCAAAGGGAGCAAAGAGACACAGTAGTTATCTTTAAAGGTAAAGCAGAAAATTTGAGAGCTATTTGACACTGTCCCTGGCTGTGACAAGCTAGCTAACATACAAATGATGGTGAAAGAGAAATGAAGTGTTGCCTGATGTCTGGTCATTTCAGTTCAGTTAAAAATGGAGCTCAGTGATTATCCTGTGTTCAGAATCCCAGTGAAGTCTGGAAGATTGCTCCTTGGGAAGAAAGCATTGTTGGGGTTGGTAAAATACAGATCACAATTGAATATTGTCAAGTGGCTTGGATCAAGGGGTAGTGATGAGGTGAATAGATACAGAGAATTGCCATATGGACAGCTAAAAGTATAATTATGACTTGGCTCTTGGAAATACGTTAATCAGTGACATTTCCAGACGGAAGGAAATATCTTCCTGTGAAAAAGTCTCAAGGGAAGTAGATTTAGCTCTGGGAAGAGAAAGAAGATGAAAGGATGATTTTGAATCTGCAAGTTACAATGAGGAGATGTACCTTGTAGAGTGTCAGAGATAAACTGACAAGAAGGATTGACTTTACATGAAAACCTGAGAGCCAGAAAGGCAGAGAGATTAAGATTATAGCCTCTAGACATGCTTCTGTGGTCTCAGGTACTATTCCACTACTTATTAGATGTGTGACCTTGGTGAGTTACCTAATGCTTCAGTTTTTTCCTCTTTAAAATAAGTATAAAAAATCTTACCTACCTCATAAAGATGAAGGTAGAAAAATAATTCATGTAATTAATTAATCAATCCACTAAAACACTTAGTGCTTGGTGCACGGTATTTACCCTGTTAGGTATCGTTATTACAAAAAAGAACAAGACTGTAGTTCCTGATTGTTTTGGATATTTATTTGTGCAGAAGTGGAGGCTAGGCCAGATGTTTCAGATCATTCAAACTGAATCTGATCTCCAGGAAGCCAGCTTCTCTGGAAATCGAGCAGAGTTAGAGAAGCTCACGGGGACAGTGGTTGTGGCAGAGGGCCTGGGCATGGAGTCTCAGACCTTGCTCTAGGTGGGACTGAATGTATTTTGCTGTCTTGGGCACCAACACTCTGACAGGGAGAAGTAGATTGGTCTGAGGGGCAGAGCCTAAAAGGAAGATGTATAGACTATCAAAATCATGCCTTTGACTCAAGAACTACTTAGGACTTCTGGCAGAATGAGAGAGAGAAAGAGAGACCTTGTGGATACCAAATAGATATTATATTACTTTGGTATGCCTTCCTCTTTTAGCAACTGATTCACCGTGGCAAGACCAGAATCTTATTCAGCACATACTGGACAGCTATCTTACTGTCCTTACCACAATTAGATGGTTGGAGAGTTTTGTTTGCTTATGTGCATATTTCTTTTTAAACTACAAAGAAAAGATAATTTGTGAAGGTGTTAGAACATTTAGTTTGTGTCTCTTAGACCCAAGGCATCAAGGAATACTTCCAGGAAGAAGTGATGTTCCAACTGAAAATTAAAGGCTGAGTAAGCCAGCCAGGGGAGATGATGAGGCAGAACATGGCAGGCAGGGGAAAGAGGAAAGTATTCTTGACCACAAACATCCTACTTCCACACTATCCCCCACATATCACCATCATTTGTTTCATGTTGCTTTTTCCCAGAGACACTGCCTCCTTAGGTTCCTTTGGAATGCTTGCAGCCCTCTAACTTAAAAAATGAACATCACTAATTGCACAGGAAGTCTTCGGGGACACCAAAAGCCTAGACAGAGGGGGGCTTTCTCTTGTGTTCCCAAAGCCCCTGCACTGAGACATACAGCAGCATTGATTGCACTGTGTTGCAAAGGTCCCCTCACTCCCACCACTAAGCACTGAACCACTTGATGGCAAGAACCACATCTCACACACCTGGGTGTGCTCAGCACCTGGCGTGGTCTCTGGTATTGAATGTGTGCTTCATAAATGTTTGATGAGAAAACAGATCTCCTGGAATTACAATTATGGGATCTTTTCTGAAAGCTCACCAAGAATGAAAGATAAGTCCCTTGAATCACTCTCCTGCCTAAACTTCAATAGCCCTCCCACTGCCTTCAGGATAAAAGATCTTCAGCTTCATCCCCTAGCTTCTTTCACATAAGCACCATGTTCAGTCCCACTATACTCAACATCATTTCCAGAACGTACCTTTTTATCAGTGGACACACATTTCCTTTATTGTCTCTTGCTCACATAGACGATTCATCCCTTAAAGTTCAGCTTACATTTATGTGAAGCCCTCTCAATCCTCCCTTCTCTATGGGTCCCTTCCTTTCTCCAAATCTCCCTTCTACCAAATAAATTTCCTTTTTCCACTAAAGCTTTTTACATATCATTACTACAGAAACTCTCATGTTGAATGGTAATATTTCTTTATGTTTCTCTCCCCTACAAGATCAGGAACTTTTAGAAGGCAGAGAACATGATTTATTCATCTTTGCAGCATTGCAGAGCTTGACATATTGCAGTAGACACAAACCAAGCTCCAATAAACTTCCTCTTGTCTTCCCTTCCAAGTTTAGCTTCCAGAGGGCAGTGTGAAGAAGTTTGGGCAAGCTTCAACTCACTTCAGCTGACAGCCTCTCACCTTACTTTTTGCCCTGTTTCCTCCATGACCTTGGGACATTGGAAGGGGTAAAGGGTGGTGCCTCCTTAGCCTTCAGGCATGTGGAGCTTAGAAGAGTAGAATTTAAGACCGAAGGCTAACCTTCCAGCATGGGAGACTGGAACCTCAGATAACTGTTTCATCCTAGCACACTTTAGAGGACAATTCCAGAAAACAGTCCCAGCAGAACTGAATTTCCATTGCCCACAGTAATGTCCTCCCTAATACGCCTTTACAGTCGTTGGCTTTCCTTTTCCTTTTTCTCTCTTTCCATTTTCTCACCTCTGTTCCTTGGTATCACCTCCTAAAGATGTTACTTGCACCCAATTCTTCATCTCTGATTCTGCTTATAAGGAACACATGTAGTGTTTAAAAATATTTTTGGAATCAAAGAATAAATGATGGATAAACAAATGAGGCAATGAATGAAGAAATAAACAGTTATTGTGCATTTGGCATGCTGTGCTTATTACACTTCGTATGGTTACTTTTCACTGACTCCGATGGAGAGAACAGGTGCCGAAAACCCAGGAACTATCTATGGCTTTGCTAGAAAATCCAGGCTGCTGGTTGCTCTCCCTTTCTTTCTCTGCCTCACAGAGCGGGCAGTGTGTGTTTCTAAGTGAACTTCCTAAGGCTCACACTTCCTAAACTTGAAGCAGTTTGTTTCTGATAGGGGTGTGAGAATTGAAGCCCCATGATACGACCAAATTAGCCTTTCACCAACAATAGCAGACCAAAGTTAGTCTATTTTTCACAGCTTGATTAGAAGCGTTTGCATCTAAGAAGGGCAGGATTATTACATCTGACTTCCAGAAGAGCAGCTGGGACATTATCCTCCAGCCTGCTCACCACAGAGAATCTGTTCCAGTTGATAGCACGTTTCTTTTCTCCAACCTAGATCTGGCCTCCCCTACTTGAGTACTTCTCTAACGCCAGCGCCCTCACGCCCAGGCAGCCTCCATTTGCTGCCTGAGCTTTCTTTCCTCTCTACTGTTCTTTTACTTCAGCTGGCATGACTCTACTGTGGTCTTTAAAATTTAGCTGCAAACTTTGATTTTCTTAATTCGATTTCTTTTCAGTAGTGGTCAAAGGGCCCTTGGGTTTTTGTGAGAGGAAGGAACATTTATACATCACTAAAAAGGGGTAGCTTTTTGTAAACTCCTATTTCCCACTGGCCTGTGGTCTGCTGGTATCAGAATCATTTAGGGGGCTTGTAAAATACACAGATCCTTGGGACCAACCTCAGAACTACTCCATCAGAGTCAACAGTGTTCCAGGCTCAGGGGTTCTTTTAGCAAGCTCTTCACATGATTTTTATACACATTCGGGTTCGAGAGTCACTTTAATCTGTTCCCTCTAGAACCTTTCTATAATGTTTTCTCCCCTTTTCTCAATGAGAAGGTGAAAAGGACTCACTGAAATATCTATTCCTATAAGCTTTTGAGTGAAGCCAGAACGAAAGTCGATTTTCTACGCAGCTTTTCTCATTAAAAACAAGGTCATGGAGGTAATTGCTCACTTACCTTCCATGGTAGGTGACCACAAAGACCTTCCTGTTCGTGGCACATTGTGTTGTAGCTGGCTGGTTATTCTCTTCCTCTCTCGGGAGAGAAATCCTTCTGACCCAGGTAGCAAGGGTGAAACTCCAGTCCATTTAGAGCCCACTTTAAGTAGGAGGGAGGGCTAACTTTACTCAGCAATTCTTCACCCTGTTAACTCACTAGAATCACCTGGAGAGCTTAAAAATGTCAACGCCTGGGCCCTCCTCCCTAGAAATTCTGATTCAATTGGTTTGGAGTGGTACCTGTGTATTTTAAAAGCTACCTAGGTGAACTTCAAACTACAGTAGAGAATGACTATATAGTTACTAAGGGCTTGAGCGTTGTTTTGTGTTGGAGGTAGGAATTTCTTTGGTACAAAAGATGGGAGTGGATATGCTAGGTTGAGGGAACTAAGCAATGATGTGGAGGCATGGGCGTATGGAGAGGTCTAGAAGGCAAACAGATTCAAATTTAATCAGATTTCATCACCAGAAAACAATGTACATGGAGATATCTATATTTATCAAATACTCGGGTTCTGATGAAAGGCCTTCACTAAGATAAAACTTAAGGTTTTAGCTTTCATGAAGTGACATTTAGAAATACTGCTAAACTTATGCAAAATGGCAGGGAATATATAATTTACTAATCTACTTGGTAATGAACCTTGCAATACATTTCTTCCTTTTGGGTATCAGGAAAAAGTCGATTATCTCCTAATGCAAGTTCATGTTTCCTTTAACGAGACAAAGGCAATTACATGGTCCAAGATGTTTTACTTTAGACTTAAGCTACTAGCGTTAATTCTCAGTGTTAATTCTAGGTAATTTGAATTTTAGTTCATTCTAGTGCTCACGCCAGGCTCCAAATAAAATTCTCTCTCTCTAATCTTTGTATTATTTTCAGCCTTTCTTTTTAATATGTATTTTGATTATCCTATTTAATATGTACTTTAACAGAGTAATGTATCTCATACCTTTTTGGAAATACGCAAATATAACTTTTATATCTATCCGCTTTTCATCCTTACCTCCATACTAAGGCTCCTGTTTACTCTTTGACTTCATTCCTCCTTCACTCTCCCTTTTGTGCACTCTATTCTTTCAGTTACCCAGCACACCATGCTCAATCTCCTTTGCTTTTCTTCTACTTGGACTTTCTCTTCAACTAGAATAGTGTTTCCCAATGCTCTTCATATCATGCAACACAGAGGAAATGGTAACATTTTTACAAAGCACTGGCATAAAAAGAGGAGGCTCTTGACCAATAGAGATGACTGGTCAGGGCCTTTGCTGTCCCAGGCTCTGCCCTGCTGGCCCAAAAGCTGAGATAATCAATATGTTATTGCAATACACCACCAACGAGATCTCTGAATGGCTGTCCCCTTTGTATTATTCTAGTCTCAACTTAAATGTCAATACTTCAGAGCAGCTCATTTCACCAACCTCACAAGAGTAGACCCCTTCAGTCACTCCACTGTCTCTACTTGTTTTTATCTTCCTCACAACGTTATCAGCTCCTGCAATAATCTCATTTATTTGTTTCTTCACTTGTTTATATTATAGTTTGTTTTTATTAGTTTCAGTATAAAGTGACTGAGTGCAGAAATACTTGCAGGTCTTATAAATCATTACGTACAAAAAGCCTAAGAAAAAATGGTAACTAGTCAATAAACATAGCAGATTGATGGGAAACATGTGACTAGGCCTGGATAGCCTCCATTCCTTCATGAGGCTTCACTTAGTGGGGCCGGGGAACATGCTTCAGTGGATGAGTTAAGGCAAAGACTCTATCTTTCCAGCTTTATTGTCTTAGTGGGTGGTGTACTGCCTGGCTCATAGCAAACATACAATATGTGTTGGTTGTGTGAAAGAATGAAGAGAGGAAAGAAGGAAGGAAGAAAAGAAGGAAGGAAGATAGAGGTAATTGAACACAAACTTCAACTTCTTTGGTCTATTCCAAGTTTTAGAAATCTTCAACTGGAGCTGGTAGCAGTTTCGTCTGAAACCTGGATAATAATGTTAGGGGTGTTTTAAATGATGCGTCAGGCTAAAATGAGGCATCCATTGTGTGATCTAGGGCAAATAACTATAAAGACCCTCTGTTTTCTTTTCTGCGCATTAAGTTTGGGTTTGGTGAGTTTTGCAGTCCCTTACCATTTTGAAATCTGCTATTGAAATCGACAGAAAGTCAGAAAGGGAATGTTGAAGAAGTAATCAAGCAGATAATCCAGACAATAGCCAGGATCCTCCAAGGGGGACCAGAGGCTGCTTTTTAAAAACATGATGGTCATACAGAGTGAAGTGAGTCAGAAAGAGAAAAGCAAATATTGTATATTAACACATATATGTGGAATATAGAAAAATGGTATAAACCAACTGGTTTGCAAGGCAGAAATAGACACAGATGTAGAGAACAAACATATGGACACCAAGTGGGGAAAGCGGGGAGGGTTGGGGGGAATGAATTGGGAGGTTGGGATTGCCACATATATATTACTAATAAGAAAAAAATATATCAAATTGTATACTTAAAAAAAAATTAAAAAATAAAAAATAAAAACATGATGGATGACTAAGAATGATCCAGGCAGCCCTCAGGGCGTGTTTGCAGGGTGGCTGGGCTTTCTACCTGCAGCACCTATGTTGTCCTCTTTCTCTGCTCACCTGCTGAGCAGTACCTTCTTACCAGTTGGTGATCTTGAAGAAACGAGCAACAACGGTTGTTAAGGTCAAGTAGCTGCAGGTAGGATGTAGTTTTCCAGGGTAGAAAATTCTAATTTCTCATTGTATTCAAGTATTTTAGAAACAAACAAGCAAAAGGCCCTTCTAGGCCTCCATTTGTTTATTTGAAAAATTGAACAGGCTTAGGCTGCTGTGAAGATTAAATAAAACACTGCATGGAAAAGGCCTAGTATACAGTTAGGCGTATAGTAAACACTCAATCACGTTGGCTACCACTGTTATTACATTATGCAAGTCATGAACTAAAAGCCAAAGTATTTAATCCCAAATACCGGCATTTGATTCCGTTTCTTTCTACTGAATATAGAGCTGTTGATGAGCAGAGGAAGAGCAGAAGATAGAGCAGATGAAGTCCAGAAGAAGAGGTCCAGAACTGCACATGATGACACATCTTCTCCAATTAAAATGCCTCAGTATATTAATAAGTCCAGCTGTGTTTCCCAAACAATTTGGAAAAGCTGCAAAATCCAAAAATTAACCAAAACAAAGAGATAGTCTGGAAGCAAATTTCAATTTCAGGTTTCTTACAGAAAAAGACTGATATTATTGTGTTTGACATTAAAACTATATCAGCACTGCATTTAGTAACAATCAGATACAACGGCACACTCATCTTTTCATCTACGTCCCTCTAACAGAAGTAGATATTCTGAACATTTACGTCCTTAGAGAATCATTGTTTTGTCTGTTTTCATTTTGTTTCCTGTTAAGTGATGGGTCTGAGATAAATGACTTCTCATTCACAATAAAAATTATTGAAAGATGTGTGGGTGGCTCATGCTTAAAAATGCTATTTAGTTTTAGTTTTCAAGGTGGAATTGGAAACTAAGAATATAATAATTTTAGAGGATTGATATCATTTACTTTAAAAATAAATGCTGGTAACAATGAGTTCTAAACAACTTTTCAAAATGTTAGTTCTTGGATAATTTCAAATAAGAAATTGCCTTTGATAAAATATTAACAGCAATTTTACCCAAGTTTAAAGTTCTTTTCCAAAGAATTTTTAAGTGATTGACTATAAACTCAAATGCTGTGATTTAGTATAATTTCCCTGTATGTATTTTGCATTAAATAAGTTATGAATCTGTTAAAATACAAAATGTAAAACATAAAAATTATAGTTATTATTTATGCATATGAATTTACATTTCTTTTCTTTTTGGAGGACAAGTATATTTCACATAAGTGGAAAGGATGAAGAAAGCCCAAGACAGAAAATATTTTGGAAAATTAATTAAAATTTTTATTTTACTAACATTGGTTAAACACTTAAGATATAAGAAACTCTGATATGTTCTTTAGTTGCATTTTCTTATTTAATCCTGATGCAACCTAATTAAGTAGAAATTTTTCTACCTTTTAGTAAATCTTGCAGACTCTGTGTTCAAAACTTTTCCCACTGTGAAACACTAAAGAATGATAGATAAGTTACAACTAACATGCAGAGCTGAGCTCTCAAGAAATTAAGGAGAATCTTCAGTACCCCAAAATGACAGGAACAAAAGCCAGAGTAATAATCTAGCACTGAAGTTATAGATACCTTCCAGACATTTGCTGATCAATGGTACCTAAATCCTGAAGTTTTAACATCTCTTCAATGAAACAGAACAACTCCTAAGGCATATAAAAGATGGTGTGGTGGTCAGAGAGGGGGCGTTGGAATGGAGACAGCTACAGAAAGCTAGAACTCTTAAAGAGCTTCAGTAAAAACAATGTGTCTGCCTGGCTTGAATCCTACACAGGGATAAATGCTCCTCTGATCATACCCAGCCATAAATGTGCCCTCACATAGGATAGTAAGCCTACTGTTGTATATAACAGAAGAAAAAACAAATATTCCTGGATTAATGTCCATTGAACCAAGATTCTCAGGATTCCCATAAACAGAGACTGGTCAAATATAAACTCTCAATATAAAATCACCAATCACAACAGTAACCAAGCTAGCATGAGTGAGACTCAGCAAAAAGGAGAATTAGACAATCAGGGTTACAGATATTAGAATAATCAGAGCCAGAATACAAAGCAAATGTGCTTAAAATGTTAACAGGAATAATACAATTATAAATGAGCAAGAAACAGAGGTCTACTAAAATAATTAGCTACTGAGAAAAATAAAACACATAAAACTCATGAAAGTAAAATATATATTTGAAATTGAAGACAAAGGATTTAACCAATCCTTTGGTATATTAGACAAAACTCAAGAGAGAATTGATAGCCTGAAAGATAGATATGAAGAAATTAACCACAATATAGCACAGGAGGAAAAACTGAAAATATGACAGAGAAATTAAGAGACATGGAACACAGGAAAAGTTCTTTTTGTATATTTAGAATTTCAGAAGGAGAGAATAGAACAAATGAGGGAAAGGCAGTATTTGTTGAATTAATGGTGAATGAATGAGTTAGAAATTTCCAGAAATAAAGAAAATTATGAATCCTTAGTTCTAGGAAGCAAAATAAATCCCAGGAAAACTGAAAAAAAAAAAATCTACTTCTAGACCCACTGAGGTAAAATTACAGAACACAGTAAAAACTAAAAACCCAGGATCTTAAAGGCAGCTCTAGAGAAAAGGAAGATTATACATAAATGATAAACAGAAATTTTCTCATCAATAGCAACAATGCGAGGCAAAAAATATTAAAATAATATCTTTCAGTTCTAAGAAGCATAAAAGTGTCAACCTAGAATTATGTATGTAGTTAAATGAGGGTGAAATAAAAACATTTCAGTCAATAAAATACTAGGAGAGCTTACTGCTAACAGGCCTTCATAAAAGGAACTTCTAAAGAATATTCTTAAAGCTGAAGGAAAATAATCTCAGAAGAAATATCTGAGATGCAAGAAGGAATGATGATCAAATAAATTTAGTAATCACATGAGCAAACATAAGCAAATATTGACACAATTCAACCTACAAAAGTGGTTATGAAATTTTACACAACCAGTTTGGAGAAGAATTAGGCTATATCTACTAAAGTCGAATCTGGACATATCAAAGAATCCAAAAATTCCACTTCTGGTTGCTTAGATCCTTGCTACTCTAAGTATGATCTATGAATCAGCAATATCAGTGTTATCTGGGAACTTGGCAGACATGCAGAGTCTTGGGCTTCATTCCATACCTACCATGTCAAAATTTGCATTTTAAACAAGATCCCCATGTGCTTAAATGCACTACACTATAGTCTACTCAAGTTACATGGATAAAAAAAAAAAGCAAATATACACATTAATGCTCACAGCAGTATTATTTGTAAAAGCAAATGTCTGGAAAAGACTCAAACATTCACTGATGAGAGAATGGATAATTTGTGGCTTTATTAATAAAATTTAAATCTAAACATACAGTAGTGAAAAAAATGAACTAGAGGTACTTGTATCAATGCAGATAAATTTCACAAAGAAACTGTTGAGCAAAAAAATGGACGTTACAGAGGAATACATAGAGAATGATACCATTTCTATATTGCTTAGTGACACGTACATATGGTATAAAATTATAAAGTCATTCATGGGAATGATAAACACTCAATTCAAGAAAAAGAGAGCTTCAATGGAAGCATACTGTTCTTTTTCATGTTTTTCTTGTCTATAGATATTTACTGTATTATTTATACTATATCATTCTTTATATTTTTGGTAGCTCATATAATTGAAACTCCTATACGACGATGGAAAAAATTAAGAAAAAATTCAGGGCTAGTAAATGGCAGCATAGCTGTGAGAATTGGAACTGCAGCCCTGAGCCACCATGCCCAGCTAACAAATTACTGCTTCAACAGGCCAACTGGCACAGTTATAGACTCATATTTTGTAACCACAATTGTTGTTTTTATATAAGTAGCATGTTTTAAAACAAAATTAAAATAATGCATTGGGTATTGGTTTTAGTTTTATAACAAAAAAGATTACTTGCCAAAGCAAAGTAGAATGTAGGTATTTACTCCCCATTATTATTAGAGTAAATGCAGTAATTAAATCTTGTTTCAAATAATTATTAAACTGAATTTAATTTCCAAGTATCCTTAGGAAATATTGAGCTAACATTCCAAACATTTTTCTCATCTCAACTATGCTCTGATCCTTTCAGAAGTGAGCCATGAAAATATTGTCAGAAAGAGAGCCATGTAGAGGAAGTGTGCTCAGGAAAGCACATTTATTAACACCTGTCACTCTAAGCTGATGATTTCCTACAACAAAAATACTGCCTTTTGGGTTTTTCTGTACTTTTAAACATTTTATTGGGATCTATGAATTTCAATTATTCACTTATACTTTTGAAAAAATTGTTGAGCTCCTGGAGAAGAGCAGACTCCTTTTCCTCAGTGATTATTGAACTTTTGTTGACATGTTCATCATCATCCCCAATAACTTTTTTTTCTAGCCACATTGCATTGCTTGTGGGATTTTAGTTCCTCCACCAGGGACTGAACCCAGGCCCTTGTCAGTGAAAGGGCAGAGTCCTAACCACTGGACCATCAGGGAATTCCCAATAACTTCTGATTTAAGTCAAGAAATTCCAGAAGGCAGAGCCCACATCTTTCTTCACTTGTCTTGTACTCAGAATTTCCTAAAGAATTGGAAGCTTATCAAATAATTTAAAGAATAAGGACAATGTCACATCTGAAACTGAGCTGGGTCTTCCAGGGGACAGACTCTGCCATGTCCCCTGCCTCTTGTTTGTAGAAAAGCTTCAGCATCTTAGGCCTTCCTGAGTTCCCATGAGCAAATTTAATCACAGAAGTGAGAAAATGCAGAAACAAAGGAAGACACTCAGGCAAGACAAAATAATACTTGTTTGGCCCTAAAACAAAGTCAAGGACCTTTAGCTCCTTCGTAAGAGCCATAGATAATATCCTGGCTCATATCCTTGAGTTGTTTTGCAGATACTAAAATCGCCAGCAGGTGGAAGACATTAACTACTAATCACCAGCACATATCACCCACCCCCCACCCCCACCCCGACACCCCGGGACCAGTTGGAAACAGAAGGTTGATGATGCTGACCTCAGAAATACCACCCACATATGTCACCACCAACCCAACAGAAGAATGTCTGCAAACTGATCAGGCAGCCTGCAACCCTCTCCCTCACAGTCTTTAAAAACCCTTCCCCAAAAGCCATCTGGGAGTTTGGGTCTTTTGAGCACGAGATGCTGGATCTCCTTGCTCAGCCGCACATTGTGTACCTTGCAATAAATGCTCTATTTTCCTTCACCCCAGCCCTGTCAGTAGATTGTGTTCACTGCACGTAGGGGTCTAGCAGACTCAAGTCTAGTTTGGTAACACATCCATGTGCAAATAGTTTTTGAAATGAATCCTCACCTGAAAGAGCCTTAATTTTTTTTTCAAGCACTTGCTCTTTCACTAAGCCTACCTAATTCTCTTTCTCTGCACTTCTCAGCAATTATCAGTAGAGAGAGAGAATTAATATTATTACTTTGCATCACTATTACTACTATTATTGTTTGACCTTTACTGGGTGTTTTTTATGGGCCAGCAAAGTGTATTAAATCACTTGATCTTCACAAGTCTATTTTACACCCATTTTACTACTGAGGAAACAAGAGGGTTAATTAACTTGCCCAAGGTCACACACCTAGTGAACATGTTATTTTTTTTTCCCACTCTCTACACGCTGTATTTTCAACATGTGTGTTAAATGAACCAAATCAATCTTTCAGTTCCAGCAGCAGAGACTGAGGCTTCTGTCATTTGTGTTTTGCCACTGAAAACCTAGCGTGGTTCTGTGTCTTGGAGAAGTGTCTGTCATGTAGAAAAGCAGCTAAGGAATGATACTATCTGAGGAAGGTGGATGGTGAGAGTTAGTTACACAAAAAAACTGCTCAGTTTTAAAGAAGTTTTTTGTCTCTTGCATTTTGGCTGTATTTCTTGTAATGAACCAGTTATTTCTTGCTGATAATCAGAAGACCACATTTCCTAAATTATCTAAGCAAAAATTTCTCCTTGAAGTTTTTTGTTTTTTGTTTTTCTTACAAATTCCAGTAAAAAATTCACAGTTCTGGAAAAACTACAATTGCCATGTTGCTTTAATGTTTGAAGATTGGGGTGAATTAAATCCAGAATGATATTTTTAATTAAAAAATATTCTACCCTAGTTTTAATTACTTAAAAATATAAAAACTTAAAATAGGAATTTTTAAAAATTACTTTTGTAATCTCCTAAGCAAATTTTCAATTCTTTCTTATATAGGTTATTTCCTCATTAATAGAAAAATCAGCTATAATTTGGAGATCATGGGTGAACATATCAATTATTGAGAAGACCGAACGATTACTGAGCTTTCAGTAATGATAAGACAATCAGGTTTACAGCAAAACTTTAGCCTAACATGTTTTTAATCTTATGTCCCTGGTCAAAGAACTGCATTGAAATGCTTGGCTTGTATCAAATTTCCTGTGAAGTTGTTAAAAATCTTTATCTCCCATAACCTATTTTAGAGAAATTTCACATGATGGATGAAGCGTCACACCCCAGATGCATTACTGACAGGTTTATACTTACATCCACGAAATTCAAACAAGAAACAAAAGCAGAATGACTGGAAGTTTTGTTTTCAAATGATGTCATTAATAATATTTGCTTTAAGGTCAGCTTTTCTTTAGGCTAATTTCAGGGGCCTCGAAGAACAAGGGCCTAGCTCTTTATCCAGGATCTTCGGTTTGCACCATTTTCTTCTGGCATATCCAGGATTCTGTACTGTGACGGGTTAAACATAGAAGAACTGGCAAAGTATGAACATGAAGAAATGAAACATCATTGCGCTTTTAATATATATCACAATGTTATTAGTTTAATAAAAAGTTTTACATAATTATTTGGTTACTTGAAGGTTGTGGAACCACAGTCAGTACTGTGCATCCTTTTATGCATCTATTTTCTTCCTCGTGTTTATAAGGGTGCCTATACATTCTTGTTGAAATGAAATGTTTGAAATATTATGTACATTATTTTTAAGGAAAACGAGCTACTTGAGAGTTTTTTTCAACTTGAATTAAAAAAAAAACAAACACAACTGTGTTGTAGGATATTAAAGTAGAATAGCAAATGACAGATCTTAAAAATAATAACACTAGATTTACAGCATTTTAGCTTTCTTAAAAAGGAAAAATAAAATTCTCAGTTATTAAAAAATTTGGGTTTAATAATGATTGCACAGCTGCTGACTGAAATATTTACTGACTTACACTATGTTTATATGTGCTAAATTTGACAAAATTCCTATTCAGGTTTGTATTTGACATGTAATTTTTTAAAATTCAAATTTTTTAATTTCATTTTTTGTTTACATTATCAACTATATTTCCAAAGTTTTATCTTTGGAGAATCCAGATTTTAATTATTTTCCTATTAAAATTTTTGGAACTGCAACTGTATTTTAACAAAGTTACTTAGTTCTGTATTTGTGAGGAGATTTTAAAAGGGAGAATGAGTACCTTAACAAATTTTAAAAAGACTTCTTCAAAGTCTGTAGCTGGTATCGCCGTGTATACTTCTCTGTTTTCAATGCCATGAATCATTATAAATGTCAGGTTCATTGTTGTGGCATTTGAAATGACTGAGTGGAAACTGCCCAGCACCACATTGTAAGACAATCGATCTCCAAACACATTGTCCGGTACTGCATGCATCAGCCCAAGTAGATTTTCTTTGACACTTCCGTGATTGCTCTTTTGCTTGGTCTTAGAGAATTTAGAGCTCAAATTTGAACACAATATTAAGACCATTTGCAGTGAATCTGTGCATGTTATCTAGAGTCACCTACTTTTGGGATTGCATTCTGTACTTTTCCTTTACCTCAGTCATGTAATCAGAATGTATAAGTGAAGTTTGATATACTCTATTCTAGTGGATTAGAAATCCCATTCTTTATCTAGGTGCAAATGGGATTAAATTTGGTATTCTTGGTAAAGGAAACAGCTTAGAACCAACCCATAGCAGTCTCTTTATCTTCTATGTTAAGTCATTCCCATTTGGAAAATCCGATACTGTTTTTCCCCCATTGGTGAATGTGTGCAAATGTATGAGTTACAAACTTCAGCCTTTGTTAACACAAAATCAGCACAAGTGAAGGTGTTTGCCTAGGTCTATTAGAATTGCATTTCTAGATAGAACTTGTGAGTGACAGATGCAGCAAGCTTTCAAAAGGAGCTAGAAAATACAATAGGCTTGATATAAATGATTAAGAGCAAAAGATTACACTAAAATAAATTTTTGAAGAAAATAGGAGAAAAAATAGAAAACTCAAAAGTTACTTTTCTTCTAATAACCGTCTTTTTCTTTCTTGAAGTTGGCGGAATTTCCTCAATACCTGCTTGTTTTCACCAAGACAAGGGTTTCTAGATGGCGCTCTAAAGCATTTGCCGGAAGGTGGCGACATAAGCCCTTGTTGCCTAGAGCTGTCCCAGGTGCTGAACCCAGTTTCAGAGCCCATGCGAAATTCTGCAACCAGCGACCAGGGGTTCCACCAAGTTCTCCCTAGAGGCCTGCAAACTCTGGTAAGAAAAACAAAAGGCCGTAAAAATGCCCGACCTCATTTACAATACAAAGACGAAATACTCCCTTCCCTAAAGTTACTTGCTGCAAAGCTCTGGGAGATGGCAATGGTCACTGAAATTAAAAACACAATGGTGATGGAAAGGCAGGTGTGTGTGTGTGTGTGTGTGTGTGTAGAATACATACCGAATTGATTTTTTTCTTCACTTTGAGATGCAGTTGTTTACCTGTCCTTTATAATTTCTTTCTCCCCCAATTCCTCAAGGTTAAAAAAGAAGTCAGAGGCAATATCCTCCCCAAAGGAGTCAAGCTGGACTGTGAGATGATAAACGGGGGTAAATTTAAAAAAACTCAGACACATTCCATCGTCTTTCCATCAATTAGTAATCATTTACAGATTGACCCAGGACTATCCACTTTTCTATTCAGGCTCCGTGTGCCTCCTTTCCTCATTTCCTATTGCCACTCTGTGATGCTGACTCTACTTAAGAATTTGAAAGAAATACGAAGCAATTTATGTACTTAGATTTTTTTGGGAAGCGGACTTATTTGTTGTAATGGTAGTCTGACCAGCGGATCGTGTGTGTGTAAGCGAGTTCTGAGTCTCTGTCGACAAAAAAAGGGACTTGAGCGCAAGGAGGCTGAGCTAGAGGAAGAGGAGGGCGGGGAACCAGGGGAAAGAGGCACTCAGGGTTGGGGAAGTGTTAGGTGGGGAGGGTTCGCGTAGGAGGGAGGGAGACTGACTGTCGGAACAACACCGGAGAGATAAGAAAGGGGAGTGAGAAGGGAGAGAGAGACAGAAAGGGAAGACTAGAGGGAGAAAGAGGGAGAGGGAGGAGGCTTAAGAGAAAGAAGAGAGTAGAGAAGAGGGTGCGAGAGAGGGAGGGAGAGAAGCAAGGAGAGGAGGGTTACAGAGTGACTGTGGAGGATGATGTTTCTCTATTCCAGATACTTCGAAGATTGGAGATTCTCTACTGGTGGGGAGACTCCTGGTCTGGCAGCCAGTTAGGCAGCGGCAAAGTAAAATGGACAGCGAGAGACAGACGTTTCAGCCACCTTTCCGCCGCCCGGAGATCCTGGAGCTGTTCTCCAGCCAATTCGTTTCCCAGCTGGAGTCTCTGAGCGCGCTGGACTACCAGAGCCCAGGGAGCGCCTAGAAGCTAGCTGCTCCTCGGAGATGCCTTCGCCTGAGCAGTAAGAACTTCCTGCTTGAGTCCCTGCATCCCCTCCGGGTTGAAACTCCCCAGGAAAGAGGGGCGGAAGACCCCAGGGGGAGGAGCTAGAGGGATCCTGGCTCAGCCCTTTCTCCCCACCCCCTCCCCTGCGGGGCGCGCAGGCATGGATGTGCTCAGCCCCGGACAGGGCAACAACACCACGTCGTCCCAGGGTCCCTTCGGGACACACAGCAACACTACTGGCATCTCCGACTTGACCTTCAGCTACCAGGTGATCACCTCTCTGCTACTGGGCACGCTCATCTTCTGCGCGGTGCTGGGCAATGCATGCGTGGTGGCCGCCATCGCCCTGGAGCGCTCCCTGCAGAACGTGGCGAACTACCTTATAGGCTCTCTGGCAGTCACCGACCTCATGGTGTCGGTGCTGGTGCTGCCCATGGCCGCGTTGTACCAGGTGCTCAACAAGTGGACTCTGGGACAGGTCACCTGTGACCTGTTCATCGCCCTCGACGTGCTGTGCTGCACCTCGTCCATCCTGCACCTGTGCGCTATCGCGCTGGACAGGTACTGGGCCATCACGGACCCCATCGACTACGTGAACAAGAGGACGCCCCGGCGCGCAGCTGCGCTCATCTCGCTCACCTGGCTCATTGGCTTCCTCATCTCCATCCCGCCCATGCTGGGCTGGCGCACCCCCGAAGACCGCTCGGACCCCGACGCGTGCACCATCAGCAAAGACCACGGCTACACTATTTACTCCACCTTTGGCGCCTTCTACATCCCGCTGCTGCTCATGCTGGTCCTCTACGGGCGCATCTTCCGAGCCGCACGATTCCGCATCCGCAAGACAGTCAAGAAGGTAGAGAAGAAGGGAGCCAACAACCGCCTTGGGGCGTCGCCTGCCCCGCCGCCCCCAAAGAGCGTAAATGGTGAGCCTGGTAGCAGAGACTGGAGGCAGAGCATGGAGAACCAGGCAACGGAGGCCCCGTGTGCCAATGGAGCCGTGAGGCTGGGCGAGGCAGGCGCCGCCCTGGAGGTGATCGAAGTGTACCGCGTGGGCAACTCCAAAGAGCACCTGCCGCTGCCCAGCGCGGCCGGTGCTGTCCCCTGCGTCCCCGCCTCCTTCGAGAAGAAAAATGAGCGCAATGCCGAGGCCAAGCGCAAGATGGCCCTGGCCCGCGAGAGGAAGACGGTGAAGACGCTGGGCATCATCATGGGCACCTTCATCCTCTGCTGGTTGCCCTTCTTCATCGTGGCCCTGGTCCTGCCCTTCTGCGAAAGCAGCTGCCACATGCCCACCCTGCTGGGCGCCATCATCAACTGGCTGGGCTACTCCAACTCTCTGCTCAACCCTATCATTTACGCCTACTTCAACAAGGACTTCCAAAATGCTTTTAAGAAGATCATCAAGTGCAAGTTCTGCCGCCGATGATGATGGAGGAGTAGCCGGCGAGCAGGCCCACCCCACACAGCCTGCCTCCCCCGACCCGCTGGAATCAAAACCTTTGCTACTTTTTCTCTGACACTCACAGCTGCTCCGCGCGCTGCTTCCAGACCCCCTCCCCCCTCCCTCAGCCTTCAATCCCCTGCGGGGAAGGAGCGCGCTCTGCGCCAAGGGGCTACGGCCGCGGGGCAAGAGAGTCCGGGAAATTCCTCGGGTCTGTGAGAGGCGACCTCGGCTCAAACTTCAGCCTCGGAATCAGTTTTGATTCCAGCAATTGCCTCCTCCCTCTTCTGCCCCCAAATCTGCGCAGCGGAAGTTTAAGCCTCAGCCGTTCAAGGCAAAAAAAATCCACACAGAAAAAGAAACTGTACACTCAGCCGCCGCGCCCACTAAACGCTCCCACGTGATCGCCTCACTGCTACAACTTGAACTTGGAGGTTCAGGACTTTGCTTCATTCCCCAGCAACCCCATCCCCGGCCCCGCCCTCTTGCCCTAGAAAGGTTCACTTTTTTCGCTCTCATCCCTTCTTTCCTTTCCCATCCTCTTTTCATGCCCTCGCCTATCCCCATGCATTAATTTGCTAGTCGGGAAAGCTGGGAGGGTCTGCTTTTCCCGGTGCCTAAGGTGTCCCCGGGAATCTCCGCCTCCTGGTGTAGACTCCCACAGTAACTCTCCCGGGAACAGCGCCATGCTTTGCTTCCTTGGATTCAAAACAAGTGGCTAGAAGTTGTCTCTTAGAGTGGACCTGTGAGTACGAGTCTGGGCCAGTGGGGGAGAGCGAGGGAGTGCAGGACGAATTTATCCTTGCCTGCCTTGGTGTCAGCACTCACCAAAGGAACTGCTAATCATTGGGAAGGGTGAGCGGACTTCGGTTTTTACAGGTTGCTGGAGAATCTGTGCGTGCTGGCATCCCCACTTACCTACTGTGGGAGGCGCCCACCGGCCACGCTGCGCACGCTGGGGGCGCCGAGTGCGGGAATCCGTGCGCCTTGTCCCCTGTCTGAACTCTGGCGTGCGCTCTGCGCGCTCACTGAAGACTAATCCAGACTGGAGCCACCTCTCCGCCTACGCCCCAGGACCAGCTGAAGCGAGGGTAAACAACAGCTAAGGTTTGCGGAAGCCGGCTCTTGTAGGTCCAGCAGAGCTATAGGGACCAGAAAGACCAGCAAGTCCCAAGGGGCGGCGTTGTCCAGGTGGGCCGAGGCCTAGCTGGAACTCCCCTGGGGACTTAAAGGGCAAGTTTATCCAAAGGAAGCAGACTCTTTCTTCCTAATTTACCCCCTCCTCCTTTTTGGATAGGGAGATAGCTCTGCTTAGCAGATCCTAACACTACACAGGATTTGTTCTGCAGGACATCCAGGACACTTAGTTACCAAGACTTTTGTTTCCAAAAGGGAAATTTGGGCTTTCAATACAATGGGCCCCAATAGATTTAGCACTACCTGTGACCTCACAGGCGCTTCGCTGAAATAATGTGGTCCTAAAGGAGTGGCTAGGGGTGCTCTCTCTGCAGAGACTCTTGTACATTTGCTCCTTGGCCTGTCCTGCCACACAGGTTTGCCGGGAAACCGGCCTCTTGCCATTTGACTATGTGGAGCACTTCAAGCTTTCTTCCCCTTAAAAGTTGTTCTTTCAGCCTTGCCACTCCTGCTGAAAAGCCAGTTATCTTTACTGCCCCCAGAAGGGAAGTTTTTCGGTGCTCCATTTGAATGTAAATTTCCATCCATGTGATGGTGGTCAAGAGGTTTGTTATAGTTAGATTCATTTTCCAGTAACTGCACAAAAGTATTGATTCTTATTCCCATCTCCCTTCATGTGTACCTTTTGAATGATTGCTTGGGCTGTTTTGAGAATCTTGTTGCAAAAGTTGCCAATGAAAAAAAGTTCACTTGTGTTAAAATTAAGAAGGTGAAAAGACAGCTCTATCACTTGTAACCATTTTATTTTTTGTCACACTAAACAAAGCCTCCATTTGGTATCTTCTTCTCAGACCTAAACTGAGAGGAAGCATCATATTCCATTAAAATAAAGTATAAGAACTCTGGGAACTTAATGGATGCTTTGTCTATGCATATATAATGCTTAAAGGGGGCTACGGTGGATAAAATGACGGAGACTTCTCCAGTCCATCAGTTATTTATTCGAACATTCAATTTTTTCTTTGCTCTCTATTGTTTAAGTAGAGCTATATGAAAAAACAAACTTTGCTGTATGTCTTCCTAAATTTTAAGAACAGATTCTATATATAAAATAATTCAAGTCTTAAATTTTCTCATCCAAATTATGCTTTGGTCAGCATTTGAAGTCTTGAGACTTCTATTTATTTGTGTCTTTTACAGAACTATGGCAATGGCTTTTGGACATTTGTTCTTCCTGCTTTGGAGGATTTACACAAGAATGGGGAAGGAGCAACCAATTGGAGTATAATTGCCAAAGCAATAGAGAAATTTGAGGAATAAGTGCAAAAAGAGCTGCATAGCACTAAAGAGCCCCTTAAGGTTTTTTTTTTTTCCTTTTAAAGTATTGTATTAAGGTAAAGTATATATGCATCAAAATTGGCTTTCACTCTACCCTGTGACGATAAAAGACTTTAGTAATGGTAATGCTACAATAAACTGATATCAGTAACACACGCATCTTTATTTTAATCAGAATCATCGTCTACTTGTATTTATTTGTACAATTTTAACGTTGAAGTTATAAAATACAGTTATCAGGAGAAGATCCTGCTATACACATCAGGGATCTGACACTCAGAGAATTAAGTTTAGTTTTAGTACAGAAACTCATCTTAGATGAGTGATTTCTTTTTTAAAAATTCCTGTCTCTGGAAAGAGAAGGTCACATTTCATCTTTTAGCCATGAAACCATGTATTTTCCCTGACTGACACCAACAGTGAAAATTTAGACATGTAATATGAACAGGGTGGGGGACTTACAGAGGAGAAATGCAGCCTCTGGTAAAAGCACCAGGGGCTCATGCTGTTTTTTTAAAGCAATGGACAGTGATAAGCCCCCTTCTCTGTCTTCCCTGCAATGCCCAGCTGGAAGAAAATAGCCTCCCTGATTTTAAATGAAGCAACCCATTGTTTTGGGGTTTGTCACTCAAAAGTGGAGGGGCATTTTCCTTTCTGGCTGGGTCTCATTTGATAGTGGGGTTTTATATGTAAGATCTATTACTATATTAAAATTAATTCAAATGCTCTCTTTTTCCATACTAGAATCATCAATAAGGCCTCTGGTTTCCCCCGTTATGTTTGTTAGTTTCACTGTTTTCTGGTGTCAGAATGATGGCTGTGGGGCAACGTAAACCCAAGTAAGCCTTAAGGGGAAAACAAAGGTCAGAGCTATTATGGCCACAGAAGAGGGCACTCTGAAACTGTGTGAAGCCTTATTTAGGCAAAGTATGTACATATATATTCTCCCAATAATGAGAAGTAAAGACAGAAGTCGAGATAACAAGAACTGTCTGGGGTTTTTCATTTGAAAATTGTTACATAAACACCTCCCTGACCTTGAGTAAAATGCATTTGGCACAATTGTCTTCTAGATTCTGGATATCCCCCTTCTTGGCCTTTGCTCTCTGCTCTGGCATCTCTTCCTCCAAGCAGACAGTGGCTTTCTGTTGTCTATAGGGCTTCCTGAGCCTTTATCAACACTCTAATTAAGAGAGAGAGAATTGTTAATCAGTCACTTCCAGTGTGACTAACAAGCCCATCCAGATAACCAATTAGCAGCTATCATGCATCAGGCTCTATTGGATAATGTTGAAATATGGGACTACAAGGTAATAGAAGCTGCTGTTGACTCATTGAAGGAGTTTCCAACCTACTTGGGTATTCAAGAATCAGCTTATGTAAACACTCACAGCAGAATATGTTTCATCTAAACAGGACAAATCACAGGAGTTTGGCTCTATAAGAATTCAGAGGACAAGCTCATTGTGGGCTGGGTGTGGGTAGGGAAGATTGGGTAAAGAAAGCTGTGTAGAGCATCCAGGATTGAGCTCTGAGTACATGAGGAGGGATATAAAAGACCAGATATTCTTTATGAGGTGCCAGAGACAGCCCGATTCCCTCTTTCTGTCAAGTGGGGGCCTGGGATGAAATTTTTATCTGGGTTCCTACATGCTTCAGTCTGGGTAGATCATGAAGGTGGTGATGCTAGAGAGAGATGCAGGCTCAAAACTTCCCATGTGTTATAACAACATGAGGGTCTCGGAAGAGAGAGAGAAGATGTCTGAAACCAAAGGAATGGGGATTAAGGTAATTAGATAAGAGGAAGAATGTTCTGAGCAGACTAAGGAGCAGAGCATATGAATAAGGAGAAACTCATTAAACCATTAAACAGTGACAACAGGGTGACCAGAGGTAGATACAAGACAATAATTCACATTTATGTAATGTTTGTGATTTTGCCCAGTGATTTGCACAAATAATATACAATTTAAATTTGAGGTAGCAGATCCTTCTGGAAATACTACTTAGACCGTTTTAGCCAAAGCAGAAGATTCGCATAGTAATGGGTACATACATTAAAAATTGCTAGTGGTCATATATGGAAGCATTACAATACAAGGTTAAAAACTAGAACAAAATTTTTAGTTAGTGGGGACCACTAATAATGAATGCAGAAGTGTACTGTTTGGGGGTAATTTCAGTGATGCAGGTGTGAAACAATGAATGCCTGAATGTGGGATGCTGGTAAGACTCTGAAAAATATATCAGAGAAAGAACTGGCAAGACTCGGTGCCTGGATGTGAAGAGAGAGGGAACTGAAAATGCTGATAAGGATTTGAGCCAAGGAGATTTGGGTGAAAGACAGAAAAGGGAAAGTCAGGAGTTGCTTCTCCTATGGGTCTTTATTTTTTCAGCTTTATCTATAAATATGAATAGGCTTTGTTCTCTCCTGAAAGAATTCCCAGCCCAGATGGCAGGGATCTGCTGATAAAGGTAGTGATACATGCGGCACAGCAGTTGAAAAATCTGTCATTTGGGTGATTATGTGAAGAATGCCACCTCATAGAGCAATGGTTGGATCAATTCCCTGATTACTGATGCATTTTTTAAAAAGTGGAATATGTGCATTGTTTTTTGGAGAGAGCACAGTTCCAAGGGACTACCTCAGTCTTTCAAGGAGAGTACCCCGAACACACCATGTTAGGCAGTGTGCTAAGAATGACATTTGAAGCCCAGAAGACTGAGTCTGTACAGTTGACCAAGTGAAGAGCAGAGCAATCCAGTTTGCTCTTCAAATCCACTTATCGAGAACCATAGCAGACCTGTTTGATCCTTAAACTAGATATTTCTGGAAAATCTAGATCCATAAGGCTAAAGTATCCAGTGAATTTCATTTTCCAAATCACTTTGCTTATGTGGCAATGGCAAAGATGGGGAAATGAGTCAGGTCCACAGATAATTCCATATCTGTCCTATCTCAGGTATTTCCTCCTATCTGTCTGTAACCCTGCATGATTGCTCAGCCTTTCCAAAAGTTTGCCAGGCTAGAATTTCGAGGAGATGTCTTGCATTGGCAAGTGATACTTCTGTTCTGTCTCAGCTGGTTTCATCTTCAAAGAAAGAAAAGGAAATAGATTGGTTAGGAGGACAAGTGAGGGGGGAAGGAAAGAGAAGGCAACAGGACTCACCTATCTTGTTACTCGGTTGGCTGTGCAGATTGATGAGAAAGTGTTTTGAAGTTTCTCCAAAGTCCTTGGAGGGGAAGCAATCTATGAAATATGGTGTGCTTCATGGTCCCTGAAAGCAATTAGTCTGACCTTGCAAGAACTAAAGAAGAGAAAAAGCAAACTTTGAAAGCTGGTTTTACCTTTAAAAGAACAATAGAAACAGGATTCTAATTGCAAATATTTACGATGTAGTGTCTTGAAAGCATACACTATATTGTAAAGACCTGCAACAGCGAAGGGGTGATTTCTGGAACAGCCTCTGGTTCAGGAGTTCTAGGCAGATGATTCATTCATTCATTCATTCATTTAACTCATATTTCTGGAGCACCTATGGGCTAGGCACTGTCCTAGGAGCTCGGGATACAACAAAATGAAAATCAGATGATCGTTTACAAA
Source organism: Hippopotamus amphibius kiboko (assembly GCF_030028045.1). NCBI lineage: Eukaryota > Metazoa > Chordata > Mammalia > Artiodactyla > Hippopotamidae > Hippopotamus > Hippopotamus amphibius. The sequence continues at coordinate 225,797,325 of NC_080186.1, forward strand.
AACGGCCACAGTTATTCCCCTCCGTGTGTCCACCTTGTTTGCAACGTAGTCTTCAGTTTCTCCCATCAAGATGTGGAGGCTTTCTCACTGCTTAAATCTGAGCTGGCCTTGTGACTTACTTTGACCAATAAAATAGGGCAGAATTGATGTGATTATGGTCTGTGCACAGAACTTATTAAGTCTTGCATTCTTCACACGCTCCCACAGAACCCCGCCCAAATACCACGTGAACAAGCCTGTGCTCCCTTGCTGGAGACTGAGAGATGACCTGGAGCAGAGAGGAGTCAGTGTGGACCAAACAGATCTCAACTGACTCAGCAGCTGACTGCAGATGCAAGAGTGAGCACAACTGACTTCAGAGAAAGCCCCCAACTTCATTCATTCCTGTCAAAGCACACATTTGTTTGTGCACTAAAGTTTGGGGAGTAATTTGTCTTGCTGAAAAGCTAACTAATACAGTCACAGACCTGAGGAAGTTTACATCCTAGAAGAGGACAGAGAAAATAAACAACAAAACCACATGTATATGTAATATATCAGATGGTAATCAGTATTATGGGAAAAACAAACAAATAAACAACTAGAGTAGGATATATAGAAAGTGCCAAAGTGGAGGGAAAGGTTCTTGCTATTTATTTTTCAGGGTGTTCAGGGAAGGGCTTACTGATAAGACTGTATTTAAATTGTTGCTTTGAAAGAGTTATCAAAGGCAAGAGGTTGTAGTTTGGTAGCAAATGAGCACTTGAACAAATAAATCTTAGACAATTTACTGTGAAAACTACAAAGAGTGTATTTCCAAAATAAATGCTAGGGAATGGCAGATTTAGGGATTTGTATTCTCAAATTCTAGGATTTTCCCAGGTCCTGACAGCACACTACTTTAGATTGAAAGTATGAGTATTCAACCTGTTCAGGGTAAGGACCAGCCAGGTCATGGGAGGTGCTGCATAGGGTCTTATCAAGCCTCATATAGTCCTATAATCCCAAACTCTGGCATGTACCCTACATGGTAGAAAAAACATGTCTTTGACAAATCAAGTTACCAGAGTTTAACTTCCTCCTATGCTACCACTGTCTTCTTATTATGTCGTATAGTTTTATTTTGAAAACAAGTCTATGGGAATAAGATTCACAAGTTTGTATTCACCCATTTAAAGTTTACAATTTGAAGGTTTTTCAGTACATTCACAGAGTTGTGCAGGCATCAGCACAATTCACTTTAGAACATTTTCATCACCCTTCCCCCAAATAAACTCTGTATCCTTTAGCAGTCACTCCCCGTTTCCCACTAAACACTGAGCCCTAGGCAACCACTAATCTACTTTCTATCTTTATGAATTTGCCTGTTCTGGACATTTCATATAAATAGAATCATGTAATGTGTGGTCTTTTGTAACTGGCTTCTTTTATTTAGCATAATGTTTTAAAGATCCATCCACTTTGTAGTATGTGACAATACTTTATTTCTTTCTACTGCCAAATAATATTCCATTTCATGGACATACTACATTTTATTTACCCATTCATCCATTAATGAACATGTGGGTTGTTTCTATTTTTTTGGCTATTATGAATAATGCTGCTATGAACATTCATGTACAAATTTCTGTGTGGGCATGTTTCTGTAATATTGGGTATAAACCTAGGAATGGAATTTCTGGGTAACATGGTAACTCTATGTCTTACATTCTGAGGAACTTTCAAAATATTTTCTAGCAACTGCACCATTTTACATTCCACCAACAATCCAAAAGGGTCTCTTCTGATTTCTCCTTGCCAATACTTGTTATCTGTTTTATTGATGACAGCCATACTAGTTGGTCAGAGGTTGTATTTCATTGTGGTTTTGATTTGCATTTCACTTAGAACTAATGCTTATTGGTCATTCATATATCTTATCCAGAGAGATCTCTATTCAAATTCTTTTCTCATTTTTAAAATTGGATGGTCTTTTTATACTGAGTGATAAGAGCTCTTTATATATTCTAGATACTAAACTCTTATTGGATATATGATTTGCAAATGTTTTCTTCAATTCTGTCATCTTTACACTTTCCTGATGTTATCATTTGCAACAAAAACGTTTTTAATTTTGATGAAGTCCAGCATATCTATTTTTTCTATTGTTGCCCGTGCTTTTGTGTTACACCTAAGAAGATTGCAAAGATTTACTCCTGTATTTTCTTCTGTTTTATACTTTTAGCTTGTGTATTTAGTCCATTGTCAGTTAACTGTTGTGTATGGTGTAAACAAGGGGCTCAGTTTCAGATTTTTGCACTTCTAGTACCACTGGATGAAAAAAAAAAACAGAACTGTTTTTCCTCATTGACTTATTTTTAGTGCCCTTGATGAAGACCAATGGGACATGAATGTAAGGGACTATTTCTGGACTCTCAGTTCTATTCCACTCATCTGTATGTCTATCCTTATGTCAATATCATGTTTTCAACTTTGTCCTCTTTTTCCAAGATTGTTTCAACTATTTTATGTCCATTGATTTTTCATATGAATTCTAAGAGCTGTGTATCAATTTCAGAAAAAAAAGTAACAGATATTAATGGGGTGGCATTGGATCTGTAGATCAATATAAGTATCATCATCATCTAAACAATATTAAATCATCTGATTCATAAACATGGAATATCTTTCCATTTATATGTCTGATTTAGTTAATTTTAACAATGTTTTGTAGTTTTCAGAGTGTAAAGTTTGTTCTTATTTTGTTAAATTTGTTCCTAGGCATTTTCTTTTTGTCAGTGCTATTATAAATGAAATTGCTTTCTATATTTTCTTTTCAAATTGTTCATTGTTAGTGTATAGGCACACACAGGATTTTTGTATATTGATCTTTTATTCTTAAGTCTTGCTAAACTTGTTTATTCTAATAGACTTTTAGTGAATTTCTTAGAATTTTCCATATACAACGTCATGCCATCTGCAAATAGAGATGGTTTTACTTCTTTTTCTTTTCTAATCTGGATGCCTTATTTCATTTTCTTGCCCAGTTACCTGGCTGGAAACTTCAGTACAAGGTTGCATGAATATGGTGAAAACTTTCAGACTTTTACCATTAAGTATGATGTTTACTACAGATTTTTTTCATAGCTGGACTTTATCAGGCTGAGGAAATTTCCTTATTTTCCTGGTTTGTGGAGTGTTTTATTCTTGAAAGGTTGTTGGATTTTATCAAATGCTTTCTCTGGGTCAACTGAGGTGATCATGTGCTATATTTGCTTTCTTCTATTGATTTGGTATATTACAGCAATTTATTTTCCCATGTGAAACCAACCTGACATTCGTGGGATAAATCCCACTTAGTCATGGTATATAACCCTTTTATATGTTGCTGGTTTGCTAGTATTTTGAGGGTTTTTGTATCTATATTCATGAGGTATCAGTCTATAATTTTCTGTCTTTGTTATAGCTTTGTCTGATTTTGATATTAGGATAATACTGGCCTGTCCCTCATTTTTCAATAATGACTAGACATGCTATGGTGCAAATCACAATGCCATTGTGTAATGGTGACGTGTTTATGGACATGCACGTGAATTTTGAGGTTTAGGAGGGCTTGACTATGCATTAGGGTGTTAGAAAGGCCCTAATGCATTTCAGTTCCTATGAAAACTCTCGGTGGGCATCCACAATTCTAGAAAGAACCTTAATAATCATTAATGACATTGACATTAGTGTTAATATCAATACTTTCTGTTTGGTTAAAAGAACATCTTATTATGGATTAATAATGTATTAGATGCTGATTGTGTTCACCAATAATCTAAGACCTTTTCTTCCTGGGTACACTGCTTGACTACATTTTCCAACCTCCTTTCTTATGAGGCTGGTGTTAGGCTAACATAATATGTACAGAATTGATATCATTCATTTAAAGGTTGGACTGTAAAAACCTCCAGAGAGATCGTCTTTTCTCATTTGGTAGCTACATAGAGAGGATTCGCTGCACCTAGAGGAGGAATGAACCACAGGTATAGGAAGCCTGGATCTCTGATTCTTCATGTAGACCAGAGTCTTCACCGCACACCCCACAATCCAGCCTTTGACTGTGATATGAACAGAAATGAAATCTGAGTTTAAATTAATTAACTGAGATTTGGGGGTTTCTTTATACAGTGGTTAGTCTATCATCATCAATATAAAATATCCATAAATAATACATCAGGTGAAATATTCATAGCATCCTATCAGGGACACTGTCAGGGAGGTTTCTCTAGGTAATTGAAGTGACACCAACTTCTTTCCATTCTGGTCAAAGTCACATATCTGTTGGGAACGAATGGACATAGGTCAAGATGACACATCTTCAGTGAATGTTCTGAACAGTCCTGGGGAGGCCCAGTGCCTATAACTGGTGCCTTAGTTCAGAGACTTAGTTTTGCTCTGGCTTTAGTTTTATGGAGTACATTTATAGTAAGGCCTCTGAGCCACATTTTTGGCTACTCCTTGGGTCTTTGGGAAAATTATGAAGTAGGCAAATTGATTTCCAATGCCTTTTCTTTTCTTTCAGGCATCCTCTTCTTCCATTATGCTTTCCCTATTAGTCTCTCAAAACTTGCACTACCTGTCTTCCTTCTGAAGTCTCCTACTTGCCATTTCTATTCCCCATTCTCTCAATTTTGGACCATGCCAAAGGTGGTGGAGGAGCAGGCCAGCCCAGAAGAAAAGGAAAATTAAGTTGATTAGCCAGATTAGCATACAAAGACAACTTTTATCATTTGGACAACTGAGAGGGAGCATTACATATTCTTTAATAGAGATATTGCTAATCATAATGACATTATGCAAAAATCAAAAATACTACAGAACATCTTGTGATATGGCGTATTTCCATGGTTGTAACACATATAAATTATCTCAAGGGAAATGAAACTATCTGATTCTAGGTGTACCATTCTTTTCCAGTAACATTTTTTCAAGCCCATTTACTTTTACATGTAGGTAGATGGTAGTAAGCTGCAAATGGCCAAGAATCCTTCCTGTATTACTACACGATATTATTTAAGAGTTCCCTATTGCAGTTGGAATGGCTTAGACTAACATGATGGAGGAAGGACTGATAAGGGAGTGATTAATAATAGAAGTCTGCAAAGAAAGAGCTGAGAGGTCTTAGAGATGGATTGGATGTGAAACAGGTTGCTAAGGAAAAACCCACATTTAGAGATTGGAGAGTGGAATAGACTAGAAATAGGGAAATTACAAACAGAAGGTGACAACCTGGGAAAGAAGAAATAGAAAGTCTTTGATAAATTTACAGAATTCAATTCCAGTAGAAGGAAAGAGGAAGAAACCAGCTAAATTAATGAGAGACAAGGGGGCACAGGGAAGCCATGAGGTCATTGCATGTGGAAACTATCGTGAGAGGTTATGTTGTTACAAGAACTAAGGGAACGATTAGATGAAAAAAACATTTCTTTTTCTTTTAGATAAAAGGAAACCAATGTATGTCAATAGAGACTGAGGAAATGGAAATAACAAAGAAGGAAGATTAAAGGCAGGAAGAACTGAAGGTTCTGGTGGAAGAAGGAATAATTGAAGGAGCAAAGTCTTGAAGAAGACAAGACGTTGAAGTGTTAAATTTTGAGGTGGAGACATTCTGTGATATAGGAGATGAAGGGAAAATGTGTGAAAAGGTAGAGCTATAATCCAGCTTGGTGAGAAAGAAGATGTTGTATGAGGATCAACTTGTCAGTGGTTTCATTCAAGAGTTACATGTCTAGATGGATGCCCGAGGTGAACAATCAAAAGGAAAGCACATCTGTACTGGACAATATGTTACTTGGGAGGCAGATAGAAGGCCAAATAACATTGGTGGAGTTGGAGGCTGCAACAGTGCTTGGTGAAAATTGTCTCTGAGTTTGTGCTGACCTTTAAGCTAGAGCATGTGTGAACTTTTTTTCTGCCCCTACTGGCCTGTGTGTGTGTGTGTGTGTGTGTGTTGCTTCTCCACTACCTTTGGCATGATCCAAATTTGAGGGACTGGGGAATCAAAGCACACGGGTACATTCTAGGGCTGGCCGTTGCTCTGATTTCATCCACTTCACCATTGTCTCTCAAAAAATCTGGAGGACTCTTAATTATTGGAACTTTGACAACCAGGAGGGTGTCTGTGCCTGATGATGTGTTTTTTTTTAATGAAAGAAGTAAGGTAACGAGAGATAGGAGTGTGGACAATGACTTTAGCAGAGTGAATAAGGTCTAGAATAGTTAATGCAACTAAAATTGCACTAGTGACTTCATAGCAGAGGGGTTCTTGGGTTGTCAAGCTCTCTGAGTCATCCACTGACGTTAGTCTGGCTTTGCAGTAAACTAGGTCCAGGGAATGGCAGATGCCTGGCTTATTTCACTGCTCTTCCCCAGCTTCCCCCATTACCAACTCCTAGCCCTCTATTTTTATGTCTCTCACACTTACTCTTTCTATATGTTTTTTAAAAATTTCTCACTTTCTTATTCTAGGTTTTGGTTCATGCCTAGAGGATCAGGTGATTGTTTTAGCTTCTTAATTTGTCTTCCATTCCCTCTGCTTCTCTCCCATTTCTTCCCACTTTATTCTGTCTTGAATACCACCATTAAATTCATATTTTCTGGCAAAAAGATCCCTCATATTCAAGCTTACTTCCCATATAATAACCAGTTCTGCCTAGTCTGGAACTAAGATTAAATGAGATAGTATCTGAAGATGCTTAGCAAAATGTCTGCTCTATAATGCCTACTTGACAAAAGTTATTTAATCTTTACTCAATGCAGAACCTATGATTGGGTCAGTCATTCGTTTTGCAGCTATAAAGCAGGGAGAAAAATTATATCTAATGTTAGATGTAATATCCTGATTTTTTAATCACATGAAGCAGAAGAGAGTTAAGAGTTAACAGTTAAGTGACCTAGCTGTTTTTAGTGGCTTTTTCACATATCTGAAGGAAAAATAAGAGGGCATTTATGAGCTGTCATTGCCCATAAAATAGAGCTTTTATTTGAAAGAAATAAGATAATAAGTAAGACAAAAACGAGTGTGGTGACTGATTACATAAGGAGAAAATGTGGTATGAACCTTCTCACCTCCTTGTATTGCTTTGTTTTTGCCTGACTTTGAAGTGAGGCTCTCTCGCTCTCTCTCACTCTCTCGATAACCTCTGGCTCCAGTGGGCTGCGGGACCTTATCATTGCTTTCAGTTCATAATGATTTTCACAGTGGACCACACAGCTACCACTCTCATGCCTCTGCAGAGGAAACCAGATGGCTGGTATACTTGAGTTGCCAAAACAGTAGTAATAAAACCCATAAAATGTGAGGAAATTATGTATTTTTCTTTTCTTGTATTTTAGTCCTAAAAGAGTATCATAAAATAATGGAGATTTCAAGATCTGACTGTGAAATTCACAGACTATTGAGAGTCTGGGCTATTGTTCTCATTCTTCATTGTTATATATACATATTTAAGCCTTGATCATCCCAAACACACACAGTTGATTGGTGTCATTTGATGACATTACAATTTTTACTTTAGCAATTTAGGAAAAAGGTTAATCTTAAGTTGGCCTAGTTACCTGTTTCTTATTTGCCATTTAAGCTTTGATGACATGGTATCTGATCATATTTGACTATTCAATTGGTATGAGTTTCTAACATTGTGCTCTTACCTTGATAGTTTTTTGGTGCAACTTTTCATATTGCTTCGTTTAACATGCTTCTTACCCTTTAAGTCATAGTTTAATAACATCTAGTGTGCTAATAATGGGTTTGACAACATCATCACTGATTTTTTTCATGAATGTTTACATATATACATATATAATTTATTGCTTGGCATAGCGGGGTGTATCTTATAAAGTATGATGTAATTTGTATGTACACGTGTATAAATTAGGATGTAAGTCAGCGGTTCTCAACTGGGGGCGATTTTCTTCCCCCGCCCCCAAGTGATATTTGGCAATGTCTGGAGACACTGTTTATCATCTCGATGGGAAGGGTGCTACGGGCATCTAGTAGGTAGAGGCCAGAGATGCCTTTAAACAGGACAGTCCCTACCACTAAATATAAATACTACCAAGACGGAGAAACTCTGATCTAGGGATGGGTATGTGATCTCACGTTTTGGAAAGAAAATTTTTGAAGTATTTTGACACCTAGCAAAGAGGTAGTGCATGCATTTAGGAAGAGTCCAAGAATAAAAATGCCATAAGCTCCACCTTGTTTTTGTAATGCTTGTTAGCTTTTCCAGGAGCTTTCACCCTTAGAATGTCATATAATTCTTATATTATTCTTGGGATGTAGAACGGGAAGCGTTTCCAAATAAATATGCCTTTTTACAGATGCAAAACAGACAGAGAATTTAAGTGATTATCCTAAGTCTACATGGCTGGTTAGAGATTCCACTTCTCTGTCCACAGAGCATTGGAGCCCCTGTGAAAGAAGTATATCTAATGATGGAGAGGAATTAAGAGGTAGACTTTTCACATTCTTAGGAGGAAAACAGGCTAGTGGTGCTAGTGTGCAAAAAAGACTGATCTGTCTTCTCTCAGCTTCTTCTGTCTCCTCAGTTAAATGAAAAATCCAAGGAGAATAAGGTCACCATCTATCTATTAGTAAACACTGAATTATCTCAGATCATCATTTTAATCAAAACATATCTCTTTATTGACGTAGAATTAAATTCTCTTGTGGTAACTTCAAGTTTACATTTAGCATTAATCATGACATTCAAGTAAAGTAAATCTCAAATGAATCCTATAAATTCTGTTCATGTAGCTGTGCTGGAACTGGGACAGCTCAAGCAATATGGCCTTTCCATGTTTTTCATCTTCAAGTTCTAAGTTATGACTCCTCTTTCAGCTATTGAATAGTGAATGCATTTATCACAGAATGCCATCAGTCAGGGTACAGATTTAAGTGAGAAATGGAACAAGCATTGATGCCTAATAACTGTGGTGTTAACCTTGGATAATGGTGTCAGTGATTTTCAGAATATTTAACCTAGAAGAGGACTCCATTGTCATTTCCATCTCAAAGTTGCTCCTACTGTGTTATTTAGGTCAGGAGCTAGATCTTCACGCTTTAACTTGGAAACTGTTAACATTATGACATAGTACCTTCTGTTTGAGTACTTGAGGTAATTAATTTTAAATCAAGTAGAGCTGTAGTGTAAACTCTCTTTGTTTAAACATTGATTATTCAGAATAAATTCTATGTAAATATGTTCTAGCAACTTACACACACCTTTGACAATGAATGCATAGAGAAAAGTTACAGAGCCATCCATCTTATCTTATTAACTTATTTGTAAATCAAACATTTCCTGAAATTTAGGGTCTACAGATTGGAGTAAGGATTTGTTTTCAATATTTTACTGAGTTTCTGCCAGGTATCTAGCACTATGGATTCACTGAAGAGGCACATAGTTTTTGTATGTTTTCTGCAATTAAACACTTATTATCTAGGCTGTAAAATTAGGGCAAATTCTGGAGTACCCACAGGGAGAAAGGGTAGCCTAGCAGCAGAGAGGAAGGGCTGTCATTGGTGAAGGCTGTCAAAGTCCCAATATAAAGGAGAAATTCCTAGGAATTTGCAGCTTAGTGGGTGGTGGGAAAAACACTGAAAGGTAAAAGGACAAGGAAAATCAGGGGATAAAATAACCCCATAGCAGTATTTTCAAGGTATTTTATTTAGTTGAATGGTGAGGAAGTGAGCTGTGATCGAAACTCCCCATACTATCCACTGAAGTAGTGTGTTGAAGTTGGAGGAGCTGTTGGTACTTATATTCTAATGGTTGTTCTTAATCCTGGTTAATTTGAATTACTAGGTAGCTTTTAAATATATGAATGACTGTACCCCCACCTGGAGATTCTGATTCACTGAGTCTGGAGATAGGCCTGAGAAATTGCTATTAACAAAGAAAATTCCATGGGTGATTTTAAAATACAGAAAACTACAGATACAAAGAGGTTGGAAAATATTTGATGGCATATCAGAAAACTCTTCATATATAAAGATGAGGTGTGTGCTTCATGATGATGTTAACTTTATGAGTCTGAGACTTTATAGCAGAGATATATGACATTTGGGGCTATCTTCTACCCTTTGAGAAAAAAATGAGAAAAGCTGATAAAACTTTTGGTCTCCTGCTTATGCTAGGAAGCCTTCTGAGACTCAACAATATAGTAAACAATTTAGAACTCAGTATAAATAGAAACTAACTGTAACTGGACTTTTACAAAGAGTGATTAATATTTAGGGTATCGACACTAGACAGAGGCATCGATTTTAGATCTTGTGAAGTTAAAAATGCCTGCCAGAGATGAAAGGTTAACAGTGTCCTCTGTCGAGCAGAGTGAGGCCTTGTCATTGGTAGTGCATTTTCTGCTCAGGGTTGGGAAGGAGAGATATTTGTACCTTTTGCAGAAATTGCCTTTACAGACAGATAAAGAAGTCTGCAAATCTGAGTTTGTGGATGATACCTCACATTCCTGGAGTTGTGGAATGAGGACGATGATTGACCCGTGTAATAACTCAAGAATAAACAGGGAATATTAACAAGGAGCAGGAATATCAGTCAGTGGTCATTTTGGTAAATACTATTTTGATCTCCTGCTGTCCTAAATCTTTGCTCCTTAAATTTAGTCCTGCTGTCCTTAAATTTGATTTTAAGCACGGTTTAGAGATGTGTGCTAAACTAGGTGAAACAGTTCATTTAATCTGTTATCATTTTAATAGGAATGGACTTGTAAATGCAAATTATTAGACAGAAGTATATCCTCTGAGGGATATTAAGGAGTAGTTTTAAAGGAATTAGATGACTAGAACAAGTACTATATCATGATAGATGTTAATTTTGTTGACATATAACTGTCCTAATAAATTTGCTGTTAAAATTTGTTTATAGATTGTTCTCATCATGCCTACAATCTAACTTGTTAAATTTAAAAATGGAAAACTTTAAAACTGGACAAGAATTTTCTAGTTTCTGACAGTCATTTATGTTTCCGCATTTAATTCTCACCTTCCTTAAATTCCTAATACAATCAGTAAGAAATAGAAAAAGAGGAAAAAATACCCACATAGATTATATCAGTGGTGATGAAGAGATAAAGCTTCCATCAACAGACTAGATTTTTTTTTTTTTTTTTTTTTTTGGTGCATTGGGTCTTTGTTGCTGCGTGTGGGCTTTCTCTAGTTGTGGTGAGCAGGGGCTACTCTTCATTGCAGTGCACAGGCTTCTCATTGTGGTGGCTTCTCTTGTTGCAGAGCACAGGCTCTAGGCACATGGGCTCAGTAGTTGTGGTGCATGGGCTTAGTTGCTCCACAGCATGTGGCATCTTCTTGGAACAGAGCTCGAACACATGCCCCCTGCATTGGCAGGCAGATTCTTAACCACTGCGCCACCAGGGAAGTCCCCAGGCTAGATATTTTGAGAAATTTCTGAAAGGTGTACAGTAGAAATAGTACCAGATCTCAGGCAGATACTAAATGCCTAGAATGTAATTAATTCATCCATCCATCCATCCATCCATCCATCCATTCTTTTACTCAGTTTACAAATATTTGTTGAGCATGTACAATGTGTCTCACATTTTTGAGGCACTGAAGCTCACAAAGGCAACAGTATTAACACAGTCTTTGCTCTTTTATGGGATCAGGTGAGAAGAGAGATAGTCCATAAATTAGTGAATAAACAAACAAGATACTTTCAGATACTGATAAAGGACTATAGAAAGCAAAATAGAACATTGTAATGAAGAGGATTCCTGGGGGAGAGGCACTAGTGGAGGTGGTACAAAGCTATATTTTATTGTGTGTCAGGAAAAACCTCCCTGAAGACATGACAGTAGTGTTGAAATCTAAATAACAGGAAGGAATCAGACACAAGATGATATGGAGGAACAGCATCTCAGGCAGATGCAATAACAAATGCAAGTGCTAAGAAGAATCAAAGAGGTCCAGTGTGGCTGAGGAAGAATGAAGGAGAGAGAGAGCTGCAAGATATGAGGTTAAGATAGATACAACTTTACTACAAAGGTAGCAAAGTGTAAGCTCCAGGGCCCCACACTTGCATCAATTCTTGCAAGACCTTGAATCCAATTTTGTATTATTTTTCTTGAATTGTGCCCATTAAATTGCATAAACTTTAGATTCTTCAAAGTTTGGATTCATCCCTGAGTCAGAGGTCCAAGGTCAACAAGTAAGATTTTATACGCTGTGGGAAGGGCATTTAAATCTTTTTTGTTGTTGATATGGGAAGCCTTGGAAGGTTTGGGTCGGGAAGTACAGTGCTATGCCCTGCTGTGTGCTGTATATTGTAGAAGGATTTCTGTGGCAACTGTCCCGTGGATGGACTACATTGGTAGGTAGGAATGTAAAGCAAAGCCCCTTAGGAGGCTTTTTTAAAGAGTTGCCCCAATGGCTTAGGAGATGGTGGCTTGCAAGAGTGAGGTAGCCATGGAGATGCAGAGAAGGGGATCTGTGTAAAATTATCCAAAAATCATCTCAAAAAAAATCCTTCCAAGTTGAAGGCTTGGGTAGGAAGTGGGTAGTGACTAGAAGTCAAATCTTCATCCTACTAATGACTTTGAGAAATGTACTAGTGGACCAAACCATGACATAAAAGGCTAATGAGATGTTTTAAAAAGCATAACATTCTGTATTAGTGAAAATGTGGTGACAGTAAACACTCATATGTGCAGTTAATAAAATGTAAATTGGCACAAATTTTCCTGAAGAGCAGTTGGTGCTATGCATCATGAACCTTTCAACGTGTTATTTTTGGTTTGGTAATTCTACTTTTATTAAATTCTTCTATGGAAACAGTCAGACCAGTGATGAAGGATGCTTCATTACAGAGCATTGTTAATACTGCAGAAGAACTGAACAGAGGTTAAATGTTCAATAACATGGGTTTGGGTGAATTCATTATGGTAACCCATATGATGAAATACTATGTAGTAATTGAATGTATAAGCACATATGTAGTGGTTTTGAATAATGTTAGCAATATACTGTTAATGAGAAAAGCAAGTTACAAAATATTTGTATATGAAGAAATATTTATGCATATGAAGGAGAAAGAGCCTTGAATATATATCTACATGCTAACAATGTTTATCTCTCGGTGCTGGGACTAAGGATGATTAAAAAATTTTTTTCTGTCATGAATTTTCATAACTTGTGTGATATAGAAAAGGAAAAATTTAATTAGTGGTAGGAAATACTTCATATCTATAGAAAATTTGTATTGTGTTTGTTATACCTTTTGAGACTCCAGAGCAAATATCTTTTGCCATGTGGGATGCATTTTACATGTAGCTATAACCCATTAAGACTTTATTTTCATAATGTGCTAGTTGTGGAGACAAGAGTACACACAAGAAACAATTAGATGGAATGAAATGAAACAAAAAATACAATGTAAGTGATGTAGGTGATACAATTTGCATCAGGAGATCAATACAGACAGAATCTAAAGGGACCCAGGGAGTCAGCTCATTCTGCCTTCTACATAAAGTGAGATAAGCGTGGCTTTTAAGGTTCTTAGGATTGGATTCTGTGGGTAAGAGAAGGAGTCGCTTGGATTCAGAGATTAATGACTTATGAAGGGAGAAGTAAAGCAGTGGGTATAATTAGACTTTGTTCGCATATTGGAAAGAATAAAGTTATAAGTTATAAGATGCATGGTAAGCTAGGAAGAAGAATTCACAAATTTCATTATGAATCCATCATTTGCAGCGGAATAGGTGTCAGGAAATTATTCTGGTCTCTTGAACAGTAGAGAGATACGAGGTATAAGTGTCATTTTGGTAAAGTTATTCCATGCAGGAGGAATTAAGGGAAGAGACTGTTGACCAAGAGAGTAGTGACAAACTTATTGGCCTGTGCTAGATACAGGGTTTGTCAGGATGGTGGCTGTGAGACCATTCAGGGAAATATCAGCAGTACTTACTGAAGCTGGGAGACCAGAGTGAGTCCTGTGTTTCCAAACTGGAAAAATGAGGTAATGGGAAACGAGCCTAGAGAAAATGGGATATGAGCTTGAAGAGAAATAGTGGCTCTTCCCATAGGAGGTAAGAAGGACTAAAACCCACAGTGTTTTTCTGAGTAGCCACATAGTTCAGGTTTTAGTTGTTAATGGGGTCCATTCATCCATTTTGTCCACCTGTGAGGGCTGTGCTGGACACCATGTGAAAGGACACAGGAGCATGTTTTGTGCTTCTGAACTAAATCGTGACACACCTTTAATTGTCCCTCATTCTATATGTCATGTTTTGGTTACCTGGGCCTCAGAATTAGCTCTTGATTCTTTGATATCCATCTTTAACTTGACCCTCAGTTTTCATGGTCAAGGTATGTCCCTAGCTATAAATTTGGCTGCTGTGACTGAAGATGCTGTGTTTACATTCTGGATACATGGCCTAGGCTATCTGGGGCCATTTCCTTACCAGTTTAAAAAAATTATTTCAAAATAATTTCAGATTCATAAAGAAGTTGCAAAAATAGCACTGTCCCTTGTACCTTTAACATTTCACATAACCATAGTAAGAAAATGAAGATATTAACATTGATACAATGCTATTAATTAAACTACAGACTTTATTCTGATTTCACCATTATTCCCATGACTTATGCTTTACTATTACAAGATCCAGTCCAGAATCTCATATTGCACTCGGCTGTTATTTCTCTCTAGTCTCCTTCATTCTGCAGTAGTCTCCCCATCTTTTTTTTATCTTTCTTGACCAAAACACTTTTGAAGAATAGTTATTTAATCGAATTTCTCTCAATTTAGGTTTACCTAATGTTTTCCTATGTTTAGGCTGAGGTTGTCCATTTTTGCCAAGAACACCACAGAAATAATGGGGGGCCTTTCTCAGTGCAACATGTTGCAGTGAACGTGATGTTGGTATATCTTACTATACAAATTATTTATTTCTGTATCTATCTCTTTGTATAAAGTAAAAACTATGAGTTTATTCTGATATTTCTGATTCCAATGCAACACCACAGGGCTCTTTCTAGCTTTCCCCCTTTCCTTATTTGTAACATTTCTCCAACAGTGAGAAACATGACTCTTATTACCTGTGTTGATTTGTCAACTCTAGTATACACAGAAAGTTTTTTAAAATTGTCAACAAATACCCCATAAGAAATAAATTTACCAATTACAGCACATTTTTTGTGCATGGTTCTTTTGTCTTTAGCCTTAACAGTATCCAGTGAAAATACTATTTTACAAAGTTCATTTAGGTTAGTTCTTTCTTTCCCCATTCCCTTCACTGTGGTTATGCTATTTATTTGTAATTCACTGAAATTCATTTATTACAATTTGCATTCTATTTTGTGTTCCCTTTATTCCTGGTTCTTTTTCAATTTACACAAAGAAGAATTTACTCTTTGTGGTGTACATTTTCATGGGTTTGGACATATTCAGAGAACTGTATATCTACCTACCAACAATAATGATGTTGAACACTTCTGTCGCTTCAAAAATGTTCTCCTTCTGTCCTTTTATAGCCAACTTTACCCTCAATCCCCGATCCTACTAATCTGTTTCCTATTCCTATTATTTTGTCTTTTCCAGAAAGTCATATAAATGGAATCACACAATGTTTTGTTTCTGGCTTCTTTTGTTTAGCAAAATTTATTTAAGATTCACACCTGCTGTTACATGAATCAAAAATGCTTCTTTTATTGCTTAGTAATATTCTATTGTATGCATGGGCCACATTTTATTTATCCACTTACTGATGGAGGAACATCTGGGTGGTTCCCAGTTATTAACAATTATGAACACAGCTGATATAAATATTCTTGTACAGGTTTTTGTGTGAACCTAAGTTTTCATTTTTCTTGGGTAAATGCTAGGATTCGGATTGATGCTTCATATGGTAAATATATACTGGGCTTTATTGGAAACTGTCAAGCTGCTTTTGTTTCAAAGTGGTTATACATTTTACATTCCTACCAGTGATATACAAGAGTTTCTCCATAACCTCTCAGAGCTTGACGTAGTCAGAGTTTTTGTTTGCCTTTCTAATGAATGTATATTAATATAACATGGTGGTTTTGATTTACAGTTTCATAATGATTAGTGATATTGAGCATTTTTTAACGTTTATTTTCCATGTGGACATTTTCTGGGTTAACTGTTCAGATCTTCTGTTCATTTAAAAAAATTAGGCGGTTTGTTTTATTGTTGTTGAGCTTGAGAGTTCTTTATATATTGTATATACAAGTCCTTTGTTAGAATTGTAATTTGCAAATATTTTCTCCTAGTTCATGGCTTGTCTTTTCATTCTCTTAACAGTGGCTTTGATAAGGTAGAAGTTTGTAATTTTCATAAAGCCCAATTTATCATTTTTTCCTCCTGATGGATTGAACATCTGGTGTCATATTAAAAAAAAAAAAATCTTTGCCTAACTCAAGTTCTGGAAGATTTTTCTCCTATTTTTTAAATAGAATTTGAGAGTTTCATTTTTTGCATTTAGGTCTATGGTCAATGTTTGAATAAAAGGTGAAGTATGTGCTAAGGTTCACATTTTTCTGGGTATTCAGTTTTTCAAGCACCATTTGTTGGAAAAATGATCCTTTCTTTTTTGAAACTCTTTTTCATTTTTGTCAAATATTAATTTACTATACTTATGCAGGATTATTTCTGGACACATTATTCTTTTCCATGGATCTATGTGTTTATCCTTTTGCTAATGTCACACACCCTTGATTAGTAAGTCATAAACTTTGTAGTGTGCCCTCTGCTTTGTACTTTTTTTCCAAATTTTTTTTGTCTATCCTCTTTCCCTTGCTTTTGCACATAAATTTTAGAATTTTGTTAGTATCTACAAAAAACATTATTATTTAATTTTTTAATTTGGATTGCATTAAAACTAGATCAAATTTGGGAAAAATTGATGTCAACAAAATTGATTCTTCCTATTTATGAGAATGATTAATCTTTCCATTTATTTATATCTTTACTATTTATCATCAGTGTTTTGCAATACTGAGCAGAGTCTACACATATTTGTCATATTACATATACTTTATGCTATTAAAAATGGTTCTTTTCTTTAATATTATATTCTAAATACTCATTGCTAATACATAGAAACACAATTCATTTTTTAATACTGATCATGCATCTTGGGAACTAGCTAATCCCATTTTTATACTCTAGGTTATTTTGAACATTCTTTAGATTTTTCTACATGGATAATCATGTTATCATTGAATAAAATGTTTTATTTCTTTCTTTCCAACCTATACACTTTTATACCTTTTCCTTTTAAAAAAATTTTTATTTAATTATTTATGTGTTCTTAGATAACTGACTTTTCTATTTTTATTGATGTCTGTGTTTACCCATGATCATATTCTTATTCTATATGTCTGATATTAAATAGCTACTGCAGCTTTATTTTGGCTAGTGGTAAGAAGGTGTACCATTTTCCATCCTTTTACTGTTAATTTATCTGTCTTTATATTTAAAGTGCATTTCTCATAGCATAGAATTGGATCTTGCTTTTTTCATTAATCTGAAAATTTCTCTTTTAATTGATGTGCTTAGACCATTCATACTTATGCATATATCAGTATGGCTGATGCAAGGCAATTGATTTGCTCACATCCCTCTTGTGCAGCAGAATTGAAGGAACCCATTCCCTCCCCAAAGGGACAGATATAGCAGTGGCGCTGGCCAGGTACCATATGATGCACATGCTTAAGCTGAATAAATGAGTATAGATTGAGTCTGAAACAGGGAAAGATATTCTCACACAAGGTGCTAAGTCCAACACAGCCTGAGAGGATGCTGTGTCTTGGTAAGGAAGCGTTCCAGTACAAGACCCATTCTTATGTGGCCAAAAGGGGGTCAAAAGACTGCATACACAAGACTGTCTTTCCAAACACATATCTATTATAGACAATTTGAAATAATACAGGAAAGCACAAGGAAAGAAAACATTTCACTCATAATGCTACCAGCAGTAGGTAATGTCATTATTTTTGATATTTTTCTTTCTATCTGTATATATTATATACACATAATATTTTATATTTTGATTTTTATTATCCATAATATTTGATTTTTTCACTTATCCTTAAATATTTTCAAGATCACTCCTTTACATGACTATACTATAGATTATTTAGCTTTATCTATAACTTTTGATATTTAAGTTGCCTTAGATTTATTTTATTTTTACAAATACCATTATAATGAATATTCTTCCCCCAGATCTTTGTGAATATTTTTTATTATGTCTCAAGATAAATTCTTAAACGTAGATTTATCAGTCCAGATGGTTTGCCCATTTTTAGACATTTGATGCTAATTGCCAAAATATCTTTCAGAAAGATCATGCCAATTTACTCTTCCATCGGAATTATATGAAGTGTTTGTTTTTGGAAAGGGAGTTTCTCTACCGAATTCTTCCAGATGAGGAAGAAGCAGAGAGAAGCATAATTTTTCTAGATAAAAGAAAACTGAGGGATAGTTTTATGGGTTGAGAGTTCCTCTACTACTTCCTAGTTGAAAACATAGCTCATAGCAGCTCCCTAAAAGAGCGAAGTTATAGATAAAATTTGAGAGTCTGTGCATTTTAAACATTCCTTTAAAAACAAAATTCAAGTGTTTTTTGCTCCCTTTAAAAGTTCTTTGAATACCTTGAATTTTCAGGCACTTTCTCTCACTTTTCATGAAATCTGGGCGTTTCCTCTCCTCCTTTTTTTTTTTTTTTTTTTCATTTTTTCCATGTTCTTCACCCTCCTCAGGCTCTGACTCAAATGCCTGTCCCTCCTGGAATTTTTCTGATTCCTTCAAATTCGGCAATTGTTCAGTCACTCTTAGAATTGTGTATGGAACCTGCTGCATGCACTTTTGGTTTTTAGTATAGATATTTTATATACAGATCCTACCTGAGCTTCCCACACAGGACTGCTATCTTGCACTCTTTCTGTTTCTCCAGAGATGGGTCTATTGGTTTGTATGATGGTAACTTGAGACTCTAAACTCCACAATAGCAGAACTAACTTTATTTTCTCACTATTCCATCTGCCTTTCACACTGCTTGAAACATAGTTGGAGCTCAATAAATATTTTTTGAGCAAGTGAATGAACTAATAGATTTATTGTGAACTTAGTAGAGAAGGGTGATCTTTGGAAAAATTATGTTCATTTTCTCTTGTAGCAGGCTCATCAGGGAGGAAGGAATATGATCTTTTTCTCCCCCAGGAATCTTTGGATTGCTAATGCCTGACTTTTTCTTATCCACAGAGGGTCTTCCACTTTGCCGATGGTGGCAGACAGGCTAGTGCGGACCCTTCTGAAAAGAAAGGGCATTAAGACTTCTGTGACACGTGCACATGCGCGCATGCGCACGTGCTCTATTTAAGACGATTAAAACAATTAGGTCTAATTTTCTTGAAAAGGGAGAAGAACAAACCAATCTGGGTTTACAGTGTTGAAAGGAGGAAAAAATGTCTACCTGGATTTATCCCCAGGAGTAAGAGGAGGAAAGGGTCATCGTCCTCTTGGGAGGTAGGAAATCCTGAACCCATATAGATGCTGCAACTCCAAGTATCAGGAGTCTGAGGGGATGCCTGTGAGGACAGAGCTGTGTCCTGAGGGGCAGGCAAAACCTCCCTGTGGCCAGGCTTGGCCTGAAAGTAAGTGAAACTGCCAGGGAGCTGCCCATCAACAAATGGAGCTTGTTGGCTTGGGCCACAGATGGTATGACAGTTTGGACAGATGGTGAGAGACGAGTGCTTCACGGTAGCATCATGTGGCCTCCAAGAAACAAATGGCAATTGTGGCAGCCACAGACTGAGGCTCTTCTCTGCTCAAAAAACTGGAAGGCTGGAAGGTCAGTGTTATCTATATAGATATGTTAATCTATCTATTTTGGCAATCCTACAAGGGTGCAGAAAGCCCAAAATGACGGATATGTCATCCTTGCTAATTTCAATGAGTGGGGAACTGAGCTTCTTCTAATTCACTTGAAACACTTAAGGGATTCTGGTATAACATGTACCTTGCACGTCCCAGAGCGATTCATATCTCATATAATTATAATTCTGTTTTTCTAGTAATATCCTCCCAGGGTTAGGGGATTCTTATGCAAATCTCTAAGGTATACTTTTCTGCTGGCAAGAGGAACACTTCAGCTTACTGTCCAACTTTTAGTCTGGGTATGCACAGGTTTCTGGAATAATTCTTAAGCTTTAATGTCTTTAAATTTTTAGGGTTGACCATAGTTTCCCTTTTCTTTATATGGAACAACATTTGGTGAATATATGCTAGGCTGTGGCACCATACCTGCTGCAGCATATAATTTTTACTAACCATGTATGCTGTGGGGTGTTTTAGGAACTATTCTTCCAAGCTTTACATTTAACCTTTAAAAAAAAATGCTTGGAGGCTAGCTTTTGTTTCAGACCAACTGTTTAGTTTAAATTTAAATTACTTTTTGAAGCATGTTTCCTTGTTGAATATGTGCAGATTACATTTTGGCTGTGAAAGTGGTGGTATGTAGGTGAAGAGTCTTTGCTAGCATCCTTCCATCAAGCTTCTCTCCTTTGTTTTTACTCCTTTTTCCTCCCAATTAAATAAATGAGGTTCTCTGTGCATCGTTGATTACAAAGGAGTGGAAACTAGAGTCTATAATCAGGATCAGGGTATAGCTGGATTAAATATTTTTTCTCCCTTTCTCTTTCATTAGCATGGAATTGGGGGACGCATTGCTGGATACCCTCACACTTCCAGTGTTCCTATGTAATGCTCTGCCATTCTAGGGGAGAAATAAAAATGCTGCCCTTGGAAATGAGTTTATGATATCAGCAAGTAGTTTCAGAACCATCAGTGAAGAATTCTGTTTGACAGTGTAAAGGTGTTTTTTCCCCCCTGAGAGAGAAGGAAACCAAGGATGATTATAAGTTTTAGATACACCGTGCTGATTATCTGGGTGCCTCTGACCTCACACCAGTTGCATCCACAGGACTTCAAAGATAGTCCTTAGTTCTCCATGCAAGTACCAGAAACACCATTGTCTTGCAAGGTCTTTTTAAGCTGATTCTCCACCCTCTGCCCATTTTCCATTTCTTCTCTCATCTGGGCCGTGTTTATAAGCTCCATTGACTTGACTTTTAGTTAGGTTCTGCCAATGGGAAATTCCTGCAGCAGACAGTAGAGCCAGAAGAGTAAGAAGTCACAGTGTTTCTATGTCATCACCCCTCCCCTTTTACCTCCACATCATGATTTCTGAAGCCGATTTTTCCTTCTGAGATTCCAAGAGCTGAAGTTCTGAAGCAGCTTTGGTTACATGGTTTTTCTCCTCTAGCCTCTTTTTTGGGCCTGAAGGTGGAAGCAGTCTCCTGCTGTTGTAGTCCCTGAGTGCTTTCACAGAAGTGAGTGCTTGTGGGTTCCTAACCCTCGCCTCACTTCTGTGAATAAATGGTTCCTTCAACATTCCAGCCAAGTATGTCTCTATTGCCTTCAAAGTCATCCTGTACCAAGCTTTTTCCCTCCAAACACTGGGCTGATGAGTTGGGAATATTGACTTTGGAAGGACTCTGAGTTTACAGCTCCTTCAGATGGCTTCCTGGACAGTAAGTAGTAATTTTGTAACAACTTTTTTAGAATCAGCCAGCATCCCATTTCAGTGTAAGGCTTAGGTGCTTGAGCCTGGTTGTCTGGGGTTGAAGAGCAGTAAGTTTCAGTGAAAAGGATGTGAATCACCAAAGCTGATTCATCCAATTGCCATGCAACCTCTGGCTCATTATGAAAGTAGTACTTGCCTAGTAAGTCGAGGCATAATTATTTGTTCTGGGACAAATTAGGATCTAGACTTGGGCCTGGGGGAGAGCCAACAAATGATAGTGGTCCACTGTAGGAGCTGTTGACGAGTAGGGCTTGTATCTGTGTTTGTTTGTAGGCAGGACAAATGTTGGGCAGCCCATTGAACACCAGGCTGATGCCAATGCTTTCCAGTGCTTTGCAAAGCAAGCTGTGCCTTTACCATCTGGTCCTAGAGTTTTGTGAACTGTTATACATGACTGGTTTGGCACTAAGTAGCCCAGAGAAGTAAGAACAGTGGCATCTATGGTGTTGCTTTCCTGTGAATTTTTAAATTAATTCCAAATAAAAAATGAGGGTGAATGGGATGATAGACCTTTGTTCATTTTATGTTACTGTTTCAAATAATCTGCCTTCTTTTTTCTTAATGTAAAGGATAGGTAAGGGAAGAGGTTGAGGATTAAAGACCATGTCATTTCACACATCTAGGGGAGGTGGTTGTGGTAAAGGGTTGCATCTGAGAACTTAACTCTGGTAACCCTTGATAAAAACTATCAGTTATCTCTAGGGAAGCTTTAGATAAATAGGGACTTTGAATGAAATATAGATAAAGGTCCACTGAAAAACTTTGAATCATTTATTTATAATTTTACTTGTTAGAAAATAATGTCTTGAATTCACAACCACTCAATATGTATCAAGAATTTATGGCCTGTGGGTTGAAGGATACAGTCCAACTACTTCTCTGGGTCCTACAAAATGAATTCATGAGTTGTCAGGCAAGAGCTTGTACTGCTTCATTTTGGCACCCCCTCTTCCCGAGTGCTTTTGCTCAACTGGGTTTTGTTGTTTTTGCATTGTGTTTTTGTTGACCTGCCTTGAGAGACTTTGTTAGAAACAGCCTGAAGCATCTTATTTTTGTATTTACTGCAGGATTGTTGTTGAGAATCCTATTTACATTTCACACAATCTTCTACATAAGGACTCATGGCAAGAATGTCTCTCAGAACTTAGTTTTAGGAATACTTATTTTTTTTTTGAACAACGAGTTTTTTTTTTTAATTGAGTTATATTTGACATACGATATTGTATAAGTTTCAGGTGTACAACATACTGAGTTAATACATTTATATTGCAATATAATTGCCATAGTAGGTTTGCTAACACCTCTATCATGTCACATAATTATGTGACACAACCAGTTTGTTTTTATTTTATGGGGTCACATACCTCATGCTGGGGTTATATAACATACTTTTTCTCCTTGTGTTTTGGCTGCTATAAGGGTGAGTCAAAAATTATCCACACTCCAGTTATATTAAAACTTTTGTTGGCCGCACTGTCTTATCAGTGCTTTCTGTTCAAGGCTACTGTCTCCCCAGTCACTGCTATGCAGGTGTGAACATGTTACATCAGTTCATTTGTAACTGTGGTGCGAGCAAAAATGGATGCCCCACTTGTGATTTGCACGAAAGAAGAGCAGTGTGCAGTGACCATGTTTTATGTGGTCTGAAGGTGTACCCGCTGCCATTATTTATTGAAGACTTTGTGCACAGTATGGAGAAAGTGTTTGTCTCAGAGTAGTATGTATGGATGGATAAAGATGCTTATTGAAGAGCTGAAGCCTAAACTTCAGATTAAACGCAGATGACTGCTATCCAAGGGTGTTGTGATTTTCATGGCAATGCACGTCTGCACACTTCTGCCCACACTGTTGACACTCTGCTAAAAATTTGTTTTGAGATGTTAAAGCATTCTCCCTATAGTCCTGACCTTGCTCCATCGGACTTTCACCTGTTTGGTTCCCTGAAAGCAGCCTTATGAGGACGAAGATTCACTTCTGATGAAGTGAAGACAGTGGTGCATTTGTGGCTCGCAGCTCAGCCTAAAACATTTTTTTTTAATGAGGGAATACAAACGCTTGTTGACAGATGGACAAAGTATATTGAAAAGCAAGGAGATTATGTTGAAAAATGATGTATTTGTTTTTTATAAAAGTTAATTAAAGTAAATTCTACAGCCAGAGTGTGGATAATTTTTAACTCACCCTTGTAGAAAGCTCAGAGCCTGGTCCCTGGTCTATCTGTAAGTAGTAGAGTTTCTATTCTAATTTAACATCTTGGTGTTATCTCTTTTCTTGACTTTTTTCCCCTGGATTATTGGACTCAAGATTTTTTTCTTTTTTAATCTACTGTATGTATTTTTAAAAGCTACCTCAAATTATTTGTGAATGTAGTAAGGCTGTAAATATACAAACTAAACAAGCCAGCAAGGAGTATATTTTTAATATGTTTTCTGTGAGAAGTTTTTATGCCTACAAAGTCTCAAAGAAATAAAAAAGCAAAAAATAGAGCTGATCAAAATATAAAATATTAAAATCATTGATTATTTTGCGTGGTTACATAGCAAAAAATAACGGTGGTTTGACACAATAGAATTGCTCCTTCTTTGCTTAATTCATGCAAACTAGTTTATGTGATTTGATCTGGACCATATAAGGCAGAATCTTCTAAATATCTGGCATTCTATTCTAATTGAGAAGCATCATTAATGAGCATTGGGTCAGTTGAAGGGAGAAGAGTGGCTTTAGAAGGAAGTTCTTGCGGCTAATGCAAGGTATGGGTTGACTAGAGATTTTGATGTAACCATCTTTGTTAATATTGTAGTAGAGTTACTAAAATATTAACCGATTTACATATACAATTACACTTTTTCACATTTGAAACAGCCATTCAACACAGAAATGTGCTTTATGTGCTTTATTAATCCCAACAAGATATTCTGAATCAGTGGAAGGTAAGATACTCAGAATCTTTAGACTTCTTTAGACTTATTTAATCAGAATTCAGATTTCCAACCAGTAGATTTTTAAGGTTTTAAATGTTTGATTCTCAAGAGTTTAAGATGAGGCAAGTCATGAATGATTAGCTGATAAATGGCTAAATAGTTTTATTATCAAGTTTTGCAGAATTTATGAGTCCAACATCCAACTAGAGATTAAATTTAGAAAGCTGGTGAGAGAAGAAAAGTTCTGAATGATTCATTTAATCGTGTAATTTATTTGTTTCTCACATTAATGTGAAATATCCAAGTATTCAGATTTTAAATTCTAGCAAATTTGCCACAAAAGGTACACTCACAGGCTAAAGAGAAACAGTTAAGCCTTCAAGGCAAAAAAAAAAAAAAAAAAAAAAAAAAAAAAAAAAAAAAGGGACTTCAATTCCCTGAGTTTAATAAAGCAGCACTTACATACTTATGGTGTCTTCACATTTCACATGCATAAGGGAAAGGTTGGCAGTTCTTTCCCTTCATTTTCCCTCCGTAGACCATTCTCATTATTTGTTCTTGCAAACATCTGCTATACTAAGGGTTATGAGACATGACTAGGATACCAAAAATAATGACACTTTTATCCTGTCTAGGTGCAAAATCATTGCGCAAATAATTAGACAAGAATATCAAACCCCAAAGACATGAAATTCACATGACATAGTAATAGAGAGACTATGTTGCAGCCTGCATTATGATAAAATTCCGTGTATCTTCATTCCTTTATTTTTTTTTTTTTGGTTAGGACTGGAAAAAAGCTTTAATCATGAGTCACTACCTAAGTTGTAGCTCCAAAATACAGGGAACATTCTGATTTCTGGCAAATATGTTTTGTAAAAAGTTAACATAAGTGGCATCTAGTATTAGGATACAGGAATAAGGAACCTGCTACCTAAACTGTTGCTATGGCCTAAACTATCTTCTATTCTGCTTCAGTGGTGGGGATAGGATGGGGTGGGGCTCAGGGTCCCATGACTGACAGCTTAGCAGAGCTCATGCACTTGATTCCTGGTCTCCCTAATACTACAACTCTCCAGATCTGAAAATGACTGGAAGATAACAGTCATGAAGTGGGGAGGTAGGGAGGTGTGTGTTTTCACTTAGAAATTTTGGGCATATTAGTGGCTCTTAACTATGGCTGTACTTGAGAATTATATGTCAAGCTGTTTTTTACCTTACTATTTGTTTTTTAATGGCTTAATGTCTGCCTTGGTAATATCCTTGAAGATCATGCTTTAGTAGGTTTGGAGAGGGTTGTGGGTATTTGTATTTTTATGAAATTCTTTGAAACTTACCATGTGCACCTGAAGCTGAGAACCTCTTAGCTTATATTTAACTGACATGAGAGCTTAGTCTGTGATATGACTTTCTCCCTTTCTGACTTAATTCTTACATATGTGGATCTGAATATGTAGCTCAAGACTCAAACCACATCAAGTCTTAATTCAGTACTTAGAATTGTAATATTTACTACTAGGAGAAAAGAAATAAAGAGCCATAGATTCCTGACTGCTTAGTCTCAGTCATTTGAATATCCTTTGAGCTGAACCTCTAACTTGCCCTGTCTGATAATAGTGTAGGTAGTGGTGGTGTATGTTGCTGATTGAGAAGGGAATAAGAGGTTACAGGTGCCAATATTCAGTGTTAAAAAACTAAGGAGCCCCATACATGTTGGTCTCCAGTTCAAATAGTCTGTCCGTTCCTCTCATTCCAGTCAGGAGAAGGTTAAATTTGGCATCACAGGGGACCTCCAGAACATTCAGTCATTCCTGAGTTTGGTGCCTATGCTTAACTGTTTAAAGTTATTTCTAAGTATGCGTCTGAATGTGGGAGACGGAAGAGTAGCAGCTCAGCAGAGCATGGGAACTAAATAGGCCATTACAGTTGGGGGCTTTCTTGATTGGAAGCTTTATTCTCGTTGAAACTGGGTGAACTATATTATTGTAAAAGTGAATCTGTGTCCTTAAAAAAGAAAGTGAATCTGTGCACATGAAAAGATGCACAATATCACTAATCATTGGAGAAATGCATGAGATATTACCTCACACCTGTCAGAATGGCTGTAATAAAAAAGACCACAAATAAACACATTGATGAGGATACAAAGAAAGAGATTGTAATGCACTGTTGTTGGGTATGTAAATTGGCCCAGACACTGTGGGAAACAGTAAGAAGGTTTCTCAAAAAACTAAAAATAGAACTACCATATGACTCAGCAAAAATTTCACTGCTGGTTATATATACAAAAAATAATGAAAACACTACTTTTAAAAGATACATGCACCCCAGTGTTGGTAGCAACATTATTTCCAACAGTCAAAATATGGGAGTAACCTAAGTGTCCATCAATAGATGAATAGGTGATAAAGAAGATATGGTATATATATACAATGGAATAGTACTTGGCCATAAAGAAGGATGAACTTTTGACATTTACAATAACATGGATGGACCTGGAGGGTATTATGCTTAGTGAAATAAGTCAGACAGAGAAAGACAAATACTGTATGTTATCACTTACATATATAATCTAAAAAATAAAACAAATGAATATGACAAAACAGAAACAGACTCGCAGATCTAAAGAACATAGAGATATAGAGGGAATGGGGGGGGGGTAAGGTAGGGCTAGAGAATTAAGAGGTACAAACTACACTCTTTGACATCCATCAAAGCAACATCCTTTTTGACCCACCTCCTAGAATCATGGAAATAAAATCAAGAATAAACGAATGGGACCTCATGAAACTTAAAAGCTTTTGCACAGCAAAAGAAACCATAAACAAGACTAAAAGGCAACCCTCAGAATGGGAAAAAATAATTGCCTATGAAACAAGGGACAAAGGATTAACCTCCAAAATATACAAGCAGCTCATGCAGCTTCATACCAAAAAAGCAAATAACCCAATCCACAAATGGGCAGAAGACCTAAATAGACATTTCTCCAAAGAAGACATACAGATGGCCGACAAACACATGAAAAGATGCTCAACATCACTCATCATCAGAGAAATGCAAGTCAAAGCCACAATAAGGTATCACCTCACACCAGTAAGAATGGCCATCATCACAAAGTCTGGAAACAACAAATGCTGGAGAGGGTGTGGAGAAAAGGGAACTCTCCTGCACTGTTGGTGGGACTGTAAGTTGGTACAGCCACTATGGAAAACAATTTGGAGGTTCCTTAAAAAACTACAAATAGAACTACCATATGATCCAGTCATCCCACTCCTGGGCATATACCCAAAGAAAACCATAATCCCAAAAGAAACTTGTACCATCATGTTTATTGCAGCACTCTTTACAATAGCCAGGACATGGAAGCAACCTAAATGCCCATCAACAAATGAATGGATACAGAAGATGTGGCATATATATACAATGGAATATCACTCAGCTATAAAAAGGGATGAGATGGAGCTATATGTAATGAGGTGGATAGAACTACAATCTGTCATACATAGTGAAGTAAGTCAGAAAGAGAAGGACAAATATTGTATGCTAACTCACATATACGGAATCTAAAAATGGTACTGATGAACTCAGTGACAAGAACAAGGATGCAGATACAGAGAATGGACTGGAGAACTTGAGGTATGGGAGGGGGCGGAGGGTGAAGGGGAAACTGAGAAGAAGCGAGAGAGTAGCACAGACATATATATACTACCAACTGTAAAATAGTCAGTGGGAAGTTGTTGTATAACAAAGGGAGTCCAACTCAAGGATGGAAGATGCCTTAGAGGACTGGGGCAAGGAGGGTGGGGGGGACTCGAGGGGGGGGCATCAAGGAAGGGAGGGAATATGGGGATATGTGTATAAAAACAGTTGATTGAACCTGGTGTACCCCCAAAAAAAAAAAAATCAGAGAGGGAGGACTTGCCTGGTGGCACAGTGGTTAAGAATCCGCTTGCCAATGCAGGGGACACGGGTTCAAGCCCTGGTCCAGGAAGATCCCACATGCCATGGAGCAACTAAGCCCATGCACCACAACTACTGAAGCCCACACACCTAGAGCCTGTGCTCGGCAACAAGAGAATCTACCGCAGTGAGAAGCCCATGCACTGCAATGAAGAGTAGCCCCTGCTCGCCACAACTAGAGAAAGCCTGCATGCAGCAACAAAGACCCAACGCAGCCAAAAATAAAAATAAATAAATACATTAAAAAAAAAAAAAAAAGAGGTACAAACTACTATGTATAAAAAAAACAATTAAGCTACAAGGATGTATTGTACAGCACAGGGCATACAGCCAATATTTTATAACTTTAAATGGAGTATAATCTATAAAAATATTGAATCACTATGTTGTGCACCTGAAACTAACATAATATTTTAAATCAACTATACTTGAATTTTTAAAAAGTGAACATGTGAAAATGGGGATTATGGCAGTAAAGCTGTATGTGTTCTTTAGCAAAAAAAAAAAATAAAAGAAATAAACAAAACATCAGATCAACCAGTGGCACTAGTTAAAAAAACAAACAAAAAAAAACAACTGGAAATATTGAGAAGATAGCAAACCAAATCAACTGAGTTTTTGCTTAGTGCTGCTTAGATCTAAGCTGTGAAAGCAGAGGGGCTGAGGAATGTGTGGTATCTGAAACATTCTTGATTTCATTACTAAAATCCAAACTGTTTTTCCAGAGAGTGTTAATTATAAATTCTTAGATTTTGTAGTGAATTGACTCTTTAAAAAATTAATAAACAGAAACCACAATTAAATAAATTTGGGATGCCAGAAGGGAGTGTTCTCCTGTCCTGGGACTATAGCCAAACCCAGCAACCCAACCAGAAAAAGAAAGACTCCTCTTCTTTCCTGGCAAGAATTCAGCCAATGAAAAGCCACAGGCTCTGTTTACTTCAGCCCACCCAACTTCCTTTTCCTCTCTATAAGAGCCTTCTCCTTCCCTTGCAGGCCGGGCACTTGCACATGGTGCACCATGGTTGCAGACTCTGAATTGTAATTCTCTGCTGATCCTGAATAAATCCATCTTTGCTGGAAAAATATCTGGCAGTCTATTTATTCTAGGTCAGTAGCTCAAAGTGTTTTAAGTGTTAATATTCTGTTTGGGCATTTAGAATGAGATTCTGAATGGTGTCTCGTAAATCATTTTTAGATGTGATTAGATAACTGGATTGGATCCCCAAATCCCCAAATCTTGATCACTGCAGTTACCTCTGATGAGTTCTTGAAGAAGATATTAAGCCTAGAGGATTCAGAGATGTAAGTGCTTAGTCTTTGTTGCTAGCTTTTGGTCTCAGGTTCTGGGGGAACTAGGCTGAAATCTTTGAAAGTCCTAAGAATTTCCTTGTCTTTTTCTTCTGAGATTTATGGTAGAGCAAGGTCTGAGTAGGCAACTCCTTAACTCTTTTCCCTGACTGCTATCTTTGTTCCCCTTAGCCACGTAGGGGAAGAGGAGAGAGGAGAAAAAGAGTGATCCTTTCTGAACAGGAGGAAGCCTGGGTTTGTCTCATGCATCAGTAACATGACAGGAGGAGGATTCCAAAGAAATGAATTAAGGAAGAAGGTGAGAACTCTTTCAGAAACATAAGCTACAGAAACAAAAGAGGGGAGCCATGTCTCCCAGAGGCTCAGAGGTTTAATTGTTTTCCTCTATTAAGCTTTTTATGAGCATTTTTGAGGCAGTAACTTTTTTGATCTTAGTCCTGACGCATTCTGGGAGAGAAAGCAGTCTGAAGCTGGCTCCTAGGGTCAGTATTAATTAAGTCTCAGGATATGTTTAGCTATGAAAGAACACCTTCATGTTTTCCTTTCCCAGACTGTTTTCCCTCCCCCCATGTCCCCAAGGTAATGCCATCTTATTGTGCAAACATTTTAAACATTGTCTACTATGCCTGGGTGTTAAAAAATCGATCTTGGGGAATTATAGAATGATAGGGTTAATTTTAGGTAGTATTTCCTCAGAACTCCCTACTTGTTAAGCACCAACTGCTCTCAAGCATTTATTTTTTAAATTACTTGAATAATCCCACAAAATAGGTATACTAGTATTACTGAGAAGCAGCATGGCATAATGCTTTGAAGTATGAATTTTAGGCCTGACCTCCCTGAGTTGGAATTCTGGCTGTCATTTGTTAGACTAGCTGTGTGAGGTTGGGCATTTTTCCTAAACCTTTTATGCCTAATCTTCTTATCTGTAAGGAGGGAATAATAATAGTTTCGTTGTGAAGATTAACTGACTTAATATCTAAATATTTAAAACTCTCAGAACAGTGCCTGGCATGTAGCAGACACACAGTGAAAATTAGCTATTATCATTTTCACTTTTCAGATGAGGAAACAGGCTTAGGCAGGTAACATAATTTTCTTAGGACTATACAGATGGCCAGTGAGATAATTTGGCTTCACACCCAGGTTATAAGTGTCTAAAGACCTCTAAGACTGCAGTCCTATTGCACTTACTGTGAAAGAGGGCGAGAATTTTTCAATTCATAATAAGTGTACCACATAGCCTCTATGATGGCTCTCCTTTGCCATGCTGCTCTCTATCTCCAAGAAGCTGACAGGTATGATCTTCATCATTGGAGGGCCTTGCCTTTTACGTCTGTCAGTGGGGTGGGTTGGAGGGCACTGGCAGAAAATCAGAGGGAGCGAGGAGTCCTGAAGGGGTATGGTTTTTCTCCTGGTTTCCTGTGGGTATGATGCCTTCAGGCTACCTGTATCCCTTTGGCATAGTAATTGCAGTGGATCAAAAGCCTTGTTTAAAACAAGGCATGTGACATGTCAGCTTTTGGAATGGCGAGTCCAGCAACCATGTCAAAGAAATCATGGCACTTTAGTGAAGTTGTAACAGAACAGGGAACAGACTCCCAGAGGAGCTGCCACCTTCAAGTCTAATCCCAAGCCCTCTCTTGGATCTTAGCTTTTCCCTCCCAAATGGAGAGAAATGTAACCCCTGAATCCTAGCCTCTGCAGCCAGTGACTCTGACCCTTCTCTATATGCCTGAGGTGGGAAAGGGCAGGGAGTCATAGTATTTTCCCTTAGGATTAAAGACTTTATTATTTGATCAGGGTTCCCATAGCTCCACTCTGGGTTTCAGATAGACTGCTGACCCACCCAGAGTTTGGAGAACTAGACAGAGCACATCACATGTATCGAGGGTCTTGAACTGCTTCCAAGATACCCTTTCATGTATATCACTAATCTAGAATTCTTATGAGGAAAGGGTTTGCTCATTAGCATTGTAACTGCTAATGTTTCATTATTCTTGATTGATTTAGATAGACTGGCACAAGGTTTATTCGAACTGGTGTATTAATTTGCTTTTTTGTCAAGAAGATGCATAAGGAACTGGGTGTTGTCTGAGCTAGTGTCTATGAATGATTTATGTGGTCAGCAATTGATCAGTCATCTTTCATTTGGAAACTTCCACCTTTGAGGGAAATATGAATTTGATCTAAAGGGTCAAATGTAGACCAAAGTCTTGAAAAAAGAAATAGAAATGATTTGAAACTTGCCCTCCTGTGACACCAGCATATGAGCATGTGGTGTTTACATTCAGAACCAGGTCCTCACTTTCCCAAAAGGGAGACAGAAAGGTACATCGTGACAGCAGCACTATTGTGTGAATGATGCCTCCTAGAATTCTGCAGTGGGAAGGTCTGATCAGTAGCCCGTGTTTCTGCCCAGCACAGGTTTCTGGTGGCAGTGCTGGGGGGCTTTAAGCTTGGGGATCAGCAACTGTGCTTGCGTGCAATTCAGGAAGAAAGACCCTTACAGAGAATGCCATTGGATCAAGTAGTGCACACGTTGCCAAAGACCTTGTAGTGGCTCTTACAGTCTGTCTCAAGCTCAAAATGCCCAAAACTCATTCTGACCATGTACTTGCATGTATGCTACTCCTTCCGTGTGCCCTCACCTAATGGCATCATCATTCTCCCCTGTGCCCAAGCCAGAAAACTGCATGAATTCCTTGATTTTTCTGGCTTTTTCTTTCCCTACACAAAATATAATAACAAAGTCCTATCAATTTTTCCTTCTTATTTGTCTCACACTGGCAACACTTCTGTGCATCCCCACTGTTGATACCTAATGTAGGCCACCAGTGCCACCTGCCTGGGCTGCTTCTATCACCTCCTAACAGGGGTCCTAACCAATAGTTCTTCCCCTCTGCAATCCAGACTCTATGCTTAAAACACAGTGATTTCCACTGAACTCCAAGATGAGCGTAACATTCTCATGCTTGAAATACTGGAGTGGCAACCCATTGTCCTCAGACCTCCCAGCATCGTTTTTAAGGCTTATCTCAACCTGGCCTTGGTTACACCTCTTACCACTTCCTACCTTGTACTCTGTGCTCCAGCCACACGGAAATAATCCATGACATTGAATTTCCTCTTATCTCCAGGCCATTTCTGTACTGCTCTCCTTGCTTCAGACACTATAAATGAACATTAGCAGCTCGTGGCCAGGAAGGTAGGAGTATTTAGTCATTGGAAAAACTGCTATCTGCAAAGCATTTCTTAACAGGCCATTTATCATTTGGAAATTTCTGGTTCAGAGCACAGAAAACCTGTGGTTTAATTTCCAAAACTTGCACCTCAGGGCCTTTTCTTACTTTTACCTTTTTTTCTCTCTAATCTAGGCATAAAAAAATAAAGGGATGCCTTTGTGAAGGTGGGATTTTAGTTTTTCTGGTGATAATTAGGCTAAAGAAAGATTCTGAAGTAGAAAGACCTGATCTCAATTTTCAAAGTTGGTGAGTCATGTTACCTTTCATACCCATACTGATGGGAAATGGGTGTAAGTTGTGAAGTGTGTGAAAATTAAAGACAAAGTTAGAGGAAGAAGAACAAAGCTTTGAGATGTGGAAGAGAAAAGGAGTAAGGGTTAAAGTGTAGGTACAAAAACTCCTTGGAAATGATCACTTAAAAAGAGGGATTATTATAGCATTATATGAAATCGTCTGTGAAACTTTTGAAAGTTGTAAAGCACTATAGAATTTAAAGAATCTTTCATTCATTACAAATAGAAGGATTAAGTCATAAACTACTAGAATTGGAAGGAATCTTCATTTTACTGATGAGGAAGTTGAAGCCCAGAGAGGTTAAATATTCTGGTCATCATTGCACAGCAAGTTAGCGGTGAATGGAATACCATTGTAGCCAGCAGAAAGGGGGTTTCTCAGAACATTTTAGATCCTTCCTGTCAAGTTGTTTTGTTTTGTTTGTTTTTTTGTTTGTTTGTTTTTGTTGGTTTTTTTTGTGTGTGTGGTGGAGTGACAATTTATTTGTATTCTAGAAATTAATATGGTATGCCAGAGAGTGGCACAGATATGTAATTTAGAAATAGTGACTTTTTATCGTAGGGACCAATAGCAGCACAGAAGCATCAAGATTGAGTTCCAGGGACCTACTGTTGCTGATGGACCATCAGCTGTGCTTTACTGGAGAGAGGCTATGCCTCCTTGTCAGGCTGATTTGGTGATTAATGTCAGCAGGGGATGTGGAAGGAAATTAAAGTGCATTTCTGAGATGAATGGTTAAGGCATCCAGGGTAAAAAGTAGAGGAAATAATTGAGACATGGCTATCAATTTCTTTAGTGGAGATAATTTTGGTGTCAGACTTGACTTTGATAAAGGACTCAGTCTTTTTCACTGGAACTGAAAAAGAATCATGTTTTAATAAGCTTGAGGTCCCACACAGAAGGCTGATGGTGGAGTGAGAAATAACAACCAGTGTTGGACTGCCTCAGACTCACCACTGGCAAGCAGATTTAGAATCATATTCTAGAATATGGTTTCTGGACAAGTAAATAACATCTGCTCTCATTGGTTGGGATATCCTGCAAGAACCCCACAATATCCAACCCACCCCATCCCCCTCCCCATCTTGGTATTCCAGAGAAAGTAATGCCATGGTGGATGAATTTTTCCTGGACAAAATGATAAAGCTCTGGTACTAACTGTGCAAAGTACAAGAGACAAGTGCCTTTTGGCTCATACACTTCTCACTAACCTGCCTTTTTCACTGAGTGTGGTTCTAATTTGTGCCAGTTCTTAGTCATCTAAACACAGGCAGTGATCTGAGTTTGCTGTTTGTCTTCACACACCTGTCTCTATATCCTTGTTCTATCCTTTCAGGTACTTTTCAGGTGTCCTCTTTGCACTGGGAAGGCTGGCTGGTCATCATCAGCTTTAGTCCACCAACCGACCTGCTTATTACGACTATGTAGATGAAATCGTGTCCTGGTTCATGACACTTCCACCAGGCTTCCAGGAAAGTCTTCAATGCAAACACAAACAACTTTTTGCATTGGAAAAATAAGCCTATGTTGTCTTTATGTAGGAAAATAAATGGCCCTCATCGTGGGCCTTTCTTGGCAGGCTTGCCTCTTCTCCACTGCCAGAGTTGGCCACTTCGCACTAACCACTGTTCTCCACCTCATTTGTTGTATTTCAGAAAGAGATGGATGGGTGGCAGCAGACACAGGATAAGTGGTCTTTAATTCTCCTTTGAATTGAAGTGGGTCAGGTAAGGGTCAATGTCTTATTTTCTCTTTGAGTGCTTTCTCCCC
Source organism: Hippopotamus amphibius kiboko (assembly GCF_030028045.1). Taxonomy (NCBI): domain Eukaryota; kingdom Metazoa; phylum Chordata; class Mammalia; order Artiodactyla; family Hippopotamidae; genus Hippopotamus; species Hippopotamus amphibius. The sequence continues at coordinate 225,832,477 of NC_080186.1, forward strand.
TAGAGATGAGTTAATATCCTCACTATGAATAAGTTCTGAGATATAGAAAATTCTTTTGAGAGCTCTTTGAGTTGCGCCAATTTTCCACCTCCAGATTGGCTTGCCTGCACTGCAACTTCTGCAAGTCAGGAAAGTGGCGCCAGCTTGGGATCACAAGGACTGCAATAATAGTAATAGGGAGGAATTGGTGACATTGGCTAGAGTGAGGAGCAAAAAAACAGAGCTATTGGCCAGATTCGGAGAATATTCTCCTCCCCACATTCCTCCTCTTTTACATCTAAGGGTAGATGGTTATAATAAAGGGAGAAAAATACTTAGGAAAGATAGTACCATGGTAGATATAAGGATGCTTCATGTAAAACAGATTTGTCTGCTAAGGGTGGTGTAGTCAAGCCAGAATGAGGCATGGGTGGAGAGCCCTGGAGTAGGCTTCATCCCTAAAACCTGCCAGACATGGAACATGGTTGAAGACTGGACTTTGACTCACAGCTTGGTTGCATATTATTAACCAAAATTACTAATACTCTCAGAAAGATGAGCACACATAAGACAGAAAAAAAAAAAAAAAAAAGAGAGAGATACCTGAGCAGCACAACTGCTAAAAAAAAGTTATTTGATAATCAAGTAACTGTTTAAAACATTTATTTTGGCTGCATTGGCTCTTCGTTGCTGCACATGGGCTTTCTCTAGTTATGGCAAGCAGGGGCTACTCTTTGTGGTGGTGCACAGGCTTCTCATTGTGGTGGCTTCTCTTGTTGCAGAGCACGGGCTCCAGGTGTGTGGGCTTCAGTAGTTGCAGCACATGGGCTCAGTAGTTGTGGTGCACGGGCTTAGTTGCTCCACGGCATGTGGGATCTTCCCGGACCAGGGCTCAAACCCATGTCCCCTGCATTGCCAGGCAGATTCTTAACCACTGCGCCACCAGGGAAGTCCTCAAGTAACTTATATAATATCAAGATTGTATAAAAAAACATAGTTGATATCCTGGAAAATATAAAAGTGAAGATTGTTGAAGTGAAGCAGGAAGAAGTGTTTGTAAGGAATAGCCAAGAGGAAACATAAGAGGTGACAAATATAATAGTAAAATAAAGAATGTAAGATATAATAAATAGCAGAATTAATATAACCAACATCCAAGAAAATATCTGGGAGGAATTAAAATATGGAACATATAAAAGAAATGCTAAGAGGATGGAATGTAGATTGGAAGATCTCATAGAGTGTAAAACAGCAGAGATAAGGGAAAGCCACACCTGAACACACTACTCACTAAAATATTAAAAGTGGAGAACACAAAACACAGAGAAAATACTGCAAGTTTCCAGAAGGGCAGTGTAGGCCACCTTCAAAGAACAAGAATTAGGTTTCCATCTGACTCCTCAAGAGTGACCACAAGACACCTTAGAGTAATAAACTTAAAATGTTGAAGTAAAACAACTGTGAATTTAGAATTTTATATCCAGCAAAAATGTTATTCAAATATGATGGCACAATAAATATGTTCACAGGTATATAAGACCTCAAAATACCTACCGTACAAAATAACTTCTCTGGAAACATAATTGGAGGAAGTAGTCTAACAACCAGGATTTAGAAGCATCTAGGAGATACCTGAGCATTTAATTGGTGTATTTGATTGTCTGATTAAGCAAGGAAGCCCCTTCTTCCAAGTCTCAGTGATTCCACTTCTAGGCATTTATTCAAGATAAATGAAAAATTTCACACAAGGACTTGTGCTCAAATGTTCATAGCAGCTTTATTCATAACAACCAAAAATGTAAGTCAGGTATCCATCAACAGGTGAGTGAATAAATGATTCATCTTGTATTCGCAGAATGGAATTCTGCTCAGAAATTAAAAGGAACAAACTACTGATACATTCAACAACATGGATGAATCTCAAAAACATTTTGCTAAGCCAAAGAAGCCAGGCACAAAACAGTGTATACTGTGTGATTCCATTTATATAATATTCTAGAAAGGAGAAATCTAATCCATAATGATACAAGGTAGATCAGCAGTTGTCTGGCGTTGAGTGTATGTGGGTGTCAATAGAGTAAGGTTTCCCCCTTGAGTGTCCTATATTTGTAAATCTTGGAGTCAATGAATAAATGGAAAATACAGAAGTAATAGCTCTTACTAATATGGAAGTATTTTTCAAAATGTTCAAGAGTTTTGAAGGTCATGCTGGAAGGGCTTTTGGAAGGTATTTGCATTTCCATTTGTTAGGAGTAGTATTAAGCTCATGCTATAAAATAAAGTTTATCCTAGATGGTGATTTTAAAAGGCTAGGTGGGCATGCCTTTAAAGACCTGCCCTTCAGTTTTCTGGGGGTTGATCTCCCACTGGTCCCTCAATAACCTGATTCTTCCATTTACAATAGGAAGGATCAAATTACTCCAAATGACACCCTTCTGTGCTTACAGAGTTATTCAGATAAAGACCTCAATGAACTGAAAACCCAAGCAAAAATGCGGACAGAAGAGACTGAAAAACAAAACAAACCATCAGTTCCCAGTGAAAGAAGATCCAACTGAAAAGTACCTTTTATTCAATCTTGTCTCACTTGAGTAGCTAATACTGCCTGAGGGCAGTCAGCTAAAAGGTGAGGAATTCTAATATGTCTCAATATCTTGGTACACTGTTCAAGTCAGAGGTGAAACATGTGAAATCCAAGTACAACAAATTTAATGTTAATGTCACTAATAATTATGGTTTTAAAAAATATTAGTAACTATAAGAGTCCCTTTGGGTCTTTCATGAAACAGATGCATAAACAATATTATTGGGGGAAAGAAGTGTGAAGGATAGAGCGGAGGGGAAGCAGGAGGAGGCGTTGGAGAGTCTTCAGACCAAAATATAGGTCTGACATTTGTGAAAGGAGAGAGGGAAGGAAGAGGATTGGGTAGGTAGGACTTTAGTCTGCTGCATAGCTCAGAGAAACTTGTGGCCAAGAGAGTCCCTGGGCAGAGATTGCCTGTTAGCAGAATCTTGTGTGAGTCAGAAATGATCTGGCTCTAGTACCTTGCTGTGCTTAGTTATTGGCTGGGAGGAGCCTATAGGGAGCACGACCTTAGTATGTATGCTACAATGCATCCAAAGATGCACTGCACTCTCAGTTAAAGTCTATAAAACACTTGCTAAGTCATACAGTGTGAACAGAGAGGCAACATTTTTTTAAAGAGAGAATTAAAGAAAACTGTATATCATATGTTAACATTATTAGACGTTTCATCAGGAAGCAGGAGTGCGCTCTCAATAATGGACTACTATCCATAGAAAACATGTTTTTAATCCAGTAGAAGGGATGGAGATTCACTCAATATATCTTCACTCTCTTGCTTGGTTCTCTTGTTACCAAAAACATTCATTTTTAGATACCTGGCTAGGCCATGGGTGCAGTCTATGAAAAATGTAGTAATTTCCTTGGCATCAACATGTACCATTATCTAACTAAAAGCATGAAAGAAAGTGGGAATATCAATTTTGTATATATTGGACAGTTAATATTTATGCACGTACATGACCAGTAGTTGGTCTTGTTTCCCACCTATGTTGATTTGTGAGGGAGTAAAAGAAGACAAACTTTTTCTAAATGATCAGGCTAAGAATTCCATTTAAAATTTCAAGCTTATGAAATTTGTCTTTTTGTTTCCTATTAGGGAAATATCTAGGGTCTCTTTTACAGCTGACTTTAGGATTCTGCTTGCAGTGAAAAGTGCTCTCTTATAGTATTTCTGCCTCTTCCAATACCAGTCCGTAACTTCAGGTGAGAAAGACAGCATCTAGGAGAGGTTACAATAAATCTGGAACAGCATTAATTCAGATTTACCCATATTTCTTTAATATCACAAGTCAGTGCACAGGGAGAAGAAAAATACTATGTAGACCAGCGATTTTGTAATTTATTATTTTTTTAATATTTGATAGTGCTCTAATGGGGAAAATATTTTTACCTTGCAAGTGTTCTTCTATTAGGTTGTATATTATTTCAGAAAATGCAGCTGAAAATTCTGTTTATGTGTAGTGGTTTAACTAGAGTAGTTATAAAAATGAGGACCAAGTTGTTAGTACATAGGAGTTCAGCTTCCTATGAAAGCATTCATTTTATACATGAAACATTTATAGATGGAACAACTCTCCAACTATACGATGAAGTATTAATTATTACAATTTAAAATCATTTTTCTTCCTTAGTTAATAATATGCAAATATGCCTCTGTGTCCTTCAGTGTACCTAAAAGTTACATTGATTTCAGCTATATTGCACCTAATTTCTCTTTCATTGAAGGAGGGAAAAACATAGGTGAAATAAATCACAAAATTTGTGTTTATAAATGTTAACCCCTGGTTTTGGATATGTGTCAATTAATGACTTCTTTTCTGTCACTTTCCCTGTGTGCTTCAAAATCCCAGTATTTTGGTTTTTATTTTCTTAACAGCTAACAAAGTACTTCTGGATGTGGAAAGGATTGCCTCAGAGTTGAAGAGTTTTCCATCACAGAGATATTTAAGGGTAGGAATTCTATGGAGTATTCAAGCAAAAGATGGGTGGTTCGATTAAGTGAAACCTGAGCCCTTTATCTCTGGTTGCCAATAATTATATAAAACTTACTTATGGTCAACAGAATACACCTCACTTCTCACTCTTAGCCCTCTCTAGTAAACTGAACCCTAGCTTTTTAAACCTTTCTTTGAATTAAGCCTAATAAGCATTTTTTAAATACCTGTTATGTGCAAGACTATATATTAGCCACTCTGGAAAAAATCAAATTAACTATAATGTATATGTAATGTAAAACTTTGCAGATTTTTAAAAGTTTCCATTTTTTAACAATTAAAACTAGAATAAAAGCAGTAAGCACTATATTAAAAAAAGCAAATAAAGTGAATAATATATAGCTCCTGACCTCAAAGAGCTGACAATTAAAGGGAGATGGATATTTAAAAATGATTTCTTAAAGTTCATGAATATTTGGTCATTTCAATCGTTCAAACAATTCTTTAACAATACTGTATATTATACAAAACTTATAATGCATATATTTCATGCATGGTTTAGGAATAATTAGTCATTTAAAATAATATACTAAATAGCCAAACTAACCAACTAAAATGACTTTTATCCTTTACATAGAAAAATAAGTTCATATATTAAAAACAAGCATTAATTTACTACTGTGTACTAAACACTGTAAGAATGAAGGATTTTTTTAAAGCACAAGTTTCAAGTTGTAGGAAACCAATACACATTCATCCCAGTCTCCTACATTTTCTATATGGTGCAGCAAATGCTTCTGGTTATGATAATGACTAGGAATCACTGAAAAAGGCTCAGTTACACAGAGAGATTAAATATTTACTACTAAAGGCAGGAAGTTTTACTGAGCCAAAATTGAAAGTTTTGTTTCAATTAAAAGTAAAAGGGTTTTATGTTTAAAACCTAGTTTTTACTAAACATTAAATGTTTTGGAACACTTCATCCCCTTACTCTTCTGAAAAATTGTGGTTTCAGTAAATTCTTCATTTTATTTACATTTATCCATAAATGTATGTGCATCTGCATTTAGTGTCAGCAACACTAGGAAATAAAAAGAGTAAAGAAATTCTGGGACTTTACAAGTATGGACCATGTAATTTTTTCACATTCTTAACCAATAAAACATAAAAATGAGAAGGCCTTTGAACAACAAAGACTGATTGAAATGGCCTTAGGTAAGAATCATATCAAAGGCATGGCTGCCACAACTGTTGTTTAAACCCCTGAGAGGATTGAGATGTTTTATAATGAGGATTCAGTTAAGGTTGCGGACCAGAAATTTTTTTCAATAAGACAAAATTGTTCCAGTAAAAGACATGAAAGATATGCCTCTCTCTAGAAAGCCTAATTGATCCCTGTTTCCAGCAATGAATTATAGAGAGAGAAGAAACAAGGCATGGGAAAGAGAAAATAGAACTAGCACATTAAGAAGTAGATATATTAAAGAACTGTAGGTATGGCTAGTGGTACAAGGACCTGACTTGAACCAAACGGATTCAAAATGACTAAATATTTAATGTCAAAAAAAAAATCGCAAATCTCTACTAAAAGCCACCAACCATGTGCAAGCAGGTGAGTCTGAAAAACCTGTTGTCTCCTGAAGGACATACAGCTGCTCAACTCAGCTATTAGCAGAATGGGTGTGGCTTTGTTCCAACAAAACTTTATTTACAAAAAGAGGTGGCAGGCCAGATTTCACCTATGGGTCAGAGTTTTCCAACTCCTCATCTAGCTCTTCCATCAGACTGTAAGTGCTAGTAAGGTTGCAAATCATGATTGCCTCATTTATCACACACTTTCAGAGCCCAACACAAAACCTGGAACAGAATAGTCGTTCAGCACATTTCTGTTGAATGATGAATGAATGAATGGCAGTATAGCATTCCACTCTCCTTTTTAAAAGGCCAACAGTGTTTCAATTTTATGCCTAAAGAAATGACACTAACATTTTGTCCGGTTCTATTTTAGGAAAAGAAAGCTATTGGAGGAGGTCATGAAGAGGAATGGTTGTTGGTTGACCTGAGAGCTGGACCCAGGCAATCAGAGGCTCCTCACCCCCTCCCTTGTCCTTGGAAAGTACAGTATATTCCACCCATCATTCCCTATTCCCACAGTAGGACCTGTTTCAAGGACACAGACTTGAGAGAGTAAGATGTTGAGACCATCTGGATTGAATACCTGACTGAACCCAATTAAGGTCTCTATGTAAACTTTTAAGATTCTTGTGGGTGGGTGCAGAAATCTACACCTCTTGTGGCTGCTCCAGACAAGCCCTGTATATCAGTTCCCCGGCTTATTAAGCCTGCCACCTGCCACCCTGAAGTGATCTGCTTCTTTCTTTGGTTATTTCCTAAATCTCTCTGTATGGAGGCCAGTTTCAGATTTTACCTGGGAAACTCCTGGGATTTTGAACCAACAAAAAAGACATACCAACATGAAGAAGAGGACATGGAACAGATTATTAAGAAGAAGAAAAAGCCCCTGAAAATTCATCAAGATATGATATCAACACCACCTCTTTTCTACATTAAAAAGAAATTGGTTGGCATTAGTCATTAGCAGCTGAATCTTTTCTTCTGAAGAATGAAAGTAGATTCCCCTATGATTGCATGTTTTTTTTACTAGAACCCTTTTTAGCCTTGAGGTTTTCCTTTTAGCTATTATATATGCAGCTATGGACAAATGAAAATCAGTGACTCATTTTGCACCTGGCTGGGGATAGGATGGTAAGCGCATCTGGGCAGGGTGGTAGGAGTTGCAATATGAATGAATTCTCTGAAGAATCAGAGTACAGTAGCATGTTTTACTAACATCATGTTCTGATTGTACCTCATCAACTTTCAGCTGATGTGTCACTAATGGGTTTGGGGAGTAATCTTCTACTTCCTATGGTAAAGATGCTTTAAGAACACATGGCCCGTATTGGCAGTTTTTTATTTCTGGTAAAACCTCATTTTAAATACCCAAGCACCATGGAAGGGCAAGTAGAGAGCTTGGAAACAATTCCAAGCTCATTAAATCTTATAAATCTAAAGCATTGGATCATTAAAAAAAATTACTTGACCTGAAAAACTCAGGAAAGGAAAATAACTTGAAAGTTTAATAACCAAGATATAGTAAGAAAATGTCAAGTGCAAGACATTGAGGTAAAAGAAGTATTCACCACAATAATTCCCTAACATTTTGTAACTGCAACACAATTTTGATTGTCTAGATTAGAAATACTTCCCCCATTTTCTTTTTTTTCTTTCTTTTTTTACAGAACTTTTATTGAGATATAACTGACATACAATAAACTGCATATATTTAAAGCATACAATTTGATTTTTTTTTTCCTTAGTAATGTATATATGGCAATCCCAATCTCCCAAGTCATCCCACCCACCCACCCCCTCCCTGCTTTCCCCAGTTGGTGTCCATGTGTTTGTTCTCTACATCTGTGTCTCTGTTTCTGTCTTGCAAACTGGTTGATCTGTACCATTTTTCTATATTCCTCATATATGTGTTAATATACGATATTTGTTTTTCTCTTTCTGACTTACTTCACTCTGTATGACAGTCTCTAGGTCCATCCATGTCTCTACAAATGTCCCAATTTTGTTCCTTTTTACAGCTGAGTAATATTTCACTGTATATATGTACCACATCTTCTTTATCCATTCATCTGTTGATGGACATTTAGGTTGCTTCCATGTCCTGGCTATTGTAAATAGTGCTGCAATGAACATTGGGGTGCATGTGTCTTTTTTTTTTTTTTAATTTTTTTTATTTTTTTGGGGGTACACCAGGTTCAATCATCTGTTTTTATACACATATCCCCGTATTCCCTCCCTTCCTTGACTCCCCCCGCCTTGAGTGCCCCCCAGCCTCCCCGCCCCAGTCCTCTAAGGCATCTTCCATCCTCGAGTTGGGCTCCCTTTGTTATACAACAACTTCCCACTGACTATTTTACAGTTGGTAGTATATATATGTCTGTGCTACTCTCTCGCTTCATCTCAGTTTCCCCTTCACCCGCCGCCCCCTCCCATACCCTATATGTAATGAGGTGGATAGAACTACAATCTGTCATACATAGTGAAGTAAGTCAGAAAGAGAAGGACAAATATTGTATGCTAACTCACATATACGGAATCTAAAAATGGTACTGATGAACTCAGTGGCATGTGTCTTTTTGAATTATGGTGTTCTCTGGGTATCTGCCCAATAGTGGGATTGCCGGGTCATGTGGTAATTCTATTTTTAGTTTTTCAAGGAACCTCCATACTGTTCTCCATAGTGGCTGTATCAATTTACATTCCTACCAACAGTGCAAGTGTCCCCCTCCTCCATTTTCTTAAAAATGGTTTAAACTATATGTTAATTCTTAATCTAAAAGTAGGTAAAAATTAGCTGCATCTTGATAACTTCGTAAGCTCCTTCTGTCTCAAATGAAATTAAGCTGAAGAGTGTCAAATTAGGTGTTGATACCATATTTTGGATGATTTCTTAGATTCATATGTGAAGGAAATGAGTAACAGGTGAACTCCTTAACCTCTAAGAGGATTCATGCTTGGCTAGTGTCTTAGTTCATTCTGGTTGCTACAGCAAAATGCCATAGAGTGGGTGGCTTATAGACAGCAAATATTTGTTTCTCACAGTTCTGGGGGCCAGGAAGTCCAAGATCAAGGCACCAGCAGACAAGGTTGATGGTGAAGACCTGCTTCTGATTCATAGATAGTGCCTACTTGCTGGGTCCTCCCTGAGGGGAATGGAAGAGGGAGCTCTCTGGGGTCTCTTTGATAAGGCACCAATCTCAGTTGTGAGTGCTCCGCCCCCTGACCTAATCACCTCCCAAAGGCCCCAGCTCCCAATGCCATTACCCTGGAGTCAAAATTTCAGCAAAATGAATTTAGAGAGGGGGACAGTAGCTATTCAATATTCACTGTCAGAAGACCGTAGAAGACTATTCACTATCTTCTACCACATTCCTCAAAAGTAGTCTTGCCTTGAGCAATAAAACTTTCCAAGTTTTTGTTAATACAGAATCAGGAGAAAAGCTGTGAAGGAGAAGAACCTCGAGGGAAGAACTTGCAAAATTAGCTTGGGGGACAGCAGGAGCGTAAGATGAGGGAAAGCTGAGGTGCTTGTGGGACATGGGTGGGCAAGGAAAGGGGGATGGAGTTTTAAAAAGTATGGGTCTGATCAATATATATCTACAAATTTTTTGAGTAATTACAAGTAAAATTTTGCATTATTTTAAAATTATTTTCTGCTTGCTAGAATTTTCTCTTTGATCAACACACTGCTCACTGTCTTGGCATCCTGTGCATGAATGTCGTAAGCATTGCAGATTCATAAACTTCCTGAGAACTCTACCTTTATATTCATAAGGCTACCTCTCTTCTTGTGTCATCTCCTTCATCTATGTTGGATAAATACATGAATCACATGACACAGCCATAGTCCTTTTATGCACGTTACAAAGGGGTTACAGCTATATCTCTTTTGCTCTCTGTCCATAGTCAAATGTTGCTGTTATAGTTTGGAAAAAGAATGGCAACAAAGGGAAGCTTTCATTTGTGAGAAAACTGCACAAACTGTAAAGTATATTTGACATAGTTCACTCTGTGTAGTAGGTTTCAGATTAAGTAACTGTGATGTTTTTAAATGTCTGAAATCGTGGTTTTTTTTCTGAATGGAAAGACTTAATTTACAGAATCCAGACTATCAATTTTTTATGGCTTTAAACAATAATTAAAAGAAAATACCTCTAATGTACCCCCAGAAACTGTGATACTAGTCACAGTTTGAATTCAAATGGGTTTAGGAATATAGTGAATGGATCACTGATCCTTTCTAATCAAGACACTCCCTCTCACCTTCTTAATTTACCTCTTAGAAAACTTCCTTTTATATTGAGGCCAATTAGACTCAAAAGCAACAATAAACAATGGCCATTGGTCCAAGAACTATTATCATTGATTTGGTAGATATCAACAATAATTGTCCAGATCAGAAAGGAACTTTGCGCTCAGGGAAAACATGAGTTCAATCATGGTTGACCTTGTGGTTTTCAAGCACCACTGTTATCCCATTAGAGGAGAATTAGCATTTGATGTTGTCAATATAATCACTGTGAAATTGAAAAGTTCAAACACTTGCAGCAGAAAATAAAACCCGTGCCAGCTTCCATATTTGCATGAAATGGAATGAAGGAAAGTGACATTAATCATTGAATTTAGGACTAGCTTCTTTCTAGTAGCAAATTAAAAAGACATTCTTCTAGCATATCATTATTGGTCAGACACTCACACAAGGATTAATCTGTCCAAATTGTGGCTAACTTAAAAAAATGTTATGCAGAGGTTGTTCTCATTGGGGAAATGAAAATGTCTCAAATGCTTTTCTAATTCTGATATTATGTGGATCTCAAATGTGTGTCAGAATTATTTGTGTGCTAGGTAAAAGACTTTTGATTTAGATATTATATTTTCCAAATGATTTCAGTTTTTCACCACTGAGAATAATGTTTGCTGTGGTTTTGTCATATATGGCCTTTATTATGTTGAGGTAGGTTCCCTCTATGCCCACTTTCTGGAGGGTTTTTATCATAAATGGGTGTTGACTTTTGTCAAAAGCTTTTTATGCATCTATTGAGATGATCATATGGTTTTATTTTTCAATTTGTTAATATGGTGTTTCACATTGATTATTTGCATATATTGAAGAATCCTTGCATCCCTGGGATAAATCCCACTTGATCATGGTGTATGATCGTTTTAATGTGTTGTTGGGTTTGGTTTGCTAGTATTTTGTTGAGGATTTTTGCATCTATGTTCAGTGATATTGGCCTGTAATTTTCTTTTTTGTGACATCTTTGTCTGGTTTTGGTATCAGGGTGATGGTAGCCTTGTAGAATGAGTTTGGGAGTTTTCCTCTCTCTGCAATTTTTTGAGTAGGATAGGTGTTAGCTCTTCTCTAAATGTTTGATAGAATTTGCCACCTGGTCCTGGACTTTTGTTTGTTTGAAGATTTTTAATCACAGTTTCAATTTCAGCTCTTGTGATTGGTCTGTTCATATTTTCTATTTCTTCCTGGTTCAGTCTTAGAAGGTTGTACCTTTCTAAGAATTTGTCCATTTCTTCCAGTTTGCCAATTTTATGTGTATTTCTGGGGTGTCAGTTGTAACTTTTCCTTTTTCAATTCTAATTTTATTGATTTGAGTCCTCTCCCTTTCTTTCTTGATGAGTCTAGCTAAAGGTTTATCAATTTTGTTTTTCTCAAAGAACCAGCTTTTAGTTTATTGATCTTTGCTATTGTTTTTTGTTGCTGTTGTTGTTGTTTTTATTTTATGTATTTCTGCTCTGATCTTTATGATTTCTTTCCTTCTACTAACTTTGGGTTTTGTTTGTTCTTCTTTCTTTAGTTGCTTTAAGTATAAGGTTAGGTTGTTTATTTGAGATCTTTCCTGTTTCTTGAGGTAGGATTGCATTGCTATAAATTTGCCTCTTAGAACTGCTTTTGCTGCGTCCCATAGGTTTTGGGTCATAAAACATAGTAGCTCAAAGGACTTTAAAGCCTTTGTTCAAGTGACACAAGAGGTCAAGGATATATTTTACTGATAATTTAAGGGGACAGTAGAAAAGAATTTCTGAAATTAAAACTTTCCTAGATGATTCAGGGTTTATGATAAATGCACCTGTCTGGAGGCATATTGTTCTGTAGCTGTACTATCTCTACTCTATTGGACTGATTTTATCTAAAAATTGTGCTTGGAGCCCCAAATATTTCTCACTAGCTTAAAATGCTATGACTACCTTTTCTACCTAAAGAACCTGAAATTTCCACTTGTTGGGTCATGGATGTATTAGCAGAGGAGCAGAAGCCCTGCCTTCAGAAGGTCTTACTTAAAGTTTGCACATAATTAGAGAGGCTTTCTATAGCTTTTTCCCTTTGGCTCAGTTTAGTGTACCAGATTAACTGATATAATTTTAGTTACTGAAGGAGAGGGGACAGATACAGGAGAGAACTGCAAGGAGGGGAGAATCTGTGGAACCACAAGTTCACCAGCATGTATATGTTAATATTGTAGTTGTCTAGGCCAAGGAAAGTAGTCATAGCTGTTGGCACCTAAGACAATTTGCGAGGCTCCAGGAATAACATGGATGTTGATGGTGCTTGAAGAACATGGTAGTTGACAAGACAAGGGGAGAGAGAGCCCTGAAAGTTAGAACTGAGCTGAGTAATGAAGGGCCTTGAATGCCAAAAAGTTTAGGATGTCCTGTTGATGAGAGCATAGGGAGGGGGAGTCACTGGAAGGGCAGAAACAGGACTGATTAGATTTATGTTTTACATACATTATTCTGATTAGCCAGGCTGGGGGTGGAGGATGGACCAAAGGGGGAGGGAATGAGATCAGTTGGTAGGGGTAAAAATTCAAATAAGACAATGAAAGCCTGAAATAGGTCAGTGTTAGTGGGAATGGAAAAGACAGATAACAAGGAGCAAAAGGGCAATACGGTTTTAGTAAGTGCAAATTTCTCTAATGAGTAAGGCAATGTGGGGAGAGGGACACAGTATTCAAGCAGTTATTTACAAAATATAGTTTCTATCTGCCTATAGCCCCTATTTTAGGCTAAAACAAACAAAAAATAATCAACTAAAAACATAAAAGTGATTTACATCTTTACGGACCAGTGTTTCTCAGCATTAGAGAGCATCAGAATTACCTGGGGGGCTTATTAAAACACCAGTTGGTGGGCCCTATCCTCAGAATTTCTGATTCAGTGAGTGTGGGTGGGGCCTGAGAATTTGCATTTTAAGTGAGTGCCAAGATAATGCCATGCTGCTTTTCCAGGGAGCACACTTTGAGAATCACTGTCCCAGATCATTGTTCTAAACAATAGTTTCTATTCTGTCTCTGTCAAAGGTTGTCTATCTTATGATCTATTATATGATCTGTAGTGACTGAAGGAGTTATAAAAAAAAAGAAATGGATATATATCTTATTTTCCTTTGCCTGATACATTTTTCCCCAATACATTTTAACTTGGCCTAGATCATGAGTTATTTTAAATTGTATACCCTGGTCCTGTTTTGTAAGATCACCATTAATTTCTTTTTATCTAAATTGCCTCTGTGATTCTCAAGGAGTAAAGTCATTTAATCTTTGCCTTGTAATTTACCAAGCAACATTTAAAGTTGTAGCTCCAAATAATTCTCTAAATCTATGTCTGGAACACTTATCATTGTAACCATTTAAGAACTATAATGTTTGTCTAGTATCAGCTGCTTTTATTAGATTTATCAGCATCATAAATCACAAACCTAGAAATATACCATTCTCATTTACCTCTTATGAATCTCAGTATTCACTGTAGAACATGTCAATAGAGTTTTTTAAAAATATGATGTCTTCTAGGGAGTATGAGAATAAAAATTGTGTTAATGCTGGAACAGATTTCATCACTGAAAAGCATAAATTGTCTTAATACTTGTTACAGGGGAATTAAAGTAGAAAAAATAAGCCTACAGTGAGATAATTATTGTGTTTATTTAACCAGTCAGAGAAATTTGAGGTTGAGAGAGAGGAAATTTACAAGGAAATGAAATAATAGTATTGATGCAGAGAGATTATTTGTTACACAGACTCATAGGAATGCAACAATCAATGTAAGTTTGACCCTGGGACCTGGGAAGTCCCTTATGTGGAAAGAATCTGTGTGGCTTGGAGATAAAAAAATATTTTGTTAATTTCTTCTTTTGTGAATTTTATAAATAAATGCATGAGGTTTCTGAAAATATAGAATTTTTATATTTTCCTTCAAACCTGGATTCACTTTTTCAACACTCTTTCTCAGCTCTTGAGTTTTTGTTTCCTCACTGGCTGAACATCTCCTTTGTCCTTTCCAGCACTCGCATTCCTCTTACATATATGCTTGCCTCTGATGCACTTGAGCTTTGTGGAATCAGAGCAACCCACTTACTAACCTGGTTCTACCATCCTCATGGAAATATATTTTCCATTTACTTGAGAGAAGAATTATCTTTGTGGAGAAATGGCTGAGAAAGTCTTTTTAAAACACTTGTTCCCTTAAAATTGCTCAGAAAGGTTCTAATTTTGTGACTCCTGACTTTACCCCAGCAGAGGACTATACATAGGAAGTACTTAGTAAGAATAGCTGATGATCTGTCATCATCCTTCAAATATGCCTTTCCATTGAGGTAGAAAGATCTGCTAATATATTAATTGGAACTCTCACAACTAGACAATAAGAGCTCTGGGTTTGGTTAACATAGCAGTGAGTTTGCTATGCAAAGTTCTTATAATCTAAGACCCTACCCTCCACACTCTGGGGAAATCATTTCCCAGTTGGAGAATACAGTCTGTTGAATAAAACTACGCTTAAGATATGCTTGTTTTGAGGTAATTATTCTTTGCCCTTTAGGTCAGCAATCCCTTTGTCTATGGATAAAAGCTCTGGCCTCTCTATTTTCCAAAATTTACATAACCATGTGATGTAAAATTGCCTAGAATTTTCTGAAGTTCAGAGACCACAGGTAAAAAGCCTCTGGTAACCTCTTTGGATGTCTGAAGAATATTCATGCTTCTTTAAAACTCAAGGTTTTTAAGTAGAAGGGTTGTGATTTACTTTGTAGCATAAAAACAAGGAAAAGTTTGCTTTTTGCCTTGATTTTTTTTTTTAATTGAAAACTAAATGCTATGGCAATTTGTATTATGTTGTGAAGGAACTGCGTTAATCTTAAACCATGATTTTCCTTCCAAGAGTTCACCAGGGAAACTTAAAATAGAAACATAGTGTGTATATATATGTATGTTTTCCCACTTTGCAAATTTGTTATAGAACCTAAGTCATCTATCACCATGTCACAAAGTCAATAGAATCCTCCCCTGCAGAGTCTTGCCGGGAGGTTTTCTGTGTGATTCTCGGAATAAAGGATTAGTTGAACTCAGAATAACTAATGTTATAGATCGTGCAGTGACTCAGGGCTTTTTTGACATGTGTCTCTTCTTTCTAAGCTGCACATTAACTTCTTCCTGGTCAGATCATGTCGATTCTGCTTAATTCCCATTGCTTGTAATTGCTAGTGCATCCTGCACAGCTGATCACATTCTTTCTTTATTATTCCCTGGAGATTTTCTGCATCCTAGTGCTTCTCAGCCTTAGCTGCACATTAAAATCACCTGGGGAACTTTAAAATCTATTACTTCTTAGATGGGTCTCACCCCCAGAGATGTTAATTTGTTGGTCTGAGGTGTGACATTAGTGTTGGGATTTTTTGTTCAGGATTTTTAAAAGCAGCTTTATTTGGGTCTCATTGACATTCAACGAACAGTATGTACTGAAAGTGTACAATTTAATATTTGATATATATATCCACACATGACATCGTCACCATAGATGAGAGAGTAAACATACAAGTCTTCACCAAATGTTTGCTCATGCCTCTTTAACCTTTGTCTCTTCCTTCAGGTCCACTCCCCTCCACTCCCTTCCCAGGCACCACTGATCTTCTTTTGCATTACAGATTGCATTATAGTTGTATTTTATAGGTTTTTATATTAATGGGATAATACAATTTGTGTTCCTTATGGTCTGGCTGTGTTCACTCATCATAATTATTTTTTAGATTTATCCATATTGTTTCATGTATCAATTGTTTATTTTTTTAAGAACTTTTATTGAGATATAATTGACATACAATGAACTACATATATTTAATATACAATTTGATATTGTTTTTCTTATTAGTAACGCATATATGGCAATCCCAATCTCCCAGTTCATCCCACCCCATCCCCCTGCTTTATCTTAGTATCCATATGTTTATTCTCTTCATCTGTCTCTATTTCTGTCTTGCAACGTTCATATCTTTTTATTGCAAATTAGTACCCCATTGCATGAATATACCACAAATTGTTTATCCATTCACCTGTTGATGGACCTTTGAGTTGTTTCCTGTTTTGGGGTATAACATTTTCTTTTAAATTGCTATGATCATTCATGTACAAGTCTTTGTACAGAAATCTACTTTAATTTCTCTAGGAGTGGAATGGCTACATCATATGTATTAGGTGTGTATTTAACTTTTGAATAAACTGTCAAACTACTTTCCAAAGTGGTTGTGCCATTTTACATTTTATTTTTTTTTTAGCTCTTTATTGGAGTATACTTGCTTTACACTGTTGTGCCAGTTTCTGCTGAACAGCAAAGTGAATCAGCTGTATTTATACATATATCCCCATATCCCCTCCCTCCCGCGACTCCTTCCCACCCTCCCTATCCCACCCCTCTAAGTCATCATCAGTCATCAAGTTGATCTCTCTGTGTTATGCAGCAGCCTCCCACTAGCTATCTATTTTACATTTGGTGGTGTATATATGTCAGTGCTACTCTCTCACTTCGTCCCAACTTCCCCTTTGCCACTCCACCCTCCCACCCACTCCCCCGTCCCCACCCCCACCCCCATATCAGCAGGATATGAGAGGTCTAACTCCCCCACATCCTTGTCAACATTTCTTGAAATTCTTCTTTTTTTTTTTTAACCATTCTAATAAGTGTGTAGTGGGATCTCATTGTGGTTTAAGTTTGCAGTTCCCCAATGATTAACAGTTTTGAGAAACTTTTTATGTGCTTATCTCCCATCTATATATCTTCTTTGGTGAAGTATTTGCTCAAATCATTTGCACATTTTTTATTGGATTTTTGCTTTCTTTTTAATTGAGTTTGAGAGTGTATATATTCTTGAGAGAAATCTTTTATCAGATATATGATTTTCAAATAATTTCTCAATATCACCCTGTTTAGGTTACTGAAACTTTACCGTGTCTTAATATCAGGTAGCAAATTATTGTACCAACTTTGTTCTCCTTTTTACAAGTTGTTTTTCTATTTTAGGCCCTTTTATATCCATTTTAGAATGAGCTGCCAATTTCTACAAAAACCCCACTGAGATTCTGATTTTGTTTGCACCATTACCACTACGTGGTTGGTTAAAGTTCTTTATCTCCAAGCAATTACAATATAGGGACCTTCTTTAGATCCGGAGTCAAACAAACTGTGGGGGGGTAGGGGGAATCCTCAAACCATGCAATAATCAACATTGATGAGACAGTTGGAAAAAAATAAATAAATTAAAAAAAAAATTCTTTATCTCCACTGCACCTCCTCTGACACCACCGTGGGTGGAGCATATTACTACTGATGGATGGGTGTGGAAATCCAGGGCCCCTAAATGGTCCTCAGTGATCCTGCATAGAGAGAAGGTCTTCTTACCAACTAATCTTTGCTCTACAAAGCTGGAGTAGAGTGGTTACTATCTACAAGTTTTATATTTCCTTCAACTGTCCCTTTTCTGATCCCTTTTTTGGTGGATGGGGGCTTTTTTGTCTGTATCCATTGGTGTTTGCCTCTTGCCAGCCTCCTAAACTGTACGTCTGGGATACATAAGACAAAGAAGACCCAGGAGGCTCTAGGTTATTCCTCAGATCTTGAGGTCCTCAGCCAGTCTGCCTTCTCTCCCCCTTTCGGAGTCTTCTTATATTTTTTAATACGTAAAACATCCAGGGATTTTAGTTGTGCTTAATGGGAGGAATATGGAAAAAGTACATCTACTCCATTTTCCCAGAAGTAGAAGTAATTCATACACAAGTTTTTGCTCAGGGAATTTTTGTGTTAGAAAATCAAAAGATAATCTCCGTCATTATTCTCTGAACAAACTGGAAAGGGGTGCACTGGAAGTGTGTATTATCCCTGGCATGTGGCATGAAGGCTTCCACAGCAATCCCTCATCCCCTGGCACGTTGAATGATAGTCTGCCCGGTATAAATAGGAGCTGTACTTACCTTTAGCCTACACTGCTACATTTTGACCTTGCCACACTGGCCATGATGTAGGTGTTGGAATTATTATTATTATTATTATTATTTTGTATCCTTTTACCAACATCTCCCTGTTTCCCCCACGCCTCAGTATTTGAACTTCAGGGGAATTAAATAACTCACAAAAGTCACACCCGCAAGCAAGTCTCGGAATCAGATATGGAACCTGGTCCACCTGCCTGAGGCTAGCAACAGTGGTAAGATGAGGAAAGATAGTTTCATGAGATATCAGAGGAGATGCATCAATATTGCTGGAGACCCTGTGAGGTTAGAGGTGTTTGGGGGTCTCAGTGTAGAGTGCATGGCCCTTTGGTCATGATTTCTTTAACCTCAGCCATTTAAGTATCACCTTTGTATTTATGCCATATCTAACGGCCACCTGGATTACTATTTACTTACTATTTTTCTTTAAGTTGATTCACTTATTTTACTTAATTACATATTTATCTTAAAATATTCATATGACCATGTACTGGTTGTATTTATTTTTAACATTATATGATTCCTAATGCATATTGAAATATGTCTATAACTACTAAAACAATAGCTGATCTATGTTTCAGCCAAAAGCTTGTTTGGAATCACCTTGCTGTATAGTCCGTATTTTGGGACCCTGACTTTGTTCCCTGAAAGGGCTGTAATGGAGGATTGCTGCAAACATAGATCTAGTATTGGGACAAAGGGGTAAGAAGCCTTTTTCACACTATTGTTGTACCTGGAGGGATGAGAAGGTTTGGGTGGAGGACTACATTTCTCTTTACTGCTGAATAGCAGCTTCTTCTGTGTTCCAGGTCACCCTGTACAACCCTTTTAATAAGGTTTGTTATTAATCAAAGGTTAGGCTTTATGAAAAATTGTCTCATTAAATAGAAACTTACTTGGTATCTGTTTGGTTCGACTGGATCTAAGATTTACAGAAGAGTAAATTCTCTCAGTACAATAAATCAAGGCTATTTTTTTAAAAAAGATATTTAACTCTACTTCACTTTCATTGTACATTTGAAAGTACATTATCGTGTTCTAATTCTTACTTTCAGTCATCTCAACATGAATTTAGATTCTCCCCAGTGATGATTTCATCAGATGTTGAAAGAAAGTTCCCATATAGGAAAATAGGCTTTACAAATCCTGAAATAATGGCAGCAGAATAGAATCTAAACCCAGCTTTGATCCACGATTCAGAGGAAGAAATTTTGTTCATTTGGAAAAACATACAAACCTTAAAAAAAGAATCATCTAATGATCATATCACCAAGCAGCCGGACTGTTGCAGGGGAATGGCATAGCAGGGGTTTTATTTATGCATTTAGAGGAGTTCAGTCTCATTGGCTTAGACACAGGGAATACCAATCAAAAGAAACTCATTTCACATCCATTCTCCTGCTGATAAACTATAATTGCTGACTGATTGCAGGTGAGGCATTTTCTTTCTTCCTGACCCTTTTGTCCCATAACTTGGTCACTTCCTGCCAGAGGTTGGAAAAGGTCTTTTCCTATACAGGGAAGAAGCACTCCCCTGGCATCTTGAAGTGCTTCTCATATGTAATATAAAATGAATTGCTTTATGATGGAAGTACTTAGAAAGAACAAAGCACTTTTAGACCAACTTTTAATAACCGATAATCAGCCACACACTTGGCTGAGGATATTACCATATACATAGATTGCTCTAGCAAGAATATCTGACTCCCTCATTTTTTTCTCCTGCTATAATAATATTCAATATCAAACAAATATCAGCCATTAAAACAGACGCTAAAGGCAAATATGACCTGTCTAGTTCTTGGATAGGAGAAAGTTGCTGTTTTCTGGAACTGATTCACCTGAAAAATGCAAGTTTGGGATTTTACTTTCATTTGAAGGGTAAAGTAGCTGGTCCTGTTTCTGGAACTGGATAATGTAATTTCAGAGAATAGTGGCTTTCTTCCTCTTATGCTACCATCAGATCTTATTTGAAATTATTGTGCTTGGCTTAAGTACCAAAAATAGTGGTTTGCTTTTGCCAAAAAAGGGAGGTCCAGAAGGTAAAGATGGAGACTGAGCACAAAATTTGAAATCAAGAAGGAAAGTCTTGAGACATATTTGGAAGTCACATGTAACAGTTTGGATTTTTAATTTTAATTGATAGCTGGCTAATTCTACATTTGTTGAAGATTGTCAGTATGCTGGCCAGTAATCTTGTTTCTGTTCTTTATTTAAAGCATGTACTTCCATTATATAGAGACATCTTGGAACATGCATGCCAATATGCCTTCTTATTTTTCTCTTGCACAGTTCTAAATGGATATTTGAATTTCATTTGTTAATTGTAACTTTTATTGCTGATTAAGATTTAATAATTTTCTTTATTATTTCAAATCATAAATGTATTATATGTATATTGTAAAAATGGAAGAAATACAACTATATATTAAAAAAAGTAAATAGCCCACCCACCCCAGCTCCTAGTCTCACCTTTTTGAGGTAACTAGTATTTACAGCCTGGTATATGTCCTTCCACATCTTTTTCTGGACTCCTTTGAAATATGCATGCATATTTATATATATGCATGTATATATACATACACACACATACATCTCTATCTCTTAAACTGGCATGATACTCTACACTTGTAGATGTAATTAGCTGCCTACTCAATGCCTATTTTCAAGTGTAGTTTTAAGATATACTTTAATGAATAGCTATGCTCCCCTCTCATTTCTTTGCTACCAAAAAAAAAAAAAAATTCCAAGTCTCATCTATTTGCTTCATTGGATTTGAAGTCTAGGGTCTCCAGGTTAGGGACAATCCTCTCTATCAAGTCTTCATGGAGCTCTTCATGGTCCAGAGAACTATGGAAAAATATTGATATGTTATTTATCTCAGCACACTCAATATACCTTAGTGATGAATGAACAAGGTAGCTACACTAAAAATTTCTGTTTGTTCAAGGGAAAATGGGGAACCAACACACATATGTCATTGGTCCACGGAACATGTCACACCCTACTGGATAGGAAGGTGTGGTTGATCTCCCCAAGCAGTGCAGCGTTTTTTTTGCTTTTGGTCAGCAACCTACAAGCCTTTGGTTCTATTCTCTGGGACAGACTCCTTGCCCATATATAGGATGTGCATTAGGGATGTCCTTTTGAAGGATGTATAACTTTAGCAACCTCTTCCTTTGCTGAAAATTCAGGCAACTGGGGATTGCCTTGGGTTCAAATAGTTGCAGATTGTCATAGGTCAGATTTGGGGTTGCTTTGGAAATATAGACCCCTTGAAATTTAATATATTTCCTTTTACATATAATTACATTGGCTAATGCTCAGAAAATAAAAACAAAAACAACTTTGATTCTGGGAACTAGGGATGTCTGGCCATGGGTCCCTTGGTTTAATAGTTTAGTGCTGAAGCAATTTAAATCCATAACATTCACAATCTGATATTTGCCACCAGACTTGACCCCCTTTTGAAGAAGAAAATCCACCTCATGTACAGGAAGTGCTTGGGAACTTTGGCTTTTTCCTAGTCCTGGGTTTATATTTCGCTAAATCTGTATTCTCCTCCTCAGCTATGGAGGTCACCTTCAGCCTAAGCTTGTTCCTTTCTTTAGTTTAGGCATCAATAGAGACATTAAAAAGTCTCTAACTTCATGCAGAATCCTAAAGGTCATCCTACGTTTTTTCTCAATTTTACAACCTTTATAAGTAAGCATTTTGCAATCGTGTAGCAAAGTTTACAAAATCCCCATTCTATAATGATAGGGTCCTCACAGCCCTCAGGCTTATCATCATCACTTAGCCAAAGTCAATATCAGCACTCTCTCCTGATAGCAAATTCTGAATCAGTCAATATTCTTAGTTTTAAGTAACAGAAAATGACTTTTGCTGATTCAAGAACTGAGAAAAAATTTGGGAGGATATAGGACAGTACACAGAATCTCTGGGAGAGCTGGAGATGTGTACCAGGAGGTTAGGACTCTGTCAGGAAAAATGCCCTATGTCACTTTGCTGGACTGGTCCAGCTACTGGTCCAGGGAGTTTGTCTTGGTTGACACTGGATATTGAATGCTGCTGTGGACATCACTGTTACCACTCCTTGGTAATTCAAACTTACTGCAACCAGCATAGCTGCTGAAGTAGACTCACATTTGTCTTGTTTCTTTATGTATATGTGTGTGCGTGTGGTGTATATGTGTGTGTGTGATAGAGCAAAGGAGAGGAGAGAGAATTTTAACAATACAGATATGATGCATTTTTTCAAAAACTCATTTTCCTAAATATATTTTACTCTGTATCTTTAGCCCTCTGCGATGGCTAATTTTATTTTATTTTATTTTTTTAAAGTTCATTAAGGTTACAGTCCTTTATCTTCAGATGCAGAGATTCTTATTTATTAATGTAAGCAATATTACACAGTTCTTAAAAATCAATGAAAAATCAGCTAATTTTATATGTTAACTTAACCGGGGTATAGTCCCCAGTTTTTGTGTCAAACACTAATCTAGATGTTGCTCTGTAGGTATTTTTTTAAGAAATGATTAACATTTAAATTAGGCTTGGAATAAAGCAGATTGCCCTCCATAATGTGGGTGGGCCTCATCCAATCAGTTCAAAGCCTTAAGAACAAAGACTGAGGTTTCCTAAAAAAGGAATTCTGCCTCCAGACTGAAACATAGAAACCCCGCCTGAGTTTCCAGCCTGCCAGTCTGCTCAACAAATTTCACATTGCCAGGCCTCACAATTGCATGAGCCAGTTGCTAAAAATCAATCTCTCTCTCTCTTTCTCTCATATAGTTCTGTCATTTCGGAGAACCCTAATATACCCACTTAGCACACGAAGGATTATAGGTTGTCTAGTTCTTTTTCTAAATTTTTGTTTTAATAACATTTGAAATTACAAAAATATGTAAACTATGGACAATGAATTATATAGCTTTCACCTAGATTTACTAGTTTTAGTATACATACATGTGTGCATACTTATATAGTTTTTTTTTGAACTATTTGAGGGTAAATGGCAGACCTAAACTCTTCAGCATGTATGTCTTTCACTCCTAAATATCTCATCCTTTCTCCTAAGAATAAATGCTTATTAGCATTTCTGATCAAATTTCAGAAAATTAAACATTAATATAAGTAACATACAACTCATTTAACTTTCATTGTTTACAAATTGTTTATAGCAATTAAAAAAAATCTAAGATCCAATCTCAGACCATGAAATACATTTAGTTGTCATATCTTTTTAGTTTCCTTGTCATATGCCTTTAATTTCCTTTATTCTGAACTATTGCTTAATCATCTTTTTATCTTTAATTACACTGGCATTTTGAAGAAAAAGACTTTGTTTTATAGGATGTCACCCAAGGATTAGTCTCATGATTATGTTTTTCTTATGATTAGATTTAGGTTATGTATTTTTTGTTAGAGCACTACAGAAATAACGTTATGTCCTGTTCAGTGCATTACTTTAGGAGGCAGATGGTGTAATTTTTTCCCCACTATTAGCAATGTTAACTTTAGTCTCTGTGCTAAGGTGAGAGGGAAACAATTTAAACAATGTGGGTCATTCCACTTGCCCCTGTATTCAATGATCGTATGCCACAAAACAAGGGTGAAGATACTTCTATAGACAGGAAATCTGTTACTGTCTTAGGTGGGCTCAGTTTCCCACATGCCATTTATTGTGAACATCTCACTGTACCAGGTTCTGTTAACTAATTTTCTGAGAAATTTATGGTATTAATTGAGGGTATTTTTGTATATGTAAATTGAAATTCACAAATAACCTAACCCCAGAGTTAGAATTAAGTCTACCGTCTATCCATCCTTATACATCTATCTCTAGGGTAAACATCCCAAGTCAACTTGCAGGTCAAATATTATATATTTTAAATTTCAGTGGCTATCATCAGATTATTTCTAAAACACGGTAGTTTTTAGTTCAACTAGCAGTGTATGAGTGCCTATTTCTTCACTTATTGTCTCGCAGAAAGTATTATCGTTCTTTATATTTTTGCCGATCTGATGCATTGAAATGATTTCTGTGCTGTAATTTACATCTCCCTGACTATTAGTGGCACTGAGCGACTTTTCATATATTCATGGCGTTGCCAAACCAGGTTCATTTTGTTCGATGCAGAGCAAGCCCAAATGCTGGGACGAGGTGTACAGCAAAGACAGAGTTTATTCCTAAGGCAGACAAGCAAAGAGATAAAAAAAAAAAAACAAAAACCAATCTTAAATCCACCTCCACAAAAGCAAGGGGCTTGGCGTATTTATGGGATAAGGAACAAAGAAACAGGGCGGTCGGAGGCATGGCGAGCGTGGAGACAAGTGATTGGAAAAAGGTGCGGTCATCTCCACGCTGCGCAGGCGTGATTGAGCCGCAGGCCTCTTCACGTGTGGCAGGTTACCCTGCGGGACAGTATACTAAACGGCCGGGGAGGTGAGCAGGGGCGCGCTTTCGGGAGGAACTGAAGTTGTTACCTTATGGCTGGAATGCAGAGTACAAGGTAGGAAGTGGTAAGAGGCGACATGAGAGGTGTAACCAAGGCCAGGTTGAGATAAGCCTTCAAAACCATGATGGGAGGCCTGAGGACCGTGGGACGCCACGCCAGTATATCAAGCATGAGAATATCATGCTCATCTTGCAGTTTAGGAAAAATCGCTGTGTTTTAAGCATAGAGTCTGGATTGCAGAGGGGAAGAGCTGTTGGTTGGGACCCCTGTTAGGCGGTGATAGAAGCAGCCCAGGCAGCTGGCACTGGTGGCCTAGACTACGTATCAGCACTGGGGATGCATCGAAGCGAGCCAGTGTGAGAGAAATAGCAGAAAAAATTGGTAGGACTTTATTATATTTTGTGTAGGGAAAAAAAAAAAGCGAGGAAAATCAAGGTATTCATGTAGTTTTCTGGCTTGGGTTGGGGGAGAATGATGATGCCATTTATTAGGTGAAGGCACACGGAAGGTGGAGGTGCCTGGGTAGTTGTATTTTGGGTATTTTGCATTTGAGATGCCCTTTAAGAGCCACTATGAGGTCTTTGGTAACAAGTGTACTAGTCTGCCCAGCGGCATTCTCTGTAAGGGTCTTTCTTCCTGAATTGCACGCGAGCATAGTTGCTGATCTCCAAACTTAAAGCCCCCCAGCACTGCCACCAGAAACCTGTGCTGGGCAGAAACACGGATCAGACCTCCCCACTGCAGAATTCTGGGAGGCAACATTCACATAGTCATGCTGTCATTATAATGTACTTTTCTGTCTCAAAACAGATGTTTATTGGAATCTCCAACCAGTGGAACCCTGGGGCCATGTGACAGAATCCCTGTAGTATTTGCCTACTCTTGCTGCTGTGTTCTTTACATCTTTGTGGTGGAGGAAATAAACAAATCCCTATCTGGATAGTGCAAAGGGAGGTCAATACACTGGGCTTATTTTTTTAATTTTTAATTTTTTTACAAAATTGAGGTCTTGCCAGATACAATTTGTGAAGCACAAACGAAAATGCTGGTTTGGAGAAGGATTTCTTCATTCCATTAGCCCAGCTGTAGCCCACCTGGAAAATTTTCCTAATTTCTTTGAGGCAGACCTCTCCAAGACTGACAACCAAGCTCTGATTATTAATATTTAATATTTATATATGAAAAGGATATCAAAAAACCCAAGAATGAACTGGGAGGGGGTGGCATTGATTGCTGCATTATAATTGAATAAACAGTCTCACTGTCACAAAGTATAATATGCTGAGAAAGAACTAATTTGCATATGAGTAATTCAGTATTTGGATAAAAATTGTTAGTTATTCAAGCAAGAAAAGACCTCGGAGGTCTTCTGGCCTGATTTCCTCATTTGATGAATGATAAAACCGAGGTCCAAAGGAGTGTAAGCTTTGTGGAGCAGTGGAGGTGCTGTGCACAGAAGCCAGGTCACCTCACTCCAGGCTGTGCGCTTACTGCTAACCTACACAGCTTCTCCATGGAATAGCACCTAGGCTAATCTACAGAACCCACAGAAGAGCACAGAAAGCTGACAGTGTATCCAGCTCATGCCCTTTGCATGTGTTGCAAATAATGCTACCATCATTTTAACAATATGAAAGCAGGTGGTTCCTACAACCATAAATTCATTGGCCAGCTGGCCCCCCTCAGCGTTATTAAGGGTCCAGAGTGCTTTACATAACTCATAAAAAGGACATATTTAATCCACAGTCAGGGTCTAGCTCAGTGGTTCTCAAGCAGGGTCAGTCTTGCCTCCCAGAGAACAATTCTAGAGACATTTTAATTGTCGCAACTGGAAAGTTCCTACTGATATCTAGTGAGTACAGGCCAAGGATGATTCTAAACATCCTGCAGTGCACATGGCAGCAAATCACAAAGAGAATTATCCAGACCAAAATGTCAATAGTTCATGGCCAGTTGAAAGGTTAGTGGTCCTATTCAGTCTTGACCTGCTCAGGTTGAACTACTTGCAGCTGACTCCCAATTTTCTAGGAAACAACTTGGGCAAAAGCATCTTATTGTTCAGGCTTCGTGCTGCTTGGAGGACATGCGAGTCTTAAAGCAGTCTTGATAAGTGAAGGCAGATGAAATAGATTAACTCATGGCTTTTATTGGTATTTAAATTTCCTTTTTTTAAGAAATTAGCTATTTGTAATTTTTTCCATTTTTATTTGATTATACTTAATTTATGGATACTCTATATTAGAGATGATAATCATTTTTCTTTTTTTAAAGATTTATTTTATTTATTTTTTTGGCTGCGTTGGGTGTTGGTTGCTGCTCGCAGGCTTTCTCTAGTTGCGGCAAGCAGGGGCTACTCTTCGTTGCGGTGCACGGGCTTCTGATTGCTGTGGCTTCTCTTGTTGCAAAGCTTAGGCTCTAGGCCCACAGCTTCAGTAGCTGTAGCACTCAGACTCAGTAGTTGTGGCTCTCGGGCTCTAGAGCACAGGCTCAGCTGTGGTACATGGACTTAGTTGCTTCGCAGCATGTGGGATCTTTCTGGACCAGGGCTCGAACTTGTGTCTTCTGCATTGGCAGGAAGATTCTTAACCACTGCGCCACCAAGGAAGTCCCAGAGATGATAATCTTTTGATTGCCATATGTATTACATTTTTTTTCTCCCAGTCTATTATCCGTCTTTTATCTTTGGATAAGATTCAGATTAAAAATATTTTATGTAATCAATTTTACATTGTTTCAAAATTTCCTGTCTTTCTACGGAAATTGTTTCCCATACCAAGGATGTATAGATGTTCTCTATTTTCATTGTATAAATTTATTATATTATTACTTAACCTTAAAATATTTAATCATCCTAAAATTTTTGTGTATAGGGTATAGAAGGATTCTACTGTATCATTTATTAAATAGATTACTATTGTCCCCCTAAAGTAAAATACCACATTTGTCATTTAAGTTCCTTCATATTTTTGGAATTTTTTATGCTGCCATGTTTTGTGGATCTATTTGTCTAAATAAGTGTCACTGTCTTTTGTTAATGATAATAGTATTATAACAATGTTTAATTTCATATTGAGTAGGGCAAGGGTCCTCCCACTATTTTTTCCAAATTTTTTAGCTATTCACAGACATTGATTCTTTCTTACGGCCTTTAAAATCATTTTTCACCCAGCTTAAAATAAAACAAAATTGAGAATCTGAATGTGATTGAATTGCATTTGTAAATTAATTTCTAAAGAAATTATATCAGTAGGTTTCTCAAGGGTTTTTTTTTTAATATGATTTTATGGCTTTCTTAGGTTATAAAGGGTTAGAAAGCCTGTCTTTTTGTTAAAGTTATCCCTACATGTTTTATAATTTTTTCACTATTATGAAGATTTTTTTCACATTTGCACTTCTTACTGGTTATTGATAGCAGAGAAAGAAGTGATAAATTTTTCTATATTTGTCATGTCAGATTTTACAAATTCTCTTATTAATTTTAATGCTTTTTTCACGGGAACTTTTTGTTTTTAGAATCAGTCATATCTCAAAGACATTTTGTCACTATTTTCCAATATTTAAATATTAATATTCAAATATTTTTTGCTCACTGAATTACAGCCTGTAATAAATGTGGAATTATTATGATAACTATAGCCATGGCTGTTTTGTTCTTAATTTTAATGGAGATAGTTTTGTCCCCACAGTTGAAGTGCTGACTACTGCTGGTTTTGGTAAACAGTCTATCGTATTTAAGTTATTTAATTCAAATATTACTTAGAGTTTTATTTTGAGTTTGGAATGACTGATGAACTTTATCAAATATTTTTTCAGCATCTACTTACATAATTATATAATACTAATCCTTTGTTCCTATTGATAGATTGCATGTTGGTTATTTATTATCATTTTTATCACTGCCGGATTCTATTTTCCTATCTTTTACTTAGAAGTTTTGAATATGTAGTGAAATTTGTTTCTAGTATTTTTATAGGCTTATTGAAGTATAATTTACATACTATAAATTCAGCCATGTTAACTGTAAAATTCAATGAATTTTACTAAGTTTAAAGTTGTGCAGCCTTCACCATAATCCAATTTTAGAACATTTCCATGATTCTTAAAAGCTCTTTTGTGCCCCTTTGCGATCAATTCTCATCCTCTTCCACCACCCTGGGCAACCACTCATTGTCTTACTTGTTTATAGATTCACTTTTCCTGAACATTTTGTATAAATATTAAAATACTAAAGTAAAAGTCTCTTGCACTTATCTTTTACTTGCCTTAATATTTTGAGATTCATCTATATTGCAACACAGTCTCAGTAATTTGTTCCTTTCTGTTGCTGAATAGTTTTGCATTGTGTGGTTTTAAGATAAACTGAGGCATATTAAAAATTTTAAGTTTATTTGAGCAAAACCTGATTCAAATCAGGCAGCATCCAATCTAGCAGATGGAAAGGAGATTCAAGAAGCTGAACAGAATGAATGGGGTGTACCAAAGGGTCTCGTCCTGGTCATCAGAAACTGTAGAGGAGGAAAAATAAGTCTCATGTGGTAGGCAAAAATATAAGTAAAATCTTGTGCACTGGAAATAGAAAAAAGTAACACTGGGGCCAGAGCCTCTATGGAAGCTTTATCAAGTTCTTCTGGCAATTCATGAAATTAGCCAATTTATAATTCAACTGGTTGATGAAGCTATCAAAAGATAGTTTTCTTAAAGTGGTTATGTTCCTAAGTAAATGTTTTGTTGTAGTTAGGAGTTTGTATGTAAAGGATAAAAAAGATCATAAAACAATTTTTGCTCTGCGACCGTTGAAAATTTGACCGTTGAAAATTACGAAAGCAACTGACGTGATCAGTTTTGTTAGAGGCCTTGTTTTGGAGCATAAGATAATACTTTATACACACCAATCAGTTTGCACTGAGAGTGTTCCTGCTTTGCTAGGAAAAAAAATGAATTTGTTGCCCAGGTAAAGATTTTCAAAAGCAATAGTATTCTATAGTAATGTCACAAGAAAATGAAATTTGAATATAATATGATTGGCAATTTGGTTTCCATCCTCTGCTCAGCTTAGTAGGGTTAGGAGGTGGTGGAAGGGTGGGTGGATAGGGAATGAGCTGAAGTTTTTATCTTCTGCAGGAGGCCAAAGGAGGCTTAGGAAGCAACTGCCTTGTGACTATTTGGAACTTGCTGAATTATGGGTATAGGCAATCTTGTACATAAGCTTCAATACTTTTAAATTAAAAAAAATTTTTTTTCGTTAACCTTGCAAGAACAAGAGCACATTTTTTTTCTTTGTTTTTTTGTTTTGTTTTGAGAAGGAAGAAGGGAGTTAGGGAGGGTAGAAAGGAGAGAGGGAGGAAGAGAGATTTAAAAAAATCAAGGATTCAAGGAATGATAGTAATACTATTCATTTATTCATTGATATAGAAGAGATAAAAAAAGATACTTCATTGGGACTTGATCTGGAGATTTGCGTGAAACTTGTCACAATTCTGTCTAGACACATTTATGGTTTAGGGTGGAAACCATAGTTGTGGATTTAATATAAATAAAGAGTAGTCTAAATCTTGAAAGCAGGTAAAATTTCAGACACATGAAATGATAAAAAAAAAATAGAAGATTGCAGAGAAGACAACATCAGAGAGTGGAAGAAGAGAGGCTGGAAAAACAGGAAGAGAGTCACAAGAAAACGTCTTCAGAGGGATAAGTTTTTGTGAAAACGTAAAGAAGAAGGGAGGCTACAGGGAACTAGCTGCCACCAGAAAGCAGAGCTAGAAGAGGGCTGCTAGGAGGTAACAGGATAGGTTGATTGCTAGGCATTGGTGATAAACCAGAAAATCATGTCAGAAGACATGTGGCCATAGAAAATACATAAGAGCATGAGCGGTAGAAGGAGAAAATAAAGAAGCAATTTGTGTGCATGACTCTTTCCTAAATTATAATGGTGACATTCTAGACTTGGGGAAATACAGTTGATGCTTTTTTCTGTAGGAAGAGCTTATTTAAGCTGGAGTTGAGGAGATAGAGATAGGTGTTGAAAAAGAGCACATGTTTTATGTAATTGATGTTTTAGTCCCCACTATGAGAATTATATAGGGTTTAACTGTATCACTGTGCACATGCTGCAAAGATGAGCTTACTGATTTGGAGTATGCTGCGTATCCATGGTGAATAAAGTAAATGTCAATCGATGATTGTTACAATAGCTTCCTCATTGGTCTCTTTCTCCTCTTATTCTTTATTTTCAACACAGCAGTCAGGGTAATCCTGTTAAAAATATGTTAGATTTAATCTACCCAAAACTCTCCAAAAGCTTCCCATCTCACTCACAGTGCTATAAGCACCTACAAGAATCTCTGTGATTTCCATCTCTCCCCATCTCTGGGACCACATTCCTTATTATTCTCCTCTTCATCACTATGCCACAGCCAGGCTACGATTTTTAACCATGTCAGATTCTCTCTGGCCTTAAGGTTTTGGTTTTTCCTTTTCCTCTGCCTTACATGCTTTTCCTTCAGATATTTTATACACAAATATCTCACTTCTTTTAGTTTTTTAAAAATAGACCTTATTTTTGGAGTAATTTTAGGTTCACAGCAAAACTGAGCAGAAGGTACAGAGAGTTAGTTCCCATATACTCCCTGCTGCCACACGTGCATAGCCTCCCCCATTACCAGCGTCCCCCACCAGAGTGGTACATTTGGTACAATTGATAAACCTAAACTAACACATCATAATCACCCAAGTTCCATAGCTTAAGTTTCACTCTTGGTGTTGTACATTCTATGGGTTTGGACAAACTTATAATGACATATATCCACTGTTGTAGTAGCATACAGAGTAGTCTCACTGTCCTAAAATCCTCCATGCCCCACCTTTTCATCCCTCTTCCCCTTCAGATTGGCTTTTTCCATGCCGAGAACAGCTCGGGGACTCGAGGCGAGTGACGGGTGCAGCAAGTTTAAGACACAGACACAGGTTTAAGAGAAAGATGGGACCGGGGTGGGGGACTCAAGACCTCTAGGATCAAGAGCCTCGCTTACTGATCCCACGTTGCTTTTATTGAGTTCTTGGCATAGCCTAAGGGTCTAACACTCCCAGTTTAGTCCCACAAACAAGGTTATCTTTGAAGTAAACAAACAAAGGCCTCACATGACTGGGGGCAATGATCTTTGTTTGCCTCCTGGGTCTGATTTGAGCTGGGTGTGGATTTGAGCTGGGCTTGGAGAGCAAAGCAGCCCTGGGGGCAGGAGACCTCTCTCAGAAGGATTAAGGGTCTGTGCCCCACCCCTGTTGGCCCCTCTGGGACTGTGCCTGTCTTGGGTTGTTCCTCCCCTGAGGAATCTTACCCGTCTCTGGCTAACCAGCCATCCTCCGGGGCCAAACAGGGTGATATGAGGTGTGCAAGTGAGAAAGGGGCTGTGCCCCCAGAGAGGGTCAATTTTCTGTTTCCACGGTAGCCTATGTACCCATGGTCTTCATGCCCAGCACCCTTAGTTCCTCTGCTGCTCAAGCAGGACATCCTGCATCCAGTTGCTCGGCCCACATACTTCAATTACTTTTAGTAACATTTTCAAGGTTTCAGAAAGACTTCAGAATGTTTTCCCACATTTCCACTTAATAATATACATATAAGTTTCCTCCTTGTCTTTTCATGGCTTGATAACTCATCTCTTTTTAACACCGAATAATATTCCATTATCTGGATTTATTCACTCAGTTGCTTGAAAGTTTTGGCAATCATGAATAAGGCTACTGTAAACACATGTGTGTAGGTCTGTATGTGGACATAAATATTCAATGCCTTTGGGTAATACCAAGGAGGGAGATTGCTGGATCATATGGTAAGACTATGTTTAATTTTGTCAGAAACCACAAAACTGTCTTTCAAAGTGGCTGTACTATTTTGCATTCTCATCAGCAATGAACGAGTGTTCCTGTTGCTCCATATTCTCACTAGCACTTGATATTGTCAATGTTCTGAATTTTGGATCTTGATTGCTCTGATTGGTGTGTAATGGTACATCGCTGTTGTAATTTGCATTTACCAAAGGGAATTCAGCTCAATGATGGATGATGCCTTGGAGGACTGGGACAGGGAGGGTGGGGGGGAGTCAAGGGAGGGAGGGGATACAGGGATATGTGTATAAATACAGATGATTGACCTTGGTGTACCTCAAAAACTGGTACAAGAGTGTAAAGCAATTATATTCCAATAAAAAAAAATACTCCATCAAAAAAAAATTGCATATACCTAATGACTTATGATGGGGGCATCTTTTCATACTCTAACATGTCATTTGTATATCTTCTTTGGTAAAGTTTCTGTTAAGGTCTTTGGCCCCTTTTTTTTTTTTAAATCAGACTATTTACTTTCTCATTGTTGAGTTTTAAGAGTTCTTTGTGTATTTTAGATAATAGTCCTTTATCAGATATGTCTTTTGCAAATATTTTCCCCAGGCTATAGCCTCTTTTCATTCTCTTGATACTGTCTTTCACAGAGCACAAGTTTTTCATTTTAATGAAGTCCAGCTTATCAGTTCTTTCTTTTATGGATCATGCCTTTGGCATTGTGTCTAAAAAGTTATAACCAAACTCAAGGTCATCTATATTTTATCCTACCTTTTAGGAGTTTCATAGTTTTGCATTTTATAGTTAGGAGTGTGATCCATTTGGGGTTAATTTTTGTAAAGCCTGTAAGGTTTGCATCAACTCATTTATTTGCATGTAGATGTATCGTTGTTCCAGAACCATTTGTTGAAAATCTTTTAGGTTTTAATCAAAGGCATCTCATCAGGGAGAATTTCTCTGTGGAACTAACCAAAATGTAACATTATACCCACTACAACACAATTATTTCCATCCTCAGATTTATTCTTTTCCTCCTTAGCACTTATCACAAACACCCCATATATTTTACTTATCTTGTTTACTATTTGTCTTCCTCATTTACACCTTTGAGGGTACAGATATGCCTGTTTGGTGCAGTGCAGCATCCCCAGCACCTACAACCACGCCTAGCACACAGTAGGTACTGAATAATAAATATTTGTTGAAGGAATGAACAGAAAAGAAATGCTCTAGAATCAGTGGTGTGGTAGCCACATCAGCAACACTGGCAACCCTGTGAACTTGTTAGAAGTGCAGATTATTAGATCCCACCTAAACCTATTAAATAAGAAATTCTTGTGGGGTGCAGCAATCTGTGTTTTAACAAGTACTCCAGGTAATTCGAATACACATTAAAATTTGAGAACCATTGCTCTAAAATCTTCCTCATCCGTGCCTTTTTTTTTTTGGTATTGAATATACACAGCCTCTTCTCAAGAAACACTGCTGACGGCAGCAGCCAGGCAAGAGGGAAGTCTGAAAAGACTGAGGAACCTCTGTTTAGGAACTATGAATTTATACTTTCTGAACAGAATCTAAGCAACTTAATTTGTGCAACTAACTAACTCTTGATGCAGAACTTATTTTTGAAAATCTAGGTTAGAAAATGGAGTAGAGGGTAGAAATCCTGGGATGTACCAATAAGATTATTATGTTAGCCTCAAAGTCCATGGGCGGAAGGTGTACTTTTGAATTATATTAAGGATGAAATAGAGAAAGCAGAGGTAAATCTCCTTATTGCCAGCAACGAAGTACCTGCTGACAATGACAAACTACTGGGGAGAGTACTCGTGGCTCTTTCCTCTGGCAATGTGATCAGCTCCTGGATAAATTATATTCAAAGCGAAGTCTACCTCTAGGGCTTTGCTAGGAGAGCAGCTCCTATCATCTCTGATTGTGTATTTTTGTTCCTTTGGGTAGACAGGGCTAAAGACTGAAGAGATTCAATAGGATTTTCCCCCTGAGTACTGACCAAAGAAACAGTACTTAGGATGCTCACGTTCTCATGGCCTCTTCTCTGAAACAATGTGCATGTGAAAAGTTTAGGGATATGGAAAGGGTCTCTGCTCTCTCAGGATATCGCCTGGTGATTATTCATCATTTTAAAAGTTGACAATAAATCAGGAAGCATTCCCTCAGAGTCTCAGATGAATGGTACTCATTCCAAATAGCTCTCAGTTGTTTTCCAGACTTAGATTCTTCTGTTAGATTCTTGGCTGTCAAGAGTCTCGTAGATCTTATTCCCATTGTGAGTTGACTTGGAGGAAGCGCCACATATTTGTTCTTGCCCAGAATATCTCTGACTGTGTCTCAGCCTGTGTAGAGTGAAGAATTGGATTCTAGGCTGTGGGGGTATCAATATATCTTCACTGTAGGAGGGAGCATCCATTTCTTCTCCCTTTGGGTTCAGGGAACCTCGTAGGACCCTGATTTGGGCACATGATACCACACTCACAAGAAAGTATCACCTATAGCACACTCCTTGATTAATTGAGTCCCATAGTAATTCAGGAACCTCAGCAGGATTCTTGTTATTATCTCCCTTTGATTAGAAAATAAAAGTTTATAGAATTAAGGTGGCCACGTGACTTGGACAAGGTTAGTAACTGGCAGACTTGATGCAGGAATGCAAATCCATGGACTTACCTGCCTGTGTATTCTCTTTCTTTCTGCTTCACTGCTGCAAAGTGCCTCAGACAGAGGCACTTTTTGAAGCTTTTATTTGGAAACAATTTAAAACTTAACTAAAAAACATGCCATTTAGCAGAAAGAACTCCTATGTTCCCTTCACTGAGGTTAACAAATTGTTAACATTTTGCCACATTTTCTTCATCATTTTTGTTTGATCTTTTTTTTTTTTTTTTTTGCTTTCCCATTCTCCTCCCTCCCCCTTTTCTGTATATATAAAACATTAAAACCTCACCTAAGAGAGCTGCTGCCTGTGGGAGAGAGGGGGAAATAGCAGAAAGGGGTTGGAGGTGAACCCTGGGAGCAAGAACTCAGTGTGGAGGTGGCTCACAAGGAGCATCCAGAAAG
This sequence comes from Hippopotamus amphibius kiboko, assembly GCF_030028045.1. NCBI lineage: Eukaryota > Metazoa > Chordata > Mammalia > Artiodactyla > Hippopotamidae > Hippopotamus > Hippopotamus amphibius. The sequence continues at coordinate 225,868,253 of NC_080186.1, forward strand.
TTCAGTGTGCAGGTGGTGGTCCCTGCCTTGCAAGGGTCTGAAGAATATACGAGCTAATGCATTCAGTGTGATAGGGCTGCATTCAGACGCTTGCTGTGGCAGAGTACAGAACAGCCGAGAGAGAGACACACACAGCACCAGCTAAGAAAAACTGCTTTGTCCCTTCTTGTCTCAGCCTTCTTCCTGTTATACTGATTCTGAAGGATGGAGAGGCACCCAAAGGAATAGAGGAAGAGAAATAGTATAAGGGGAATAAAAGAACAGACTAGACTCGCTCTTTTTCACTTGTTTCCCAAGCCACGGATCAGAATCGTGCCAGGGGAGGGAGAAGATGGGAGACAAAAGTTTGGAGTTACATTGGAGAGAACCTTTTAAAAGTTGAAAGCAAAATCATTTAAATACCTGAAAGTGCTGGGAGAGACAATGGGATCTTCTCTAAATATCACTAAATGATGGAGAAAATCCCACAGGTCATGTGTGAAGGCAGTGAGGGGAGAAAAATAACAGTTTTATTATCATAACTTATCAATTTCAACATGTTCAATAAACTGGCTACACATGCTTAAAAAATTCAAACACTGACTAAGTAAAGTAGAGCTGAAATTCCACAGTCCTTATTTTTCTCCCTCCACAGACCTGTGGAAAGCTATGCTTTTCATGTTTGTATTATACTTACATTCTTCTCAACTTTTATCTATCATTAATCTCTATCTATCTATTTATCTATCTATCTAACCAGACATCCTGTTCTAAAAGCTACTTTGTTCACTTTACAATATACTATGGACATCTTACAACATACCATAGGCTCTTCATATTATAAAATATAAGGATCTACCTCATTGTATATACATACCATTGTGTAGATGATTTACTTAAGCAATGTGCTATTAATGACATTTTGTTTTCTATTGCTGGCTGTAATAACTAATTCATTCAGTGATTTATTTAGGATAAATTCCAGAAGTGTACCTGTGTCCAAAGTTTAGACTTAAAGATGTTGTGATATATATTATCACATTGCCTTTCTTAAAGTTTATATCAATGCAGAGTCACACTAGCAAATACACAGTGGTGCCCCTTTCCCCACATCATTTCCAAAAATGTAGTGGATGTTTTGTGTCCACCAAGTACGTAGCCATCCCCAGAGGAACACACTTCAGTTTAGTTTCCAGTGATCATAATCAGAAATAAGAGCCTATTACAGTACACAATGGAATAATTATTATTGTTTTTGCATAGAGCGCTTTAAATGTAAAACCCGAGAAGTAATGGGAGAAGCAAACAAAATAATTTAAAGCACCACTGATGTTGAATGTATTCCCAGCTTTCCACAGTGTGATAGCTGGATCTGAAATTGTTTTCTGCATCAGGACAGTTTTGTTCCTGACTGATCATATGGTTCATTGCAGAACCCACTTCCACTGTTGACTGGATACTTTCAGTGACATCTGTGTGAGTGGGATGTTAGTATATTATGCAAAACCTGCATTCGGATTGTGCTTCATTTGATGCTATGCCAGTTCTCTGCTTTTCTTTTTCCCTCACATGGCTTGGCTAAAGACTAAAAATTTAGTAATAACAGATATAAGGTTGCAACAGCAAAACGGAGGCCCTTCACAGAGCTGAGCACTTAAAAGCATCTCAACTATGAATTTGCCCTCCATCTACTTGCCTTGTGATGGGAAAAATTCAAGTCATTTATTTTCCTCATGAAGCTGGATTGTCTCTAAATGGCATGTTTCTTGCTTACTCTTGAGCTAGTCATGCTTAAGTTTCCGAGGAGAGTGTGCTTAATGGAGAAGAAACCTGAATCAGGTGGGTGTGTGGGACTGAGAAAGACCTAGCCTGCTGCTTCCACGAACAGATCCCAGGGGGCCTCCTCTGTGGTTCTGAAAGGAGTAAATTGCTTGGTTTGGAGTTACTCTTTGTGCCTTGCAAAGTCCATTTAGGCCATGGAAACAGGGGTTTTGTGTTTGCTTTTTTTTTTTTTTTGAAAGTGAAATGTTTGGTTAGAGAGTGAAAACCTCTCTAAAAGAGAGTAATAATTCCTTGTCCTCAGGCCATGCATTTCCAAAAGCTGCGTTGCTGAAACATACTGGCTGTCTCTAGGAAGTTCTCACAAATATGGAAAAAATGAGTAACTTTTTTGAGTCGCTCAGGAATTATATAACAGAAACAGCCTACAAAATACAATGCCTGAGTTCTTACCCTAGATCACCTTAAGGTGCTATTAGTCTGAAGTGTAGAAAATAAAACTAGAGGTTGCAAACTAGTGGCCAGTGGGTCAGTCTCGCCTATAGGTTCTTAATTTGTCCAACACAAGGTATTAAACAGTATTTATTGGTAACCACCATTTAAAAATTCAGATTTAAGGCTTCTTTTGGAAAACTAAGCGATCTAGTATTACAAGGGTGGCATTCCTACAAGATAACAGTTCTCAGAGTGGAATGTCACTGTTCCTTCAGGACAGAATATGGGCTTCACCCATTTATATCACTCGCTTACTTCCTGTAGGCCCTGATGAGTTCTGGGAAGGCAGACTGTATCTTTTTTTTTTTTTTTTTTTTTTTTTGAGAGGATAGAAAGCAAGAGGGAAGTCTTTAAGACAGCTCAGTTTGTTATCTCCTCTGTGAAGTCTCACCTCTCCAGTGAGCAGAGGACTCTGTGCACTTTGAATACACACAATGAAGGCAATTTTCACAGTATATTATCACTGTTTTGCCCACATCTGCCTTCCTCTGTAAACCTAGAGGGCAGAAACTGTATCCTGATTGCCATTGTAATGTCCCAGTGCCTATTACTGTGTGTACATCCTTAATGATCTGCTTTCAGAGTGAATGAATGCCTGGATGGGTGGATGAACAAAAGGTCCCTCAGGGGTATTTGGGATAACTTGGATTTCCTAACTAAGTGGCACAGGGGTGACTTGGATGGGTTCTTCTTAACACTTGGCACTGTTGGGGCAGTTTGCATCTCAGAGAACTTTGAATCAATGCCCCTGAGGCCTGAGCGATATATTAGAGCAATACTGTTACCATGGAGCAGCTTTATTTTTCTCTGAATATTGGGAATAATGATTCTTATTTGATCATCCTATTAAAATTAACACAAAACCTAACAAAAGCTCATTATTCCTGTCAAGTTTTTAATTATTACCTGACAAAAGAAGAAGCTGAAGTCATCCAAAAATATAATTTCTGTCCTCCCTTTGGAAGAATAACATGTTCAAGTTTTCCCTTATTGTAATTTCCTTTGACTAAACACTTCTGTTTTTAGTTAGCACTCTATAAAAGACGGCAAAATCTCCTTTCCAATCTCACCTTTATCAGGAACATAAATACAAAATGTTCACTGTTTTGGAACTGTTTTGATGTATTTCTCCTTTAAATTGGGCTCAGAACAGCTAGAAGATGCCATAGCCCTTTAACCAAAGAGTAAATATTTTAGTGACTATGATAAAAGAGAAGGTATGGAACAAATGGTATCTGATGGGGATTGTTCCAATTGGAATTGCTGCCTAAGAAAAGCAGAGTCCCTGTATGGAAAAGGTAAAGTTGATTTAATTCAGTCTTATTCAAGACAGGTCTGTTGTGAATGAGCTCTTAATCATTTTATAACAAACCAGAAGTTACTTTAAGATCTGTTTCTCACACGGAGACTTTAATGTTTCCGTCACTCTCATCTCATGTAACTACCAGTCATTTTGACATTGATACGTTTTAGAAGTTAAATTTAAATAATGTGGAATTACATATATTTAATTCTATTTTGCGTGTGCTTACATTGTAAAACTGGAAATAGATTCATTTCTACAGGGCTGGGTGAGGGATCATCAGACAGCTGATGAGAAGTGTGACTATTAGGTCTGGCTGTGAGAAAATCTGAGTAGATTCTAGCTTCTGGGGGTAGTTAGTACTCACTCCACAAATATCAAAGTCTTGCTAAAATAAGACTATGCTTGGAGAAGTTGCAATGCATGTTTATTGCTCAATTTTTATCTACATATCTTTGAAAGCATATTTTCATATAGGATACGTAATAATAAAGAGACTACATATGTGGTATGGTAATTATTTAAGAAACTTTTAAGTAGATATTGGATTAAAATATTATTAAAATTAAAAAAAAAAACTTGTTCAAACACAGAATTTACTTAGTGTTCCTGACTACAGAAAACCACATTTTCCTTTGCTAGTAATCCTTGGGAGGGCTTCCTAGGTGGTGCAGTGGTTAAGAATCTGCCTGCCAGTGCAGGGGACATGGATTCAATCCCTGCTCCAGGAAGATTCCACATGCCGCAGAGCAACTAAGCCCATGCACCACAACTATTGAGCCTGGGCTTTAGAGCCCATGAGCCACAACTATTGAGCCCATGTGCCACAACTACTGAAGCCCACACACCTAGAGCCCATGCTCCGCAACAAGAGAAGCCATGGCAATGAGGAGCCCGCGCTCACTGCAACTGGAGAAAGCCTGTGTGCAGCAACGAAGACCCAACACAGCCAATAAATAAATAAGTAAATAAATAAATAAATAAATAAAATTTATTATAAAAAAAATCCTTGGGAAAGGTTAATCCCTTTCTAGACATTTGAAGCTTCTTTCCCATTTTAGAATGAGAACATACCAACTTACACCGAAAATGCTGCTTTAATGCTCTTTGTTTGACTATTTAGTAAAGAAGGACTGAAAAGGAAAGTCATCTAACTCTCCACTGGAAATGAATTCCCCATCATTTTGATGGTGAGTTCCTATAGTATTAAAGCACTGTAAATGTATAGCAATTGCTGAACCTGTGGAGTAGCAATTTTCCCTGCACGAATATAATGTTATGTTTCTATAAAGAAGACTTTAAAAATATCTAACAAAGAGAAATCCTGCCAAGGTAATCTTCTTAGGCAAATCCTTGTTTGATGTGGAACAGTGGGTAGGAAAATAGGACCCACAGGACTGCTGGGATGTTCTGTTCAGCACTAGGCTTCTTCTCAAAGCAGCTCTGTCAAGGGCTAGTTCTTAGGCTCTCAGGATGTCACTGTAAAGTTATGTCATGGCTCTCAGGTGACTACTGGCTGTGGGAAAGAAAGGGTGTAAAGCTCACCTTGAAAGGTTGGGCTATGACTTCCTCTGGCCCATTTCTAAGAGTCTGCAAAGGGGCCTTTCTAGGAGCCCTGGATTCTCTGCTGTTCCTGTAGGGCTCAGGGAAGTGTGTGTTTCAAAACTGAAACTCAGCCATTTGCCTCAAAGTTCAAATTACTGTTTGGCTCTGGAATTGGGAGGGGTGGTGCAGTTCAATGCCAAATTGAGGTTTTCTTTTTCTTTTTTTTTTTTTTCACAAATCTTTATTTTTTAAGGGCTTTTATTGAAATATAATTGACATACAATAAACTGCATCTATTTAAAGTGTACAATTTGATTTTTTTTTCTTATTAGTAATATGTATATAACAATCCCAATCTCCCAATTCATCACCCCCCCCACAAATGGAGATTTTCTAAAGATGGCTTATATTGAAAAGAAGGCAGTTCTGTTGCAGGCACTGAGGCACCTGCCGCTGGACCCAGGGCTCCCTTCATTAAGTTCTTCTTACCTCCAAAGCAACTTCCTCAGGTCTTGCTCCTAAGTTGTGGATTCCCATTTCAGTGGCGTGGAAGAGGTGTACAAATCCTCCGAAATCCAGCCTCTCCCACAATTCGCCTTAACCAAACCCCACACCCAAACAGTATCAATGTCCTCATTTTAAAATAAAAATGAAGATACAAAAATTTACTAAATACTTTTAGGCTTGCAGGGGCAAATTGATGTAGTTATAAGGGATATATATATTTAATTTAAATACATTACGTTTATCTTTCTCAGTTATTGGAATCCCATTTTTTAGCAAGTTGATTCCAAGACCCTGTGTCAAACAGTTGTGTAAACTTCTGAAGAGAAATTAATGATCTGTCTCCTGAATTTTCATCCCTTATTCTTTTAAAAAATTCTTCACTGTCACTACTCAATTTCTACAACTTATTACTTTATTCTTAGACTATCAAAATGTCTTTTCAGTTGATTCTCATTTCTGGATCCTTCTCAATCTGCAACTCTAAACCGTCATGATAATGTTGTCAGATTAATTTTCCTCCAAACAAGTGACTTGCATGCTGAAAACCCGTTAGTAGGTCCCGATGTTTAGCAATAAAGTAGAAACATATACTTATTAAAAGAGAAAATTTGATTATGCCATTCTCCTGTTTAACAATCTTCGTTGGTTCTCCATTGCCCTTGGAATAAAGCACAGGTGTCTTAAAAATGGTTCATGTAGCTCTTTATGACCTATCCCTGACTACTGCTACACTAACTTCTTGTATCTATATTCTCTTCACTACATCTGAGCTGCTCTGGAATTTATTGTAGTGCTATGAACTTTGCCACAATTAGCCATGGCTTATTTAGGGTCTATTGGAAATATAGGGAAGACAGAGCCAGTTCACAAAGGGCTTCGTTGGAGAGAACTACCGCTAATCTGGCTCTCCATCACAGCTCTGCCCTAGTCCAATTCACCATTATTTCTCACTTGACTGTGCACCTTCTATCTGATTTACTTCTAATCCACTCCTGGCTTACACCTGGTTTTCTTTCAGTCCTAAGCATTTGCCATGCTTGATCTTGCCAGAGAGCCATTGTACTTGTTCATCACTCTGTCTCAAATACTACTCCCTCTCCTTTATGCCTAGTTATATCAATCTCATTATTTACATCTCAAGTCAATCATGCCTTTCTCAAGAAAGGCTGTCTCAGTCTCTGACTACATTGAAAGCCCTTCTTGTAGCCCTTTTAGCTGTATGTGCTTCTTCCTTATGGCACTTTTCACAGTAACTGATGTACATTTATTTTTTCTAGTGTTTGATTAGTATCTGTCTCTATGATCCTGTAAGTTCCATTAGAACAAGGACTATGTCTGTTTTATTTTTTCCCCCTTTTAAAAATTACTCTGTCTCTGATGTCCAGCACAGTACTTGTTCAAAAATAAGTATGCTCAGTAAATATTTTTAGAATTAATATGGAATGACAGATCAAAGTCGTGCCTTAAGCTTATTTCAAAGGAGTAAATATTAATCCAGATTTAAAACTCCTTTCCCCCATAATGAACATCACAATAAGAGATTTTATTAATGTTCAACTTCTCTAGAATATTAACTTTTTTCTGTTTTCTGAGAGAATACTATAGCTAAGCCAGATTCTCCTATATCCTACTATCTTAGCTTTTCTAGAAACAAGATAGGTTTCTTGTATGTTTGATTATTGTTTTGAAAAATCAGGTTCTAAGTTACCAAACTTTTATATGACAGGAGTTTTCCTATCAGTGTTCCTAAAAAGTTATAAGCAATACAAATATGAGCCTTATTAAACAGCTAACTAGGAACAGGAGAAAAAAAATCAACAAAAGTGAAGTGTGCATGCAGATATCTGGGTATTCAAGCTATTCTGTCATAAATAGGTTAATGAAGAATGGTGACTCAAATATGTTTCTGCTTACCTGGTAGTTTATTTCATTCTACTTTAATATTGTGCTTCTATGATCTTAAATCTTATTTTAGGTCCCCGATTATACTTAGATTCTGAGTTCTTCTACAGGCAATTTTCTACACTTGGCGTGTTCTACTCTGCCCCCCTTCCTTCCTTCCTTTGCCACACATTCTTCAATTCTAAGTGAAAATAGCACTTCCTAAGGGTATCTTTCTAGGACAACCTTGTCCTTCTCCACCATAATCTTTATTGAGTGTATGTATATTTTCCTTCTGGTCTATCAGCTCCCTGTGTGTGGAACCACGTCTAAAATTTTTTGCTGCTGTATCCCCAAGTATGATGCCTTGCACATAAAAACTGCTAATTAGTATTTATTTGAATGAATGAATGAATACCCTTTACCACCTGAGTACACTGCTGCTGATGCAAGTAGTATACTCCATTTCTGTCTGTGGTAAGTATTGCTGCTACCATCTCTAGCCTTTCTATGCTAGTCCATCTTCTTAAAATAGCTCTCTTTCTCTGTCTCTATATGTCTCTCTATCTGTTTCTGTACCTGCAGATTGATAGATATAGTTATAGATATTTTTTAGTTTGTTTTGTTTTTGTTATAGAGTCCCTCCATCCTTCGTCCCTCATGGGCTAGCTAACTCAAAATACCACCTGCTTTACTGTACCTTTGTATTTCCCTAGCTAAAATAATCCTATTCTCTGCGCTCTCAAAGCAATCAGTTTGTTGCCTTTCTAAGGTAACGACAGTTTGTGCTACAGGCATTCAATGACAGGCTTGTGTATCTGCAATTTGATTGTAAACTCTTTCAGAGCGTAGGCCATTTTGGTTGCATTCTATCTCCCATAATTCCCAAAGTAACATCTTGTACATAGTACTCATGTATTCATTCAGTGTTTGTTGAAAGAACTGAATAATGTCATTCTAGGTAACCAAAGGTATTCTTGGTCGTATTGCTTAGCTTGTTTGCTTAATTTATGTGTTTAGCTCCCTTTGATTGTAGTGGAGATTCTTTTACTGTAGTCTTATTTAAGCAGTTTTTTTAAACTTCCTTTTTTGTCATCTGATTTTAGGAACTCCTTTTAGATTTAGTGGAGTAAGAATCTTTAAATAAATAAAAATAGCTCAAACCCTAGTCATGAATCGCCTAGGTGGTAGACTAATAATAGAACCATTTTCCCTGATCTACGAAGAGATTACTGTATGTAAGAGTTGATCCTAAAGCCAACATGACTGGACCCTATCGAGAATTACTAGAATTAAACTGAGCACAGTAAGTAAATTGAAAAGTCAGCATGGTTCCAAGTCTGTTCAGTTTCCAGCTAGCATAGAGAAAAGCATATCTGAGAATGACTAGTGTGATTAGGAATTTGAGGGGGTGAGAAAAAAAATGTTGATAAAAGTACTTTGGGAGAAATCCTTTGCTTAAAAATAAAGGATTCCTGAAGGAATGGTAAGTGATGGTTCAGAATTAAAGTGCATCCATCCTCCCCCACCCCCATCCCTCTCTCTCTTTCAAGAAGAAAAACATCCTAAATTCAGAAAAAGGAGTTTTATAAGCAGAACACACTTAAGGCTTCAGGATTATGACTGAAAAGCCACAAGGGGACCAAGTATGCCAAATATTCTTTTTTCTTTTAATTTTTATTTTATATTGGAATATAGTTAATTTGCAATGTTGTGTTAGTTTTAGGTGTACAGCAAAGTGATTCAGTTATACATATATATATATATATATATATATCAATTTTTTCATATTCTTTTCCCTTGTAGGTTATTACAAAATACTGAGTAGAGTTCCCTGTGCTATATAGGAGGTGCTTTTTGGTTGTCTATTTTATATATAGTAGTGTGTATATGTTAATTCCAAACTCCTAATTTATCCCTCCCCCTGCTTCCCCTTTGGTAATCATAAGTTTGTTTTCTATGTCTGTGAGTCTCTTTTCTGTTTTGTATATAAGTTCATTTGTATCTTTCTTTACTTTTTTTTTTTTTTTTAGATTCCACATATAAGTGCTTTCGTATGATATTTGTCTTTCTTGTCTGGCTTACTTCACTTAATATGATAATCTCTAGGTCTATCCGTGTTGCCGCAAAAGGCATTATTTCATTTTTTATGGCTGAGTAATATTCCATTGTACATATGTATCACATCTTCTTTATCCATTCATCTGTCGATGGACATTTAGGTTGCTTCCACATCTTAGCTGTTGTAAACTGTGCTGCAATGAACACTGGGGTGCATGTATCTTTTTGAACTATGGTTCTCTCCAGTTATATGCCCAGGAATGGATTGCAGATCATATGGTAGCTCTATTTTTAGTTTTTTAAGAAACCTCCATATTGTTCTCCATAGTGGCTATACTAATTCACATTCTCACTAATAGTGGTGGAGGGTTCTTTTTCTCCACATCCTCTCCAGCTTTTATTGTTTATAGACTTTTTGGCGATCACCATTCTGACTGGTGTGAGGTGATACCTCATTATATTTTGATTTATAATTCTCTAATAATTAGCAGTGTTGAGCATTTTTTCATGTGCCTGTTGACCATCTGTATATCTTCTTTGGAGAAATTTCTATTTAGATCTTCAGGCTGTTTTTTGTTTGGGTTGTTTGTTTTTTTGATATTGAACTGTATGAGCTTTTTGTATACTTTTAGAAATTCATCTCTTGTTGGTCGCACCATTTGCAAAAGTTTTATCCTATTCTGTAGGTTGTCTTTTTGTTTTGTTTATGATTTCCTTTGCTGTGCAAAGCTTTTGAGTTTAATTAGGTCCCATTTGTTTATTTTTGTTTTTATTTTCATTGTTCTAGGAGACAGATCCAAAAAGATATTGCTGTGATTTAGGTCAAAGTATGTTCTGCCTAGGTTTTCCTCTAGGAATTTTATAGTGTCTCGTCTTACACTTAGGTCTTTAATCCATTTTGAGTTTATTTTTGTGTGTGGTGTTAGAGAATGTTCTAATTTCATTCTTTTACATGTAATTGTCCAGCTTTCCCAGCACCACTTATTGAAGACACTGTCTTTTCTCCTTTGCATGTGCTTGCTTCCTTTGTCATAGATTAAATGACTATAGGTACATGGGTTTATTTCTGGGCTTTCTATCCTATTCCATTGATCTATATTTCTGTTTTTGTGCCAGACCATACTGGTTTTTTTTTTTTTTAATTGGAATATAATTGCTTTACACTCTTGTACCAGTTTTTGAGGTACACCAAGGTCAATCATCTGTATTTATACACATATCGCCATATCTCCTCCCTCCAACAACTCCCCCCCACCCTCCCTGTCCCAGTCCTCCAAGGCATCATCCATCATCAAGCTGAACTCCTTTTGTTATACAGCAACTTACCACTGGCTATCTATTTTACAGTTGGTAGTATATATATGTCTATTATACTCTCTCACTTCGTCTCAGCTTCCCCTTCACCCCCCACCCCCCCAAACCTCGAGATCTCCAGTCCATTCTCTGCATCTGCATCCTTATTCTTGTCTTGTCACTGAGTTCATCAGTACCATTTTTAGATTCTGTATATGTGAGTTAGCATACAATATTTGTCTTTCTCCTTCTGACTTACTTCACTCTGTATGACAGACTAGGTCTATCCACCTCATTACATATAGCTCCATTTCATTCCTTTTTATAGCTGAGTAATATTCCATTGTATATATATACCACATCTTCTGTATCCATTCATTTGCTGATGGGCATTTAGGTTGCTTCCATGTCCTGGCTATTGTGAATAGTGCTGCAATAAACATTATGTTACATGTTTTTTTGGGATTATGGTTTTCTCTGGGTATATGCCCAGTAGTGGGATTACTGGATCATATGGTAGTTCTATTTGTAGTTTTTTAAGGAACCTCCAAATTGTTTTCCATAGTGGCTGTACCAACTTACAGTCCCACCAACAGTGCAAGAGAGTTCCCTTTTCTCCACACCCTCTCCAACATTTGTGGTTTCCAGATTTTGTGATGATGGCCATTCTGATTGGTGTGAGGTGAGCCTCCTTGTGGCTTTGACTTGCATTTCTCTGATGATTAGTGATGTTGAACATCTTTTCATGTGTTTGTTGGCCATGTGTATGTCTTCTTTGGAGAAATGCCTATTTAGGTCTTCCGCGCATTTGTGGATTGGGTTATTTGCTTTTTTGGTATTAAGTTGCATGAGCTGCTTGTATATTTTGGAGGTTAATCCTTTGTCCCTTGTTTCATTGGCAACCATTTTTTCCCATTCTGAGGGTTGCCTTTTAGTCTTGTTTATGGTTTCTTTCACTGTGCAAAAGCTTTTCAGTTTCATGAGGTCCCATTTGTTTATTCTTGATTTTATTTTCATGATTCTAGGAGGTGGGTCAAAAAGGATCTTACTTTGATGGATGTCATAGAGTGTTCTGCCTATGTTTTCCTCTAGAAGTTTTATAGTGTCTGGCCTTCCATGTAGGTCTTTAATCCATTTGGAGTTTATTTTTGTGTATGGTGTTAGGAAGTGTTCTAATTTCATTGTTTTACATGTTGCTGTCCAGTTTTCCCAGCACCACTTATTGAAGAGGCTGTCTTTTTTCCATTGTATATTCGTGCCTCCTTTGTCAAAGATCAGGTGCCCATATGTGTTTGGGCTTACCTCTGAGTTCTCTATTCTATTCCATCGATCTTCCTTTCTATTTTTGTGCCAGTACCATACTGTCTTGATCACTATGGCCTTGTAGTATAGTTTGAAGTCAGGAAGCCTGATTCCACCAACTCCATTTTTCCTTCTCAAAATTGCTTTGGCTATTCGGGGTCTTTTGCGTAGCCATACAAATTGTAAGATTTCTTGCTCTAGTTCTGTGAAAAATGCCATTGGTCATTTGATTGGGATTGTATTGAATCTGTAAATTGCTTTGGGTAGTACAGTCATTTTCATGATGTTGATTCTTCCAATCCAGGAACATGGTATGTCCCTCCATCTGTTTGTTTCATCTTTGATTTCTTTCATCAATGTCTTAAAGTTTTCTGCATACAGATCTTTTGCCTCCTTAGGCAGGTTTATTCCTAGGTATTTTATTCTTTTTGTTGCAATGGTAAATGGGAGAGTTTCCTTAATTTCTCTTTCTGCTCTTCTGTTGTTAGTGCATAGGCATGAAAGAGATTTCTGTGCATTAATTTTGTATCCTGCTACTTTACTAAACTCATCAATTAGTGCTAGCAGTTTTCTGGTAGAGTCTTTAGGGTTTTCTATATATAATATCATGTCATCTGCAACAAGTGACAATTTTACTTCTTCTTTTCCAATTTGGATTCCTTTGATTTCTTTTTCTTCTCTGATTGCTGTGGCTAAAACTTCCAAAACTATGTTGAATAATAGTTGTGAGAGTGGACACCCTTGTCTTGTTCCTGTTCTTAGAGGGAATGCTTCCAGTTTTTCCCCATTGAGAACGATGTTGGCTTTTGGTTTTTCATATATGGCTTTTATTATGTTGAGGTAATTTCCTTCTATGCCCATTTTCTGGAGAGCTTTTATCATAAATGGATGTTGAATTTTGTCAAAAGCTTTTTCTGCATCTATTGAGATGATCATATGGTTTTTATTCTTCAATTTGTTGATATGATATATCACATTGATTGATTTGCGTATATTGAAGAATCCTTGCATTTCAGGGATAAACCTCACTTGATCATGTTGTGTGATCCTTTTAATGTGTTGTTGGATTCTGTTAGCTAGTATTTTGTTGAGGATTTTTGCATGTATATTCATCAATGATATTGGTCTGTAATTTTCTTTTTTTGTAGTATCCTTGTCTGGTTTTGGTATCAGGGTGATGGTGGCCTCATAGAATGAGTTTGGGATTGTTCCTCCTTCTGCTATATTTTGGAAGAGTTTGAGAATGATAGGTGTTAGCTCTTCTTGAAATGTTTGATAGAATTCACCTGTGACTCCATCTGGCCCTGGGCTTTTGTGTGTTGGGAGATTTTTAATCACTGCCTCAATTTCCATACTTGTGATTGGTCTGTTCATAGTTTCTATTTCTTCCTGGTTCAGTCTTGGAAGATTGTATTTTTCTAAGAATGTATCCATTTCTTCCAGGTTATCCAATTGATTGACATATACTTGCTTTTAGTAGTCTCTCATGATCTTTTGTATTTCTGAGGTGTCCCTTGTTACTTCTCCTTTTTCATTTCCAATTCTGTTGATTTGCATCTTCTCCCTTTTTTTCTTGATGAGTCTAGCTAATGGTTTATCAATTTTGTTTATCTTCTCAAAGAACCAGTTTCTAGTTTTATTAATTTTTGCTATTGCTTTCTTCCTTTCTTTTTCATTTATTTCTGCTCTGATCTTTATGATTTCTTTCCTTCTGCTCACCTTGGGGTTTCCTTGTTCTTCTTTTTCTAATTGTTTTAGGTGTAAGGTTAGGTTGTTTATTCGATATATTTCTTGTTTCTTAAGGTAGGACTGTATTGCTAAAAAATTCCCTCTTAGAACTGCTTTTGAGTCACCTAGGTTTTTGCTTGTTGTGTCTTCATTGTTGTTTGTTTCTAGATAGTTTCTGATTTCCTCTTTGATTTCTTTAATGATTTCTTGGTTGTTTAATAGTGAATTGTTTAGCCTCCATGTGATTGTATTTTTTGCAGTTTTTTTCCTGTAATTGATATCTAGTCTCATGGCATTGTGGTCAGAGAAGATGCTTGATATGATTTCAATTTTCTTGAATTTGCTGAGGTTTGATTTGTGACCCAAGATGTGATCTATCCTGGAAAATGTTCTATGTGCAGTTGAGAAGAAAGTGTATTCTGTCATTTTTGAATGGAATGTCCTATAAATATCAATTAAGTCAAGATGGTCTAATGTGTCATTGAAAGCTTGTGTGTCTTTATTTTCTGTTTGGATGATCTGTCCATTGATGTAAGTGGGGTATTCAAGTCTCCCACTATAATTGTGTTACTGTCGATGTCCCCTTTTATGGCTGTTAGGATTTGCCTTATGTATTGAGGTGCTCCTATGTTGGGTACACAGATATTTACCATTGTGATATGTTCTTCTTGGGTGTAGCCCTTGATCATTATGTAGTGTCCTTCCTTGTCTCTTTTAATAGTCTTTACTTTCAAGTCTAATTTGTCTGAAATGAGTATTGCTACTCCAGCTTTCTTTTGACTTCCATTTGCATGGAATATCTTTTTCCATCCCTTGACTTTCAGTCTATATGTATCCCTTAGATGGGTTTCATGTAGGCAGCATGTAGAAAATTCTTGGTTTTGTACCCATTCAGGCAGTCTGTGTCTTTTGGTTGGAGCATTTAATCCATTTACATTTAAGGTGATTATTGACAGGTGTGTTCCAATTACCATTTTTCTTAATTGTTTTGGGTTTGTATTTGTAGGTGTTTTCCTTCTCTTGTGTTTCCTACTTAGAGAAGTTCCTTTATCAATTGTTGTAAGGCTGGTTTGGTGGTGCTGAATTCTCTTAACTTTTGCTTGTCTGGAAAGCTTTTGATTTCTCCATCAGATGTGAATGAGAGTCTTGCTGGGTATAGCATTCTTGGCTGTAGGTTTTTCTCTTTCAGGACTTTCAGTATATCTTGCCATTCCCTTCTGGCCTGCAGAGTTTCTGTAGAAAGGTTAGCTGTTATCCTTATGGGTTTTCCCTTATATGTTATTTGTTGCTTTTCTCTTGCTGCTTTTAATATATTTTCTTTGTGTTTAATTGTCTTTAGTTTGATTAATATGTGCCTTGGTGTATTTCACCTTGGGTTTATTCTGTATGGGACTCTCTGTGCTTCTTGGACTTGGTTAATTATTTCCTTTCCCATGTTGGGAAAGTTTTCCACCATAACCTCTTCAGATATTTTCTCAGACCCTTTCTTATTTTCTTTTTCTTCTGGGATGCCTATGATTTGAATGTTGGTGCACTTAATATTATTACCAAGGTCTCTGAGACTGTCTTCCATTTTTTTAATTCTTTTTTCTTTTTGCTGCTCTGTGGCAGTTATTTCCCCCATTCTATCTCACTTATTTGTCCTTCTGCCTCAATCATTCTGCTGGTTATACTATCTATAGTATTTTTAATTTCAGTTATTTTGTTATCCATTGCTGTTTGTTTGTTCTTTAGTTCTTCTGAGTTCTTATGAACTGTTTCTTGTACTTTTTCTATTTTGTTATCGAGATTTTGTATCATTTTTACTATCATTACTCTGAATTCTTTTTCAGGCATTTTTCCTATTTCTTCTTCATTTATTTGGTCTTGTGGGTTTTTTTCCTGCTCCTTTGCCTGCATGGCGTTTCTTTGTTTCCTCATGGTAGTCCAAACTTCTGGTGTTGCTTGTCCCAGTAATAAAGGGGTTTATAGAACACTGTCCAAGCCCCAGACTAATGTCTGAGTGCTGGGTTAAACAAATACTAAGTCTAGGAAACACATACATGTATAAGACACACAATTACTGAATCCATTAGGACATAAGGCAGTGGAAAGACCTAACAGAAGAACCCCAGTATGCTATCAGATATTCAAAGGGAAACCCATCAGAAATTGACAACCAAAACAGATCAAAACAGAAATAAAAGCAAAAACAAACAAACAAATAACACCTTACACTTACAAACACAAATCCAGGGAGATATTGAAAGCTAGGATCAATTATAAAAAAGAGCTAGAGTACCACCAGACAGAATGGAGATTCTCAGAATGAAATTAGACAATTGTACTAAGAACTAAGATAAAGACAAAAACCTAATATTAAATACCAAGGCGGTGTGTCATCTGGAGAATAGAGCAAGGAGTCTGAGCAGATCGATAGTGTTGCTTATATGTTAAGATAAAATAAACTAAAAATGGTAGAAGACAGGGGAACAGAAGATTGTAGTGTGCCTGGAAATATGTAAATAAAAAGAAGGGAATATAAATGTATGAAAGATAGAGATGAAAGGAAGGTAGGGGAGTTATATAGTCCCTACTACCAAAAACTTAGCTAGAAACAGAAGTATATAAAAAGGCTAAAAATAAAAATAGAATAAAAAATAGAATTAAAAAATGTTATAAAACTTGTAGATCCATTAGGACTAAGATTGTAATTAATAAAAAAAAACAAAAGACAAAAAAACAAACAAAAACTGGAACTGATCCCCGAATGGACCAGTTCAATAGAATTGATACTAATATTTCTGTTTCCTTAGAGTGTCAGCTGTAAATGTCCTTCTACTCGCCTTGGGTTTTCTGTATTATTCTGTGACCAGCAGAGCTTCCTTTTTTGATTGTCTGTTAGCGTTAGTGTGTGGGGAGGGAGAGGGTACAATAGTGGCTCCTTCCCCTGGGAGTGAGTGAGCAGTGGCGCTCTGTCGTTTCAGTTGGGCTTGGAGGTGCCTGTTGCAGAGGGGCGCTGGTGGCTCAGGTGTAAACAGAAAGTCTTAGAGTTGGGCCTCTCTCTGGGCTTCTTTGTTCTTAGCACCCTCCCTGCTGCTGGTGTTCCAAGGGGTTTTAAGCTAGCC
This sequence comes from Hippopotamus amphibius kiboko, assembly GCF_030028045.1. NCBI lineage: Eukaryota > Metazoa > Chordata > Mammalia > Artiodactyla > Hippopotamidae > Hippopotamus > Hippopotamus amphibius. The sequence goes on from NC_080186.1 coordinate 225,885,233, forward strand.
CTGCCCAAGGGCCTGAGGGTCCCTGTTATCCATGAGTGCCTTAGGTGGCCCACAGGGTTCCCTCCACTGCCCGCTGCTGGCACTGAAAAAGAGAGAGAGGCTATGCCCACAGCTCCTCCCCGCTGCCCATGAGCCTGCAGCATCCAGCTTTCATCATGGCCAGGCAGCTCTCAGGGGCAGGCACTCCTTGCTGTGGACCTCTTCCCTCCTGTGCTCTCGGTCCGTCACCTTACTGGCGACAATTTTTCTCACCCTGAACCAGTTCTCCAGTTCCCACGCTCCCACTCCTGGACCCTCTGTTCAGCTATGAATCAACGTCTTAGTCTGGGAACACTGAGCTGTGGTGTGGACCCTCCGTATGTTTCTCACTCCCCCCCATCTGCCACAGCTCAGCTGCTTCACCCTCTTTGAGCCGTAGTAGATGCCTCCCTACTGGTTATGTTGGGATCCTAGCAGTCCTTTCTGGTGTCCGAGGTCATTTGCTGGTGTTCAGTTGGTTCTCTGTGGGATTTATTGTGTCTTTTGTTGCGTTCCCAATGCATCTGTGGAGAAGGATGCATTATGCGTCCCTCTACTTCGCTGCCATCTTTTCTGATCGACCGTATTGTTTTGATTGCTATAGCTTTGTAGTACAGACTGAAGTCAGGGAGCCTGTTTCCTCGAGCTCTGTTTTTGTTTCTCAAGATTGCTTTGACTATTTGGTGTCTTTTGTGTTTCTATACAAATTTTAAAACTTTTTCTTCTACTTCTGTGAAAAATGCCATTGGTAATCTGATAAGCTTCTCTTACATCTTAACATAGGCAGTTTTCCTAACTTCCCTGGGGAAAAGGAAGGCAGCCTCCCAGCTGCTGGCTTCAGGAATGAGCCTGGCCCTGACTCTTCACCTCACTTAGAATTCTTTTGTCTCCAGTCCACCCTGTTGTCCTGTAACATGGAACCCTTGGCCATCATTTGCTGCTCCCAGGTCTGAGCTCTAACAGGCCTAGGGTTGTTGTACTTCAACTTTATGTTCTGTTTCTGGTTTATAGAGATGTTTATCATGCTTTGGAGCTGGACTGTGTATTCAGGTTGTAATATTTTGTCTCTCACTGTCAAAGGTCTGAAGCAGAGGAATGAAACAAAGTCAAAATTTACAGCAGTATCTCGACCAGGGTCTCCCTGCCCCTATTTAGCTCACTTAGTTGGCATATTTCTAGAAGTCATTTGTAGGAGTTGCATAGTATCTGCTTTGCCCAAAATAGACACTAAAATCTTGACTTCAGTATCACTTTGTTTATTTGTCAAAATAGTCAAAAAATTTCTTTAGTTTGCAACTTTATATAGAAAATAAATATATTAAATAAAAATGGCTAAAAAAAAGCCACTAAGGAATCAGCATTGGGTACTAGCTTCCTAAATGACATATTGATAGATATCAGAAAATGTAATAATAGCTAATATGATTCTGATGTTAAATTTCCAAACATTATTCCAAATAACTGGTTAAATTCTTAGCCAAGTGTGCTTCATGGAATAGTTTCTCTAATCTTGTTCACAACTTTTTCTTCTATCACTGTCTTGGCTCTGGCATAAATTGAGTTTCTTTTCTAATCTATCCTACCCTGCATGAAGGTGATAATTTCTTTGTTTTAAAGTCACAATCTTATGGTTCTGCTTGTACTCTGTCATACCACTCTATCTGCCAGGGATACAATTGCCCCAATCTGAGAAATGGTCATTTTAAACAGAGATCTAGAGGAAAAAAATTTGTCATTTAATGTTTTAAATATCTCAATAAACATAGGCATGAGACCGATGAATATGACTCAGTATGCAACAAGATAAACAGTTTTATTATTATTGTTGTTGTTATTGTTATCTTAGTATTGTTTCATTGTTTCCTTAATCCTTAAATCCACTGTGCAGAATTGTTCTTCCCAGCTGCTGAATGAAATCTTGGGTGGATCCAAATGATTTTCTAGTCACTGTCAAATATTAAGTAGCCCAGTCAAGTTTATTAGCAAAACTTCAATGTTTTTGAATTAAAAATATTCTTTAGTTCTTCAAGTCTCTCAACTCAGGATTCGAAAGCCTCAGTAAAAAGAGGGGAGAGTAGGTCTTTTTTTCTTGTTCCATCTCCCATCTTCTTTCTAGGTGCTGGCTCTAGCCCCCTTCATGGAGAGTCCTGGGGGGTGAAGTTTAGTGGTAATAATTACATATTTTTGCTTCATGTGCATGGCACATATCCAAATGCAGGCTCTTTCCTGTGGGATCCTTTCATGGATTTGCCACTATAGGATCCCACTCTTACCTGGACTCCTTTTCTATATGACTCCTATGTGGGTTCCCTTTGTTGATGGAAAACAAATGCTTTTTGGCCTTCCAAACTTGGGAAGCATAGTTCTTTCATGACATGCCTATACATATATATATATATATATATATATATATATATATATATATATATTTAATAGAGTTATTTCAGAGAATACTTCAGAGCTAAAATTATATCTGAATATTTTAAATTGTTCTACTAATTGGCAGTACTGATGGAAGCAACTTGCCTTAAAACCTTCCAAGCTACAAGATTTTACGAATGATAGATCTGGTTTGTGTTTTTTTGTTTGTTTGTTTTTAATTCTACAAAAGGATTTTTCATTCTAGAAAGATCTCTGTAAGTACTAGGAAACTGTCTTGAGGCATTGCAATAAATTATATTAATATAATTTATAAATTTTTGAAGTTATTCAGATTTTTTAAAAAATAACACATCTATTGCACAAAAGCAAGGTACATTGGTAATTACCAAGAAGAATTGCAAGTAAATGATGTTAGGAAATTGAACTATAATTTTTTTGAAGTGAAAACCTGCCCACCAAAGTAAATTCTGATGCTTTCTGTTGTTAAATGTTTATTTCCTCACTTGTAACAAGAGTGAGCCATTTCTATCTCAAGTAAAAAATATTCAGTTTTAGATAGAATACTGTATTTCTGGTGATAGACTCACATTCCCATATTTTGTTGTTATCCAGACAGTTTTAAATAATGAGGCTCAATAGGGCATTCCCATTTCCATACTTGCTTTGTTTTTGCGATTCCACATTGTGTAAAATTATATTTGTTTTTCATAATGTATGTACTTTGATGACTTTGTGTGTTTGTTTTTGTTTTTTGTTGATATCCTAGAAAGCAGGTTAATCTGCTCTTCCTCTAGTATTTGTAATAGTGGCAAAGAAATTATTAAGTGGTAGGCAAGTGTTACTTCCTTTCTTCTACCTGTTTCTTAATAATAAATCCAGACATATATCCACAAAGATATCTTAGTTGAAGAATTATTGTTTCCTAGGTATTTTTAAGTTTCAGGCCCAGCTGTCATCAGTTTGGTATAAAGTCTCTGTACTAATTATTTTATAATACTTTACCCTGAAGCTACTCAAAATATAGTAACCATGGAAATACTCTACAACTCTCTTCCTTTTTGCTTTTATTTATCTTCTGGTTAAATACCATTAAACAAATGTTTTCATTTGAATTTTTCTGCTGAGAATACCAAAACTCTTCCATAATTATATGCTTTAATTTAATTTCTGAAAACTTAGGATGGCTGTGTTTTCCTTTTTTTTTTTTTTTTTTTAATCATAGGTGAGACAGAGTCAGCACTGATGCAGATTTAATTGAGTATAATCCATTTGGGTCAGAAAAGATGCTTGTGTCTTTTCTGAGGATGAGAGTTTATAATTTCAGAATGGAGGGAAGCAGGGCTAAGTGATGGTTGGAAAATGTGGTGAGACAAGCTGGACAGAAGAGTGAGCACTGCTGGGTTGAGGGAAGGAGAGAGAGCCCCTTGCTGTGGCCAACAACTCACCTGCCTGGTCTACTTCAAAGGGCAGTGCTGGCTCATAGCCTAGTCCTGAAATCTGCTGAGCTAACCCATTGTGAGACAGAAAGTTGCTCTGCAGGAATCTCCAGATCATATGATCTGGAAGATATGCCCTGCTTTATTCCACAATGAAACTGGCGATAAGGATAATTTATTTCTACTACTCCATTTAGAAATATTCTGGGACTTTGAGGCAAATAATAATAATAATAATAATAATAATAATAATAATAATAATAATCCTTCCCAGGTAATCTGGATTTTTCTCTGTGAGATTTCCATTTCATCACATTGAAAGCTGATGCTTACATTGAACTATATTCATTCAAAAAGTCTTTACTAAGCCTAGTCTACGTGTGTGGTAGCAACAGTAATAACAACCATTTATAAGTGTTTACTATGTGCCTAGAACTGGGCTAGGTGCTTATTTCACTAAATGTTCATAGGACCCATTGTATGATTATCAGCCTTTAGCTGGATGAGGAAATTCAAGTTTCAAAAGGAATAGTAATTTTCCTAGGGTCACGTGACAAGTAGGTAACGGTGCAGAGGTCTGAATTCAGATTCCTCTTCCTTCTGAGCCCTTTTTCTTTTCACTGCTTCATGATGCCCTTTCACAATGCCCCCATGATGTTATTCTGAGTAGGTGACCTGGGCAGAAGGAAAACGACAATATGGCCACTTGTTTTGGTGTGCATATGATCTAGCTGGGGAGAAAAAAATAACTATCTGTAAAACAACTAGAGATGAATTTAGTAAGTTGGATATCAAATGGACCTGCACCACAAAAGCACATGTGTTTTTGCTTGAAGGTGTGATCTTTGTTATAGAGGTCCTGCATTTGATGTAAGGAAAAGAATTTCTGAAGAGAGAGAGACATCTTATTTTAATTCTTCCATGGGATATTTTTTCTCAAACTGACATTAAGTATTCTAAATCATATTTATGCTATTCTGGCCTAATTGTAAACTCAACCCCCTGTTCTTTTTCTAACCCGTGGGCAGTTGATGGATTGAGGTTGTGTACTTGTCTGTCAGGTTACAGAGAATAGTTGACTGGCAGGCTGAATCCCTGAGAACCCTGCCCCTCTCCCCATCTCCCTGAAGCAATGGAAACCCTAGGTAAAAACATCTTGGTCCTTTTCACGACTCAGCATTGCTTGATTTATAAGATTTCCAACTCTTAAGATCCTCTCTCCCTGATGAAAACCTTCTTAACTCCAACTACGTCTCAGTATGTGAGCCTGCTCTTTTCTTTTATCCCTCCATCAGTCCATGTTCTTCTGATCATGAAATTCTCTCTGGCACTATCTCTGTCTTTCCACAGTCAGGTTCTCATCTGCTTTTATGACAATTATATTACAATTTGGGGGTAGAGGACCTCACTAGGGACCTCACAACTTGTCAATGTATCTGTCAGTCTCTCTCTATTACATTTCTCAGAGTAACTTTCCAAGGGTTCTTCATTTTCCTCGACAAGCCTATGCTTATCTTCAAGACTGAACTCAAATGATATGAAGGCATTCCTCATTTCCTGATTCCTTGAGGGCAGGGTTACTGTCCATTTCATATTCTTTGAAACTGGTACCATTTGTTGAAGCAATGAACAGAAATCTGAAGGTATTACGGGATCTTATGTTAAACGACGTGGCCATGTAACATTACTAGTGGCTATTGCGCTCAGACGGACACTATAAGATATTTTTTTCTGCCAAAGCCCAGGTAACTCAGTGATTCAAGAGCCTGCTCTTTTAGTTTCATTAATTTATAGGTGAGATGGATGGTAGGAACCTCTTATATTAATGTAACTTTGTAACAATAAAATATCAAACAAAAATGTCTTGGTGGCTTTGCTTACATTGAGAAATTCGAAGCTTTCTTTAAAACACTCTTGTGGTTCCTTCTGGTTTAGTGTAATTAACACATCATTTTGAAGTTCTTCAGTAATGAGGTGGTAGCTCTTTAAATGGTACAGTGGTTGGTGTTTGTGGTTACATGATATGTACATTTAACAAAGTACATTTTTATTGACTGTGTTTAGGTATTGTGTTTAGGTAAAAGGAGAAATACATAAAATATGCATGATGCATAAAAAATCGCATAATGTGCATGTCTTCTAGGAACTTTCCTACAGAAAGCTGACTCAGTAAAATATTTTTATTTGAACTTTTGTGTTTGTGAAAGATCTACTGACATCATGGGTAGAAACAAATAACTAAGACTTTGAGAAGCTTTTGTATTACTTTTTTAACATTTTATGGATAAATAAGGTCATAATTCTTTCATTTAAAGAATGACAGTGGCATACTTTCATTTATGTATTTCTACTTCTAATGGAGGTACGTTGATGTGTTTTGTTTCATTTTTTAAACCTTAGAATGTAGGTTAATCTTCTACTATATTTTAAATGCTGTCTCAGTCAGGATCCCATCAGGAGACAGAAACTATGCAATAGTTTTAATTATTAAAAATTTCTTTATCTATCATTTATCCATCTATCTACTTACAACTAAGAGGGAATAAAAGAGGATTCCACAGAATACCATGGATCTGAGGGAGAATACCTAAAGAAGAAGCTGACTTGGAAAGAGAGGGATTCTCTCCAAGGCTGGGATGCAGACTTTGTTAAAGAGGATGTGTTTGCAGTTCACAGAATAGTGGAGGAGTTCCCTGGCTTGCTGAGTTGTTGGGACCAGAACTGATCCAAAATCAGTGGGTTGAGGCTTGCTGGTGCTGCTGTGAAGCCATTTGGGGTTACAATGAAACTTGCCTGAAATCTTGCTCTGAAGGTCCCATTGAACTCTGAGGTAAGCTGTACTGGGTGTTCTGCACCCCAGCTTAATAGTGCAGGAGCAGTAAGAGACAAAACACACTAGGAACAGGAAGAAAAATCCCTTATTCCAGTATCCCTCCAATGCCTACCACTGACAAAGATTAATATTGTACCGGCTTGTAAAGGAGTGTAAAAATTTAGTAAACAGAAACCTCAATTAAATAGAGTCAGGAGATCAGAGCGGAGAGTACTCATACCTTACAATAATAGTAGAACCCAACAGGAGGAAGAAAGACCCCTGTTCTTTCCTGGCAAGGACTCAGCCAATGATAAGCCATGGTCTCTTTGTTTATTATAGCCCTTCCGACTCTCTTTTCCCCTCTGTAAAAGTGTTCTCCTGCCCTTGTTGTGTGCGGATTTGCACATGGCATGCCATTGTTGCAGACCTCAAACTGCAATTCTCTTCTGATCCTGAATAAAACCCATCTTTGCTGGAGAAATATCTATTTACGGCAACATATTAGTGGCCTGTACAGGAACCAGAGATGGCTCCAGGGATGGTGAGCAAGCATGTGGGGTACCACCACTGAGCCCATTGACCTCACTGCTTTTCTTGCCAACCAGGGAGTTTGAAGGTGTGTCTTCCTCCTGGATCCAAGCTTAGGCTCTCTTGTGTTTGAAGTTCTCCAGGCTTTATTTGGGATTTATTTTAAGGTTGTCTCTTTCTGATTAAAGTCTTGATCTGAACATGAGTACTCACGTGGCACTTTAGTCTGAGATCAGATTGTTGCATCTGAAGCTGGCTGAGACAGCTTTGGTCCATTCCCTTGGGAACAGGGGCTCGTCACTGAAACTATGATGATTTTTTAGCCTTCAGAATAGGGCCTGTTCTATGGGAACTGGCTGAAAAGACTTTGGCCTGGCTCCTCTGAGACCAAGCTATTTCCTTAGAACTGTTTGAGTTGCACGTTGTTTGAACTGAGCTTTTTGAGGTGTAAGCTGTTTAAGCTGTCTCAAAGCTATTCTCTTATTCTAGGAAAAAAAAAAAAAAAACCTTTGAGAAAAGGGATTTCAGTTATCTAAATATTTTAGGTATTTAGATATTTAGTCCTCTACTCCAGGAACTTTGGCTGATTTTATGTTTAAAAATCATGGTCCTTTCTTATGCGCATTTCTAACTAAATGGACCCACCTGACCAAAGGCTGTTGAGAATATCAGTGGCCCCTATGGGGAACTTTCGTAATCCTAACTTTAATTTTCTTAAAACTGAATTGGGTTATTAGTTTTCTTAAGACTAAAATTTCCAGAACTGATTGGTATTTTGAGGCTTCCCAACTTAACAGTTTTAAATTGCCTCACTGCAAAATAGGATTTTAAGATGCACTGAGGTAAGCAAACAACTAAAGAAAGATAAAATGGTTCCCAAAGCCTCAGGCTTTTCTTCTTGGGCTTCTTTGTCTCAGGATCTGCCCCCCAGGGCCATCTTCCTCCTTCCCTTCTATGCCACCTATAGGTCCACTATACCCTCAGTTCCCGCATACTAATTACCTCATGGAACTTCCCCTTTTTTCTGAAACTTTCCCCACTCCTTTTTTTTCTGAACTTATCAGAACCTGGCCCTTTGAAATTAAGTCTTCTGATAATCCAGAGGTTAAACCTTTAATTTCTTATATTGCCTGGACTAAAACTGTACTGTAAGCCATAGTCAAAGATTTTCCCCAAGTAACCAAAGATCCCCACAGATTTGCTAAGAAATTTAAGACAGTCACTCAGACCTATCAACCTGGTTTCTCTGACTTACATCAACTAGTTTGTATGCTTGTCAGTGAAGGGCAGCCCAGCATTGGATGAAAAATCAGAATTTGGGAAAACCCTGAAGGCTCTCTGAAATTACAGATGGGAGACCAGCCCATTAATTTATTATGTGATCAGGCTTGGGCAATCACTAGGTGACTTCATCAAGCAATTCCCAGGGCTTTTCGAAAGCCTGCCGATTGGAATAAAATTCAAGCTTATAAACAAAAATCTGATGAATCTGTTCATGACTGTGTCAACTGAAAAAAATGCACAACGTGAGAGCTGCGAGTTGAGTTTATGTGGGGCAAAATGAGGACTGCAGCCTGGGAGACAGCATCCCAGATAGCCCTGAGAAACTGTTCCAAAGAGGCAGGGGGGAAGATTAGTATATATGTACTCTTGGTAAAGGAGGAGTACATGCAATCAAAAATATATTTTTGTAGGGGGTTTCTGCCAGTCACGAGGAGCAGATGTCACCATGTAGAGATTTAGTGCTTTTCTAGATATGAGGAGATGCAAGGGTTGGGCTCATAAAATCATCTCCTGAAAACATCTAACTATCTGAAGGCCTGTTCCACCCATTTTCCAAAGCACAAAGTGCCTCATTCCTGGTCTCCACCTTGAATTCCTTTCAGGTGATGTGGAAGGTCAGCAGCTGCAGCAGCTTGTGTGATTTAATCCTTGTAGTAGAGGTAGATGGCAAGTGCCAATTTATAGTTGACAACTGTTACACTTGACTTCAGTTCATTTTAAAGTAAAATTCTGCTCTTCCTTCAGATGTTAATTCCTCCCAGGTAGCTTTTAACCTTATTTATACTAATGGGCTGAACCAGGACCTTTCCCTTCTGGTAAAAAGGACCAAGATGGAATGAAAAACTACTCCTGATTTAGTTAATCTGACAAACCAGTTCTCTCACTCTCTAGATGAGTCACCTAAAACGGAGATCACCAAAATTCTTAATCTTCAACTCCCGCAATTGAAGGCTCCTAAACAAAATCAAAACCCTCCTAGTTTCTGCTATTATTTCAAAGAGCCAGAACATTGGAAAAGGGATTGCTACAAATGTAGGTACTTTAGGCATCTTTGACCCTTTAACCAACCTTTCCAATATCTTCTCAATTTTCAATGATGTGGCTTCAAGAAAATGCAAGCGCTTTTCCCAATCCTCCCTTTTAATCAGCCTGGAGAAACATTTCTCCAGATTGGCTATGAATCTCTTTCAGCCCCAATTGACACTGGAGTCACACTCTTGGTGCTCAACCCCACTACTGTAAAACAGCCCCTGTGTCGGAGTACTAACATAGTTGAAGTAGTGGGGATCTCTCATGAAATTCAAGAAACTTTTGTCTCTAATCCTATTCCCTTTTGTTTTGGCCCTTGCGAGATACACATCCTTTTCTTTTCAGGTCCCCCCTGCCGCCATCAATTTATTAGGCTGATATTTCTTAGAGAAGTATCATGCCAGAATTTCTTTCTCCCCAAAAGGGAAAATAATTCTAGAATTTGATGGTAGTCATCAAAGTAACCAAACAGCTAAATTAAATGACCCTAGACATCTTTTCTGTGTTTCATCTCTGACAGTACTAGAACCGATTCTGAAAACACTGATCATTTAGCCCTAGTGAATCCTCCACCATCTTCCTTATGGACAAAACCTCCAACTGATGTTGACAAAATTCACAGTGTGCCTCCCATCAAGATTCAAATAGATCTCTTGAAACCTCTTCCCAGAATTAATCAATACCCCATGAGTAAAGAAGACCTTCAAGGCATAAAGCCCATAATAAGGCTCAAGACCTTGTTATCCCTTGTAGTAGTTCATGTAATACTCTTAATTTACTGGTGAATAAACCTAATAGCCAAGAGTGGAGGTTTGTCCAGGAAGGACCTCCAAGCAATGAATAACATTGTTATCCCAGGACACTCTGTTGTTCCTAATTCTCATAGGTTACTAACATTCATTCCCATTGAAAGGCATTTCCATACTGTAATTGATTTATGCAGTGCATTCTTTAGTATTTCAGTTGATGAAGATACACAATAGATTTTTACCTTCAACAATTCACCTGGACAGTAATGCCTCAGGGTTTTACTGATGAGCGTCCTTATTTCTGGTAAATCATGAAGGCTGATCTGGATGATACAAAATTCCCTAGGGATTTTACTTTGTTGCAATGTGTCCATGTGTCCATGATTTGCTTCCACGCTCTCTTTCTCAGGCCTCCTCACAGGAAGCCAGATCCATTTGCTGAAGCTTTTAAACTTAAAGGGAAATAAGGTTGCCAAAGAAAATTGCAGTTTACCCTAACCCAGGTTCCATATTTAGTGCTTCTGATATCAGAACAAGGGCTTCACCTAGATCCAGATAAACTTCCTGATGTCCTAAATTTCCAAAAATCCAAAACTAAGTGCCAATTGTGAGGTTTTATCAGGCTGCTTGGTGTGGTTGTTGCTAAAGTTGGATTCCAAATTTTTCTCTTATATCCAAACCTTTATATGTTTTACTAAACAATGACAGTCCCAACCCAATTCAATTTTATGGGAAGAGCTGGACAACATAACTTTTAAGACCTTAATGGAGAATGTGATGAACCCATCTTCCCTTGGGCATATCTATCACTAGATTTCCTTTTTGTTTTTCTTATATGAAAAAGAAGGACATGCCCTTGGTGTACTCCCGGAACAATACAGGGAACACTATTGACCTATAGGGTATTATAGCCAGCAACTGGACCCTTGCCTTAGGGCCATTATGGCCACCTCCGTTTTACTTAAGGCCACTGAGAAAATCACTGTAGAACTACCTTTAGCCATTTTTGTACCTCATGCCTTAGAAAATTTCCTGAATTCTCATCACACTCAACATTTCTCACCCAGCTGTCTCATCTCCTGTAAAGGCTTTTGTTAACTGCTTCTTACATAACTCTTTTGTGTTGAAATAATCTTAACCTTGCTACTCTTGTTACCTCCATAATAGCCTAAGCCCCTCACAACTGCTTAAGGTTGACAGATTACTTCCTGACTCCTCACAGTGATCCACAGGAAATTCCTCTGAGTGATACTGACTTCTTGTGGTTCACTGAGAGTTCTTATTTAAAAGGCGACAATGGCAAATATTGTGCTGGCTCTTCTGTTGCAACTCCTTTTGATGTCATTGAGGTAGCATCTTTACTTATAGCTACTGCAGCCCAAAAGGTGGAATTACATAGGCTATTACTTTAGCTAAGGACAGAATTGCCAATATTTATACTTAATAGCAGATATACTTTTGGAGTAGCTCATGATTTTAGAATGTTGTGGAAGCAACATGGCTTTCTTACTGCCAGTGGAAATAAAATTAAAAATGGTCCTACGTTCAGGATTATTGGATGTAATACTTTTACCTGCTACTTTATTATTAAAATTCTGGGGCATTCCAAACTTGACTCTCTGGAAGCTAAGGGAAATTACCTCTTTTGACATTTCCACAAAGAATGCTTCCTTTAAAGAGGCCAACCACAGCTAAATCTCTGTCATGGTCCAAAGGGATATTTCCCCAAATGATAACTTAGAAAAGCTGGCTAGAGAAACCCAAGAAATGGCCTCAGAAAAGGATAAAAAGATTGAAAATTCAACAATTGTGGGTTTAATAAAGAGAGAAAGCTCTGGTTTAGAGAAAATAACAACCTAGTCCTGCCAGAGACTCTGAAATTCCCATTTCTTACCACTATACATACATTAAGCCGTTAGTCTACTGACAAAATGATAGCATTCATTAATCAATATTGATTGGGGAATCATTAACAAAGCCCCCCAAAATGCCCTCACCTGTCACACTTTTCCAAAGTACGACCCAAGGAAGCCTATTTGTACTGCTCCTCAACATTTTAAACTGCCTAATGGACCTTTCAAAATCTGTCAAATGGATTTTATACAACTTTCTCCATTTAATGGATATAAATATGTCTTAGTCATGGTCTATATGTTTTCCACACTGGACTAAAGTCTTCCCTTGCAGACAGGCTACTGCCTCTTCTGTAGCTAAAGTCCTTTTGGAAAAGATTATTCTTACCTGAGACACTCCTTTTGAACCTCATGGTTCAAATTGAGGAACTCATTTTACTGGCTAGGTGCTTCAACAAGTCTGCAATGTTTGGCCAGTTTTGCAATTGCTTTTGCTGTGCTTGCCACCCTCAATCCTCTGGTTTAATTGAGTACACTAATGGCATTATTAAGATTCAATTGGCAAAATTTGTAGAAACTCTCAAAATATCCTGGCCAAAAGCATTGCTACTGGTGCTTCTAAACCTCAAATCCACCCCTTTTGAAACTTATAAACTTTAAGCCTTTAAGATAGTCACAGGATGCCCAATGCACTCGGCTCCTGCTCTTTTTTTGACCCACAATTGATAAAAAGAGAGATACTCTAATATTGCAAAGGCCTAATTGCTTCTATTAAAAATAATTATGTTTTGATAGAATGATCTTTTCACAATATGCTCTCAGGAGACAAAAATATTAAGCATCACACTTTGAAACCTGAAGATTTTGTCTATTAAAAAAGATACCTCCTAAATAACTCTCTTTAACCTTGCTGTAGAGGCCCCTATCAGAGGCCTTTGTGCTGCCAAACTCCAAGGAATATACTCTTGGGTTCACATGACATATTGAAAGGAAGCACAAACCCTGGGTGAAACTGCACATCATCTGGTGACCTAAAAGTAAGGATTTCCTGGAATTGAAGCAGACAACATCTCATGAGACAGCTTTCCCAGGATATCCAGGCCAGACCTATAGGAAATTTCTCACCAAATCTTTGATGATGGCATAATGCTTCAGTTGATCTCCAGTGTCTATAATCTTGATAACATATGGGATTTAGATAAAAAGTGCCTGAGAGTTCTGCTTCCTACTTCTCTTTGTTACTCAAATGTGATCTCAGTAAGTTTCTAATCAGTGCACTTTCCCTCTGACATGAGACAGTACACCCAGGAAAGTTCCTTCCTGGCACTGAGGAACAAAAAGGCATGAAACTGGAAAACCTGACTCTTGATCAGTGATGCCTTCAGAGAAAGATCTTAACCAAAAGGGGGAAATGTAAAAAAATAAATAAATAAACAGAAACGTCAATTAAATAGAATCTGGAGATTAGAAGGGGGAGCTCTCATGCCCTGAAACAACAGAAGAGCCCAACAGAAAGAAGAAAGACTCCTCTTGTTTCCTGGCCAGGACTCAGCCAATGAAAAGCCATGGACTCTTTTGACTATAGCCCTCCCAACTTTTTCTCCTTCCCTTGCCATGTGAGGACTTGCATGTGACTTGTCATGGTTATAGACACTGAATTGCAGTTCTCTGCTGATCCGGAATAAACCCATGTTTGCTAGAGAAATATCTGGCAGTCTATTTGTTTTAGGTCATCAGGAGACATATTCCAATATCAAAAGGGAGAGAATAGAGTTGGAGTTGAGAGGCAATAGGTTGAAAACTATCAATGATTTATGCACTAAGCTGAACTTCAGTCCATACAGAAAAAATTGTCAGTGGTTTTTCAAGAGGTATATCTAAAATATAGAGAAGCAGAGTGAAGGTATTGCCCACTGTTCAGACTGTGATGCATTTCAGTTTTTAATGTAATTATCACCTGGCTGTATGAACCAGCATTTAAATTTGAGGGTGGGAGGAATGGAAAGAATAGCAGATGTTTACAACAACAGCAATAATAATAGGATATCATGAACACAGAGTAATTATCAAGAACAGTTTATGTTCAGCCTATGATGCAGTAAGGTCTGTAAGTGGTTCATCTGTGTAGAGTATTGAAATAATTGTTAAACACATTTGGGACAGTAGTGAATGTTGACATTGCCACTCAAACATAGTTGGAAATTTATTCAACATTGATATCTTAAAAAGTGACAGCCAAATAGTATATACTTAATAAATGTTGGTTGAATTAATAAGTGAATTAATTATTCCACTATTATTGGTATCCACTATGTGCCAGGCATTGAATTATGTGCTAGAAATACAACAATGTTCAAAACACAGTCCCTACCTAAAGAAGTGCACAGTCTGTTTTTGAAAACAATAATTTTTAGGGCTTTTGGAGATTCTTCTGAGTGGGAAGAGATGGTTGAAGTTCTGATAGGGAAACATAGTTTCAGAGTCTTTAAATCAGGAGTTATGTATATCCCTTTGTTTTCAGAGAAGCTGAAATTAGTAGATGGAGTGTTTTTTTTTTTCCTTTCTCATTCTCTTGCTCTTCCTACTTCTTCTTTTGCACAATTCCCCATTCTACATGTTAAAAAGAATCAAATGGATATTTCTAAAATTTTAAGAAATATGTTAAAGTATTAGTTTACACACTAAAGTTTAATTTTATATATAACAGTGAAGAAAACCACCATTTAAAGTCATTCTATACTTCATCATTTTCTTTTTTCTCCCTTGTTTTTTGTTTGTTTGTTTGTTTACTCTCTTCACCCTTTTCAACAATGGTGCCTGCTCCTTGTTTGAATTTATTAAGTATTAAAAAATGTTATTACTGTTAAGTCTCACTACTATCCTGTTACAGCACTAGGCTAAGCATTTCTCATGATTATTCGCATTTTGTACAAGAGAAAATGTGAAGTGGCTTGCATAGATCACACACATGGTGACAGTAATTTTTTTTCATCATCTACCAAAGTTATTCTGTCTTTGATTCCCCTAAACCAGTGGCTGGACCATTTTAAAATTGAATATTTAGAGTTATCTGATAAATATTCAGATGTGATTTACGATACTTTAATATATTTAAAATATTTTTAGTTTACATGTTTTTATTCATTTTTTACTTTAGTTATGTGTTTTGCAGATAAAATATTGGAATCCAGTCTTAAAAGTGGAATGTAAAATGGATACTTTTGTGTTTTTGTATGTGCCTGTTGGGCATATAATGAGATAGGATTCCATTCTTTTTTTTCAGTAGAGTCTTTTGTCGAGACTCAGAAGTCTGGACTAAAAGGACTGGTTCTATGTCTGGAAAGCCACATTACTATTTTCCCACGTTCAAAGGCTCTGTCATAGGCATTCAGATGAATCCTGGAGTGAGTGACTAGCAATGAGAGCCATCAGTCCCAGCTCTGCCTCTCCCATTGGGCACTGTTCAATAGCTATTTATTAACTCTCACTGCTCCTTTTAAAGGTGAAACTTCAGATTAGCACACAAAAGCCAAATAAAATTGAGTTCAAAGATGCACACTAGTGTCTGGATGAATTTCTCAGTGTTTATTGATGTGCCAAAAAGAGAAAGAAAAAATCACCAAACACAGGCTAAGCTGCTTGGAGTTGGGGTCGGGGAGTAAATCCGTGCCCTGCAGTATTTGCTTCATTGGTTTTATGTTTAAATATTTTGTGTGATGTCTGCTTTTTGCTGGTTGCCAATGCAAGTTTATATTTTTATGTCAGATGCTTGAGTTATTCAATTAAAAAAAATGTTAGCCTGAGCAAGCCAGCTAAGACTGTAGAAAATAGCAAGCCATGTAAAATAGATGGTATTTTTACTGGAACATGAACAAAAGTATAAATGTAATTCTGGAGGCAGTTGTGCAGGGATAGCCACAGCTGGAGGATTTCTGGTCAAACTCTTCATTTTTCTTTTATACACCATTGCTAAGAGATTCGTCTCCTTTTCGTGCTTAGTTTGCAAGTTTTCACAATTCTTTAGGGTTTATTTTGTTTCAGATACAGATCTTCCCCTGGCTATCTCCTTTGGGGCTCCTTATTAAATAGCATGTCAGTTTTCCCTGACAACATTTAAATGAGAGGTTGTCTGTGAGCACCAATCACCTAGTAAATTTTTTTTTTTTTTAATATATATTCACAACCTCCACCCTGACATTTTTGCTTCAGGAGATCTGTCACGGCCCCTAGGAATCTCTATTTTGAATGCAAAGCTCCTCAGGTCATTCTAATGTAGGTGGTTGTAAAGGAACTAAAATTATCATTGCAAAAGTGAGCCAGTACCAAAGGCAGTGACCTTCCTTAGCGAGTACAAACTCAGATTGTCTCAACGTGGCACTCTTTTCTCTTCCCAGAAAAATTCAGACTGGAGTTGTCCTTGGATGTGACTGTTTCATCTGGGTAGCTTCCCTAGAGCGTGGTTCTGTGTCAGGCCCTCTTGTAAATAGCTCGTGAAATCTTGCAAGGCAGATGTTCTTGGTGAAAAAGATCTGTTTCTGGCAACAAAAACCATGGAAGAGATGCCAGGGGTGATGATCTTTGTGTTCAATGGTTAATTTTGCCCAAAGGGGTCAAATAAGAAAAGATAGGAAAAAATGAAAATATAAACAATCAGATAGTTGAACATTATAAGTAGTGGGGTTTGCCAGTTAGGACAAAAGTATTTAATAGCATTTAAAACTTACTGCATACCTTCTCCAGCTTTTTGATTATATCCTTAATTATTAATCTATTGGCTTGAATGTCCATTGATTTTATTTTGACTTAGCTGAGCAACAGTGGGGTTAAGTCTCTGATTTTTGTATTGGCATATCATACATACAAAAAAGTACAAGTTTATTTACAGAAAAGAAAATACAGAAGAGAAAGCAGCGTATTGCCTCTTGATAGCATTTTATAAATTCTTTATTATATAATAATATAATGTTTTGCCCCCTAATGTTAACACATTTTTATAATTTGGTGATTATTAATATTAACCTTAGACATTTTGGTGTGTGTTTGCTATCTAGTCTCAATTTTCAAGAAGATACATAGCTATTTGAGTTTTCATTAGCTGAGTGAAGGCATTTTTATAAGTTGGAAGATAATTTGTTTTCAAATATAGCTGAAAATAAATCTTTTTTTTAAACTTATTTTTGTACTGGAGTATAGTTGACTAACAATTTTGTGTTAATTTCAGGTGTATAGCAAAGTGATTTGGTTATACATATACATGTATCTATTCTTTTCCCATTTAGGTTGTTACATAATACTGAGCAGAGTCCCCTGTGCTATACAGTAGATCCTTGTTGGTTATCCGTTTTAAATATAGCAGTGTGTACATGTCAATTCCAAACTCTCTAAATCTTCTTTTAAAGTTCACCTGATTATTAATATGTAAACTTAAAGTTTATTTTAAAAAGCTGAGGCCTTTTAATGAAACTCTGAATAGACCGTTTCTAAAATTAAAACTCAGACATCAGCAGGACGTGTATGATATGGTTTTGTTTTCAGTACTGCAACACACAAAACACTGATCAGTATATATAAAGAAACAAGGGAATCAGCTCTGTATCTCAGCTGATTGATGTGTTCTTGGATCGACATCTCTTATACGTTGGGGGTTGTGGAACAGGAACAGTTACCTGCTTCCATATTATCAATTACTTAGGTTTGTTTCTATTGTGAAAACTATCCAGAAATATGCTGTGACATATGGATAAAATGTTAAAATAAGTACACACTTATATCTATATTTTTTGTTTTCAACATTGTCAGTATGCCATGGGAAATCAATGTACTACAAAAATAAAAAAAATAGGATAATTAAAAACAAAAATGAGATCTCCTTGGCTGGTATGTTGAGGTAAGATTTTAGGAGTCAAGGGGAAAAGCTGGGAGACCTGTTAGGAAGCCATATTAATCTATGCTTTCTATAATAATAAAATAACATTTCCATAGGGTACAATAGTAAGCATTTATATCTCATACACCTGTGGGCTGGCTGGATGTCTCTGTGGCTCTTAACTGAGCTCCTGTACTCATGACTTGTGTGTGGTTTGGCTAAGGAATTTTCCAATTTAAGTTGGACTTGACTGGCATCACTGAACTCCTCATGTTTGCCATCTTCCCCTTGGGACCAGAAAACCAGGTAAATATGTTGTAATGTCAGAATGGCACAAGAGAGTTACCCTTATCATACAAGTATAGCAGTAGTCTCTTCTTTGTCACTTTTCCTAAAATTCCATTAGTCAGAGGAAGTTGTATGACTAAAGTCAAGGGGTAGGGAAGTAAATTCTACTTTTGTTTTTAAGGATCTGCAAAGTTACTTGGTAGGAAAAGGCATGGCTAAAGGAATAAAGAATTGGGGTTAATAATGCAGTTTTCCACAAAGTATCTTGCAGTTGTTCAGGCAAAGGATTTGGGGTTGAGACTAGACATATAGCTATGGTAGTGATAAGAAGGTATAAGATTATGGATATATTTTGAAGGTAGAGCCCATGAGATTTATTGACCTGTGGGAGAGATGTTAAGGATGATGTTTCCACAGTTTCTGGTGTGAGCACCTGGAAAGATAGGGTTGTCATTAACTGAGATATGAAAGGTTGTAGATGAAGGATTTGGGGGAGGAATTAAAAAAATCAGTTTAGGACATGTTGAGTCTTGGATGTTAAAAGACATCCAATTGGAGATGGTGGGAAGCACATTTTGTACATGAGTCTGGATTTATGGAAGAATAGTCTGAACATAGATATAAATTTGGGAATTGTTTTCCATAAATATAATATTTAAAGCCATGAGTTTAGATGAGATTTCTAATTGATAGAGTGTAGATAGAAAAGAGAGGGGGGCCAAGGACATTTTAACATTAAGAGATTTTGACAAATGTGAGAAATCAGCCAAAAAAAGACTGAGAAGAAGTGTCCAAAGAGACAGAAAAAAGTCAAATGAGTGCGGTGTGCCATGTAAATAAAACATCAAGGATGAGAGAGTGTCTACTGGAGCAAATATGGCTTATAGGTCAGGAAAGATTAGAAATAAAATTTTCCAGTAATATTTTTTTCATAAATTTATTTATTTATTTATTTATTTATTTAATTGGCTGTGTTGGGTCTTTTTTTGCTGTGCGCAGGCTTTCTTTAGTTGTGGTGAGTGGGGGCTACTCTTCGTTGTGGTGCACGGGCTCCTCATTGCCGTGGCTTCTCTTGTTGTGGAGCATGGGCTCTAGGTGCATGGGCTTCAGTAGTTGCAGCTCAATAGATGTGGCTCACGGGCTTAGTTGCTCTGCGGCACGTGGGATCTTCCCGGAGCAGGGATAGAATGCATTTCCTCTGCATTGGCAGGCAGATTCTTAACCACTGTGCCACCTAGGAAGCCCTCCATTAGTATTTAACAACTTAACAATGTGAAGGTTTATGATGACTTTAGCAAGGGCTGCTTCAAAGGATTGTACCACAAGGAGAAATTACATCTGGGATTTGCTAGGCTCCCTAAGTCTGAGGATTGGACTCTAATAAACTCTGAAGAATTCTAGGCTGTTATCTTTTAAAAAGTTGACTTTTCCTCCCCTGCTAAATTATCTTCTTTTTAAATTTTTAAATGTTTTTAAGAACTTTTATTGAGATACAATTGACATACAATAAACTGCATATATTTAAAGTGTACAATTTGATATTTTTTTTATTAGTAATGTATATATGGCAATCCCAATCTCCCAATTCATCCCACCCAACCCCCTCCGCTCTCTCTCCCTGGTGTCCATATGTTTGTTCTCTACGTCTGTGTCTCCATTTCTGCCTTGCAAACTGGTTGATCTGTACTATTTTTCTAGATTCTGCATATATGCATTACTATACAATATTTGTTTTTCTCTTTCTGACTTACTTCACTCTGTATAACAATCTCTGGGTCTATCCATGTCTCTACAAATGTCCCAATTCCATTCCTTTTTATGGCTGAGTAATATTCCTTTGTATATATGTACTATATCTTCTTTATCCATTCATCTGTTGATGGACATTTAAGTTGCTTCCATGTCCTGGCTATTGTAAATAGTGCTGCAATGAACATTGGGGTAAATTATCTTTATATGTTGCTTCTGGAGTGTCTTTTAGAGATGTAATGTACCATATGCCTTTATTCTCTACATGTTTTCACTGCTTTATCTTATTTTTAAACTCTTCATCCTTCTGTTTCCCCAATTTAGGTAACTTCTTTAGCTCTATCTTCTAGTTTGTTAATTATTTCTCTAGTTCTTTCTAATCTGCTGTTCATTCAATCCATTGAATTTTTAACTTCAGTGATCATTTTCCCTCAAATCTGCCTTTTTTTGTTTTCTCATTCTTCTGATTTATTTTTAATATAATCATTGTAAACATAGATTTTATGATCTATGTAATCGTATCACCTGACATTCTTAGGAGTCAAATTCTGTTATTTATTTTTTATAAAACTCATACCGACTTGTTTTCCTGTGTGTTTGCTAATTTTGGACTGGGATCTCATGTTTGGTGTGGCCTAAACTTGATAATACTGTGCAGTCTAATTTGTGAAGTTTCATATGTAACTCTACTAGTCCCTCCAGGATTATAGCAGATCCTCTTGGTGCCCAGCCAGCGTTCTCTCAAGCCTTACCAATTCTGTGCATGCAGGACTAAATTTCATCTGTCAGCATCTCTATCTCTTTGCATAAGAGTTTTCTCAGGCCACTTACTCTTACCATGTGCACAGTGAGCTGGAAGGGCACACAAATTGATGTTCCACACCTTGACAAGTGACTGGCAGGAGTTGGTATATGAACACCTCAGCTCCCTTGCCTCTTGGGTAGGATGGTTCTGACATGTTCTATATTAGCCCCAGACTTCCCCAGTGGGAGTAAGATCCATTTATCATCAGGGAAAACTCACTTGATAATGCACCCTTTGTTGGCTGCCTTCCTTTTCCTGCTTCGCCTACTCACTCCAATACTTATCTCAGCATCTATTTCAGGAATACCCAAACTGAGACAGTGGTTATGAGCCCAGAACTAACTTTTCTCAGAAACTCTAATTTTCAGAACTATTTTTTAATGTTAAGTATCACCTTTGGGTTCTCTGACACGCGAATATGGTGTGGGAGTGAATCCTGAACGAGTGCAAAGTAATACTCTGCTTCTGAGGCTTCAGGGGATGCTTTTCCCCGCTACCTAGTGATAGAACAGAGGCACGGAAACTATCTTGATATCAGCTTATACCCCTGGAAAGATTATTTTCTAGTCTATATTTATAGCCCCTGGGTTGAAGAAAGAGTCTCTTGTATTGTGTGCTTTGTTCTGGGTCCAGACTAAGACGCCTATTGGTATATTTCTGGAAATGAAAGTATACCCCCAATTATTTAGAAAAGGTGATTACCAGGATCATAATGAAGATATGTGCCTTCTTGGACGAGGAAACTGGGGATTTAAATCACAATACAAGAATATACAATACAACATAGAATCCAAGCTGATACAAGAATTGGGGTTTACTGATGGGTCAAAATGAGGAAATCTTATGTTTCTTTTCTCTTAATTAACAGCTTTGATCCTGGGAAGTTGCCTACAGAGAATTTTTCTCCAATTTCTCCTCTTTTAAATCTCTATGGTATCAATAAAATAGCCAAAGGAAAATTTTTTACTGAAGGCATTGACATCCACTTGCTGCTGTTTGTGTTTATAAGGAGAAGAATAACTGTCTTATTGAATATCTATATATTTTCCTCATTTGACTATGCATGGATGTTGGTTCCCATAAACATTATTTATGTATTGGTCACCTTCAATCAAGTAGACCCTGACAGTTTGGTAAGATGATAACTTTGGACCTAAGTCATATCTTGTCCTTTCTCCTATGCCCTGTGTTGGGACTTCACAGTTTGACCAAAGCTTGCCTGCAAATGCACAATGTCCTTTCTCTGTTGTATCTGTTTGAGAGAGGTAACTGGAGTAAGTCAATTTCTGTATTCCATCTCTACACATAATTTCTTTAACAAGAGCAGGGAAATGCATTTTCAAAGCTGAGCAAATAACCCATGGCTTAAGCAGTAGATATGATAAGAAGAACTCTCAAGCTTAATTTGCTGTAGGAAATATGTTAAAAATAGCAACCTGAAAGTGGTAAAGATTAGCCTTTGACTAGATAAAAGTATCTACAATAAAGCAATTCCATGTAATTAATGTTGTAGTTTTGGCTGTCATCTTGGATGTCTACTGTCCAACCTCTCTCTGAATGCTAGAAATCTGTATGTGTTTTGGCTTAGCTTGATCAATTTCCCTTGATGTTGAGTCTAGCCCATTCCATTGCAGGGTAACTCTAATCATTAGAAAGGTCTTCTGTTTATTGATTCTAAGTCCTAACTTTTTACTGGTTCTAGTTCTGTCCTTAAGGATAACATTGTCCATAGAAGTTTCTACAATGATAGAAGTGTTCTCTATGTGCACTATCTAATATGGTAGTCATTAGTCAAATAAGGCTATTGAACACTTGAAATGAAGCTAGTGACTGAGAATTGAATTTTTAATGTTATTCAAACTTAAATGTTCTTTATTTAAATCCTGTTTAAACCCTCTGCTTATTCATAAGTGATAGCCATTAAAGTATGTAGGGCACTAAGATGTCTCTTGCAGTCTTATGTTTTGAAAGGACAACTTGCTCTAGTGCCTTGTGGATTCTAGTATCTTCAGTCCCCTCACTAACCTCTTTTAGATTGTCTGTTAATTATCTGCTTAGTTTGGTGCCCAGAATTGGTCACAGTAGCTCAGAATGGTCTGATTAGTTCAGAATACAATGGGCACTTCACCTCACTTGGAGTGAGCACTGTAGTTTACTGGACCTTCATACTGTATGTATTTTTGACTGTCATAAAGCACTTCATATTTGGTTGGCCATGAATCATCACCTTCAGGCGATCTAAATCATTGGATTTTAGAATTAAAAGATATATTTAGGATCTCCTAATTCAGTGTTCTTCACAGTTTATTTTAGTTAATGAACTCATTCTTAAGTGAAACTTTCCCAGCAGATTAAACAGATTAATCTAGAGCTGTTTTAATTACAATAGAAGAGGGCTACCTGGCCTGTACTTCCTACCTAAATATAGCACCTCTCCCTCAACTTCAGACTCTTTGAAAATTTCTGATTTAGCCCAATTTATCATTCAAGTCTTCATATCAGAGTGTTGATGTGGATTCAAATCCATACAGTCATGGAGTCAAATCACTGCAGTCAGTAGTCAGACTTTCTAATTGCATTATTTAAGAAGTGTTGATGGCTGCCTGAAGAAAAGACAAGCTCAAGGTGAACAACCAACAGATGCTTAAACTTACACTCAGTTTACTCAAGGGCATTTAAAATCATACTTCCTGTATTAGATGAGTCTTGAGTTCTCCAGAGAAACAGAACCAATACCATAAGGAATTGTCATAAGTGATTTTAGACTTTGCAGCATTCAAGATCTGAAGTCAGCAAGCTGGAGACCCAGGAGACCTGATAGTATAGTTCTTGTCAGATTTTGAAGGCCAAAGAACTGGGAGAGCTGATGGTGTAAGTTCCAGTCCAAGTCCAAGTCTGAACACAGAAAATCAATCCCCCTGCTCAAAGACAGTTAAGCAAAGAGAAAAAATTCTTTCTTACTCAGCCTTTATTCTACTTAGGCCTACAATAGATTGGTTGAAGCCCACCCACACTAGGGAGAGCAATCTGCTTTACTCAGTTTACTGGTTCAAATGTTAATCTCATCCAGAAACTGCTTCAGAGACATACCCAGAATAATATTTGCTAAATGTCTGAGCACATCATGGCCCAGTCAAAATGACATGTAAAACAACCATCACAAGTTCACCCCTTGTCAATATGGTACCCATACACATCTCTTCAAATCATATTTAATCTCCAAAAAAGACAACAAGGTAAAAATCCACTTAACATGAAATATCTATTCTATGTACAACTAAAAATGTACTGACTCCTTGTCTAGAAGAGGAGGCAAAGTCCTTGAGTGACGTTTAAGCTTTGTGTTGATATCCTCTAATTTAAATACTATCATGTAAAATTAACAATAAAGACTAATATAAAGTCAATGTAACTTATTGACTATATATTTATAACAATATATGGAAACAATTGTAATATATGGAAACAAATTATTGTATTTAACTTATGTTACATGATAAGAGAATAAGAGAAGAAAGAAAACAAAGATGTCTAAAATATATATATTTTATATTTATACATGCACAAATACATTCATAACAGAATAAGGAGGAATACTCATGACACTTATAGTCTTTATATCTGCAACTGGTCACATGGTCATAGCTGATATAATTTATAACTACCTTTTCCCACTGCCTACTTCTTTTAGCTTCAGCAAGCAATTCAACTAGTCATAGTACTCTACCTGGTAGAGTGACCTGAACCTTCATTCCTGAAAGGTTTGGAGAAGTAGTAGCCCTGCCTGGATTGGGTTCTCATTTTCCATTTGGCCTTAATCACAGGGCATGGCAATATAAAGAGATGCTCAGGGAGGTCTCCAATATTCCAGATCTCTATTGTGGAGTAGCAGTCCAGTTTTCACTGGCTAGTCAGGATCAATCAACCCAGCCATCATGGTGACTCCCTTCTTATTGATTCATAGGCATGAGGAGTGCAAAGTGGCCAGGTGGCAATCTTAACATCCATTAAAAAAAATAATTATTTAATTAACTTGGCTATGTTGGGTCTTTGTTGATGCACACTGGCTTTCTCTAGTTGTGGTAAGCAGGGGCTACTCTTCGTTGTGATGCACAGGATTCTCAGTGCAGTGGCTTCTTTTGCTGTGGAGCATGGGCTCTAGCCATGAGGACTTCAGTAGTTGCAGCACACAGGCTCAGTAGTTGTGGCACTTGGGCTCTAGAGCACGCGGGCTTCAGTAGCTGTGGTGCGTGGGCTTAGTAGTTGTGGCACACAGGCTTAGTTGCTCTGTGGCATATGGGAGCTTCCCAGACCAGGGCTCAAACCCATGTCCCCTGCATTGGCAGGCAGATTCTTAACTACTGGACCACCAGGGAAGACCCTTAACATCCATTTTAACAGAATCATTTTGCGTTTCCTAGTGAAAGCATTTCTCCCTTTGGAACTAAGAACTGCAGAACATAAGGTCACCAGAACAGGAAGCAAACATTTTACCTCTAGTGGGTCACTAGAGGTAATGATAAATGATACCACTTCCATATATACTCCTTGATTCCCGAATCCCTGAATCCTGGCTATGAGGGAAACAACACCAGCTACTGAGTTGAGATTCAGAGCAGATAAGGCCTTCTGGAGCACCTTGCCCTGGCCCTGTAAGGTATTGCCACCTAGCTGGCACTGTAACTGAGTCTCAAAAAGGCCCTTGCACCATTCTATCGAGCCAGCTGCTGCAGGATGGTGGGAAAATGGTAAAAATCAGTGAATTTTATGAGCATGGCCCAATGCTGCTCTTCTTTTGCTGTGATGTGAGTTCCTTGATCAGAAGCAATGCTGTGTGGAATACTACAATAATAGATTAGGCATCTGGAAACCATGGAAGGTAGTTTTGGCAGAATCACTGCATGCAGGGAAGCCAAATGCATACCCAGAATAAGTGTCTATTCCAGTAAAAATGAAATGCTTCCCCTTTCATGATGGAAGTGGTACAATGTACCGAGTGGCCTGAGAAAGCTTCCTTGTCCTTTCTGCCATGTGAGAACACAAGGAGAAGTCAGAAGTCTGCAAACCAGAAGAAGGCCTTCAGCAGAACTTGACCATGCTAGCACCCTGAGCCTGTACTTCCAGTCTCCAGAACGATGAACAATAAGTTTGTGCAGTTTATAGGTCATCCAACCTATTGTATTTTGTTAAAACAGCCCAAACAGACTGACAATGAGAAACCAGGTGCTCTGCTTGAAATTCTGCCTACTGGGAGGATTTCCATTTATCACTGTCCTTCAGGGATGTTCCAGAGAGGGGCTATAGTGCTGCAGCTGTCCGTTCTCAGGTGGTGCCCGCATATAGTGCAGAATCATCTGTAAACTACGCAAGAGCCTTGTCTTCCTCTGTCAACTAATGGTAGGGAACTTCCCATGAGGACATAGGTACAGGCTAGGAAAGAAAAGGTAGTATAACAGGAGTGGGGACCATGGGCATTACAGTCATTCTTCATGTAAGTTAGTTATGCCTTCAGGGCCTATTCAGGCCCAATCACATGTATACCACTTCCATTTAATAATGGAGCCCTGCTGTGGACACCCAGCTTTATGGGTCAGATAACACATGATGGGCAGCTCTGACTGCGTGATATTTGATGGCTCATGGTTAAGTGTTCAGTCTCTGCTAAGACCCAGTAGCAGGCCAAGAGCTGTTTCTCAAAGGGGAGTAGTTACCTGTGGAAGATGGTAGAATTTTGTTCCAAAATCCTAAGAGGCTGTGCTGTGGGAGAGTCACCTATACAGATGTGTCAAGGGATCCAAACTGCATCCCTGTCTGCTGTTGACATCTTCAGTCAGCATTGAATCTGCTGGATCATATAATAGAGCAGCTCGCACAGCAGCCTGGATCATTTGCAGCGCCCCCTCTTATTCTGGGCCCACCTGACACTAGCAGCTTTTTGGGTCACTTGGTAAATAGGCTGGAATAACATGCCCAAATGAGGAATATGTTGCCTCTTGAATCCAAAGATCCCCTGGGCATTGCCTCTCTTTCTTGGTATGAAGAGAGGTGAGATGCAACAACTTGTCCTTCATCTTAGAAGGGATATCTTGTCATGTCTGCACCACTGGACACCTAGAAATTTTACTAAGGTAGAAGGTGTCTGATTTTTTTGTTGGGTTTATTTCCCACTCTCCAATAGGCAAATGTCCTATCAATAAGTCTAGAATAGTAGCTAATTCTTGTTCACTAGATTCAATCAGCATAATGTCATTAATGTAGTGAAGAAGTGTGATATCTTATGGAAGGGAAAGGAGATCAAGATTCCTGTGAACTACGAGGGTAAGTCAAAAATTATCTGCACTCTGGCTGTAGAATTTATTTTAATTAACTTTTAGAAAAGACAAATACATCATTTTTGACATAATCTCCTTGCTTTTCAATACATTCTGTCCATCTGTCAACAAGCTTTTGTATCTCCTCATTAAAAAGTGTTCTAGGCTGTGCTGCGAGCCCTGAATGCACCACTGTCTTCACGTGGATGGGTGTCTGGCTCCTTCTTGATGGCTAACACTTGTGCAACCTTCCTTGAACTTCTCTATCCATTCATACACACTTCTTTGCGACAAAACACTTTCTCCATACCGCTCACAAAGTCTTCGATAAATAACGGCACCAGGTACACCCTCAGACCACAGAAAACGAATCACTGCTCGATGCTCTTCTTTCATGCAAATCACATGGGGCATCCATTTTTGCTCGCACCGCAGTTACAAATGAACTCATGTAACATGTTCACACCTGCACAGCAGTGACTGGGAAGACTGTAGACTTGAACGGAAAGTGCTGATAAGACAGTGCGGCCAACAGAAGTTTTAATGTAACCAGAGTGCGGGTAATTTTTGACTCACCCTTGTAAATTATGACACAGGGCTAGAGAGTTGATATACCCCTGAGATAGAACAGTGAAGATGTATTTCTGGCCTTCCCAGCTGAGAGCAAACTGCTTCTGATGGGCTTTATGGACACATATGGAGAAAACAGCATTTGCTATATCCATAACTGCATACCAAGTACAAGGGGATGTGTTAATTCACTGAAGCAATGAAACCACATCTGGTAGAACAGATGTAATTGGGGTTACCACCTAGTAACTTACAATAATCCACTTTATTCTCCAAGATCCGTGTGTCTTCTGCTCAGACCAAATAGGTGGGTTTGATGGGGATGTGGTGGGAATCATCTCCCCTACATTTTTCAGTTCCTTGAGGGTGGCACTAATATCAGAAATGCCTCAAGGAATGCTGGATTATTGCTTCTGGTGTACTATTTTCCTAGGTAGAAGCAGTTCTAGTGCCTTCTACTTAGTCCTCACTTCACAGATCAGGGAAACAATGTGAGGATTCTGCCAGCTGCTGTGTGTATCTATTTCAATTATGCATCCCAGAACTGAGGAAATAATCACAGGATGTGTTTGGAGCCCACTCTGAGACAAATCTGAGCTAAAACTCCAATGATTTCCTGCCCTCCAGTAAGCCGTAAGGGTAGCCCTTACTAGTGGGCTGCAGTGACATTTGGTCTTGTAGATTAAGTGTCAGTTCAGAGCCAGTGTCCTAAAAGTTCTGATTATTTTCTTTTCTCCAAACTATAGTTACCATGGTAAAAGACCATATGTCCCTTCGGGGAAGGCTGGAAGGAAGAATAACAATATAAATTTTTGGTGTACAGGGGTCCTTCCTCAAGGGGACCTGGCCTCCCCTTCATTCAAGGGGTTCTGGGTCTGTAAACTGGCTCAAGTTTGGAAATTGATTGAGAGGCCATGGTTCCCTTCACAAATTTACTTCTCACAGTATTGGTGAAGGGCATGCCTTCTGGGTCCTCCCAATGGAGGTGAGTAGGTCTTAAATGATAAATGAACTCTAACATTCCAATCTATCTAAGCCTTTGAATCTTTTTTACCTTAAATCAAGGCAGGTCTTCCACTGGCAAAGAAAACTCATCAAAATTTGGGGGCTCAATGTCCCCGTTCCAACTTACAGTACCCCATTCTTTCCTAATCAATGCCCTCATTTTAACAGTAGGCACCCTGCAAGGCTGGGAGTTCAACTTGTCTTATGATTTGGCCAGTCACAGGATGAGACTCTGCATTTGATTTTCAGCAGTCATTCCTGTGGCTACAGGAGATAAGGATCTACTTAAGGGCACATAATGAAGCTTTCAGGATATTTATGTGGCGCTTGAGCTGGGAATTCAAATCCCTGAGTGCATCCTTTTCTTTTACCACTTTCTCCAGTGACATTGGAAGCAACCAGCTAATCTCATTATATTCATTAGATTTCAACAGTGTTAGAAAGTGTCATATATATAGTCACCCAACTCCTTGCTTTTTTATGTGGTTGATTAGGAGCATCCAGTGGAAATATTTTGTATATCTCTATTGCCAGATCATGCCAGGTAAGAGAAGACAGGTGTCCCAAATTGAGGACAGTAAGGAAAAGAAAACTAATTCTTTTTCACTCAGGCTTTTATTCTATTCAGGCTTTCAACACATTAGATGAGGCTCACCCACATTGGGCAGGGCAATCTGCTTTACTCAGTCTACCTATTCAGGTGTTAATGTTATCCAGAAGCACCCTCACAGACACATCCATAAATAATGTTCGACCAAATATCTAGGCACACTTGACCGAGTCAAGCTGACACATAGAATTAACCATCACATTTCCTAATAATGATATTACCCTGATTTTATTGAAGATATAAGGTTATGCATAATAATTTAAATATATTGGATAATTGTTATTTTTCAGCCAGTGGTGGTAGTTGAAAATTTGGGCATCTAACTATTGAACAAATTATAATACCTTTTCCTTAGTCTTCCAGGGAGGTGAACTTCTAAGCTCCTTGTCATCCCCTAAATCTCCTTTAATGGATTTGCATAGGCATCATTTGAGGATATTGGTAAAAAATAGAGATTCGTAGCATCCATCCTTAGAGATTCTGGCTTGGAAGAACTGAGACAGCTCCCAGAACTCTGTATCTCTAATAATAATTCTGATGTCAGCAGCTCCTATTCACACTTTGAGAAACACTGACCTGCATCATGGTCATTAACAAAGAATGGGAAATTTATGGCTTTACAGGCAGCCTGTGACTTAAAAGTAACACTCAATATTTTTTTTCTTTTATTTTGTAAGACTTGTTTTAAAAAAATTTCCCCCCAAAGTATTTTGAACTCATATTCTTTTGAAATCTTACATATTGTGCTTGTCATGTGGCTGGCATTCCTGAGCCCTAAGATGAGGAGCATCTACTAGGTATTCCAGTCCTATCACCCTGCTCTTGGAAACTCATTTTGCATCTGACCCTCTACATATTATTATGCATCCCTTCAAACTCACTAGATGCAATTTGGCATTAGCCCGAGAGAGGCTGTCAGCTCTTCTGTGTCCTAATGTGGTCATTGCAGCTCCCACATTTTTCCCCCTTAGCTTTTGTTCTTCCTCATTCCTAGACTTGTTCACATATTTCATCAAGACATAGCAGAGAAAAATAACTGTTGGGATAATGAGCCTGAAAAGTAATGCTCTCCTTTAATAAGCTTTCTTCCTTGTTGGTGCTCTTTAATGAAAATATCTCAGCTGTAGGAAGGGGAACCAATAGAAGGGCCATAAAGGGCTTTCTCATTACTCAAATTCTGGATGGAAGATGAAAATTTAATGTCATCTCCAATAACTATTGTATGTGTGTTATCACCCACATCTTTTACCTGTAAAATATCTGTAATAATTTATTAAGATTTTGTCTTTGTTCTACCTACATAGAAGATAAATAAACCACCATGGACCAAACACACTGGTTTGTAGGATTTTACTATTTAGACACCATCTTAGAGGATAGCTACCGTTTTATGAAGGTGAGAAAAACAAACTTCTTAGAAATAACAAATTGACTGTAATAGTTTAAGACGTGAGCTAGTTAGACCATAAGTAGCATCCACGTGACCTATGTTGCCAAATGTGGTAACTACCAGCCACATGTGGCTATTTAAATTAAATGTATTGGTTATGTTAAATAAAATTTAAAAGTTAGTCTCACTAACCAATTTCAAGAACTCAATGAATAAATTTGGCCAGTTGTTGCCATATTAGACAAAGCAATGTAGAAAATTTCCATCAGAGAGTTCTACTAGCTAGTAATACATTAGACTCTCTTAGCCTAGCTGAACCTACTTGAGCAGAGAAAAAAAAGTAAATATTGTCTGTGTAAAATGCTGATGTTATTGTTTATTTCAATTAGTCTCTTGGGTTAAAATGATCTTGACAAAATTGTATTCTGGAAATTTCCACTTAGGACTGTGTGCTGAGTTTGATGCATTTCTGAAGTGTGGATATGGGTCTTTACCAACAATTCAGTAATTGTTTTCCCCGTTAAGAGTCCCTGGAGTTACAGGTAGTAGATGAGAACTCTAAAATGACTTAATGCCTGGCAAATTTACCTTACTCTGTCTTTATTTGAAGTACAAAAATTGTTGTTTTAAACTATATTTATAAATTACTGTGTGGGTGTTTTCTGCTTAAGAAAATCTGAAAAATACATGAGGAAATGATTTTCCACACTGAAAAAGAATTATTTGCTTTATATTAAATAAAGGAATTTATTTTTTATTTTCTTTGTATTAAAAAAGAAACTTTCGAAGTAGAAATATTCATTGACAAAATTAAAATCCAACCCGATAAATTTTTGTTTGGGCTCTTCAATTTCTATCCAAGAATGGTAATTTTATCATCATATTATTTCCAAAGCATGTGGATTCAACTTCCACTGACAACTCCAAATAATTGCTTTTCAGCTCCTTGCCAGAGATTTCAACCTGCAGTTCTATAATTCCATCTTTTATAAACATGCCTGGTTGTGAAAAGATAATAAAAGCTCTCATCTACAATGTATAATTGGGCTCATTACTATACCTTCATAAGAATAAGAAATTATCTTTAAAAATGCAAGTATTACTTCTTATCACTATCTCAATTCTCCCCAAATTGATTCTTCATGTTTTTAACCCAGATTCAGCTATCTGAACCAGTTACCTGGAATAAAGCATAAATGCTGGGTTGTTTTAGCAAAGTCCTGCCATTTGTGACAACATGGATGAACCTTGAGGACATTATGCTAAAATAAATCAGACAGGGAAAGACAAATACTGCATGATTTCATTTACATGTGATGTCTAAAAAAGCCACACTCATAAAAACAGAAAGCAGATTGGTAGTTACCGGAGATGGGTGGATGGGGGAAATGAAGAGATGTTCCAATGGTCAAAGGGCATAAAATTTCAGTTGTAAGATGAATGAGTTCAGGGGATCTAATATACAGCATAGTGACCATAGTTAAAAATACTATATTGTATGCCTGAAGTTTTCTAAGAAAGTAGAACTTAAGTTTTCTCATCTTACATACTCCAAAAGAATGGTAACTCTGTGAGGTGATGTAAGTGTTAAGGTGATGTCCTTAATGTGTTAATCATTTCACAGTGTATATATATAACAAATCATTACATTGTGCACCTTAAATTCATGCAGTGTTGTCATTTCTCTCTCAATAAATCTGGAAAGAAAAAGTAAACCCTCCAGTAGGTTATTAACATCAAATTAAAAAATTTAAAATTGTATTTTTTAAAGTCCATTTCCTATGTCTTTGCATGTTATTCATTATTTAATTATATTATAGAACATACTGGTGACAATAAGAAGGAAAGAGTACCTCAAAACCAATACTACATACAAACTTAACTGCTAATGAGTAGTAAATAATTAGATCACTGGTATTTTTTTTTTCACATTATGTAGACATCTTTTGTGGAAATATTTACATAGTTAAACACTATGAGTGATTTGATTGATTTAGTGATATTTGGAGAAATTGAATGAAGTTTTTGTATGAACTCAGAATACATTGTTATTTTTTCCTCTTTAGAATAATAAAATATAGGCTCCTGCTTTCTGAGTACTTGTTATTCTCCACATTTTTCAAGAATGGACCTGATTTAGATCATGAGGGTTGCCTGTATTATATATTTTGCCAATATAATGTGTGAAAATGACTTCTGGTTTTAATACATATTTTCCATATTACTTGTGAGATGATGTTCCTTTTATATGTCGATTGCCATTTACATTTTTCTCATGTCTATTTCTTGTTCATTTTCTCATTGTTATATTGGGATAAGTGC
Organism: Hippopotamus amphibius kiboko; assembly: GCF_030028045.1. Taxonomy (NCBI): domain Eukaryota; kingdom Metazoa; phylum Chordata; class Mammalia; order Artiodactyla; family Hippopotamidae; genus Hippopotamus; species Hippopotamus amphibius. The sequence continues at coordinate 225,918,243 of NC_080186.1, forward strand.
CTTAAAGATCAATCTGTGGTAGAAAAATTAATTTCATTTGAGACTTTTTGACATATCAAAATAACGAATGTATCCATAATCCCCAAAAGTTTGCTGTGCTCTGTGTAATTCTTCCCTTTTCATGGATCAGCCTTGCTATGCTTGTTGGTAGGAAAGCTTGCCATTTTCTAGGCAGCTGAATCCTTGAAACTTTCAGTCATCACTTAGTTACTACATATTCCCCGACTTTTCCTATATGGCATATCTGTAGAGCCCCTTTAGAGAAAGACTCAAGCATTTCCGCTTATACCAGTAAAGAAATCAAAGCTGTATAGACAGAGATATTACATATCTGTAAATGTCAGTGCAAAGTGGGACACAAAAATATGCTGCAGAGAACTTGATACTTTCTGGAGCAGAGTCCACCCAGAAAGTAAGAGCAGCTCCCTGCCCTCTCTCACTTTACCCCCGTGCACCTGTGTCCACCTACACTTTCTTGGATTTTTAATGTCCCCTTCTGCAATGGTCTTTGTGCATTCTCTTCCTCTGCATGCAATGCTCAGCCTTCCCTTATTCACCTTGTTGGCTCCAATTAATTTTTATATCCAAGTTCAAATGTCATTTCCTCGGAGAAGTCTTTCCGATCCTCTTGTTTTACTCTTTGTATCATTTAACTATTATTAATAGCTCTTATAACATGACTTTAAAATTTTTTATTATTTGATTAATGCCCCTATCTTCCATCAGAATGTAAATCCCCTAGAGTCAGAGAATATTTGTTTTTGCATTTCATCCTTAGCACACAGTATATTGTGATGAGCGTGAAGCTGATCTTTGTCTTAACAATTTGCTTTGCTTTGTATCACACATTTGGCATGGTTCTGTTGGTTCCATCTATACATGCTACTCAGCTTATTTGAGAGCCACTGTAAAGCTTTGGCTATTTTTTCATCTCACTTATCATTAGGGTTTGTTGTTTTTAGGAGATTTATACTCATTCAATCTCATATTTTAGAAATATAAAAGTTTATAGATTTCTAGTGACTGGTTTATAGTGGTTTCTCCCAGGTTTACAGTAGATATGATCTAGAATCAGTGGAACTATTTATTTTGGGGCGCCTTTGGAAGAAGGAACAGAAGCTTATCTAGGACTTGGCCTATGTGATGATTTCTTGGTCTGTGTATCTCTCCGATCATGAGTATCTCTAGATGGAGCTATTTAACCTTTTCTCTTATAAACTAAAGCCATCAGCAATGAAATTAAAGGAACTTGCCTACATTGTTTCTAGGATTCTAGGCCACAACTTAAAGACTGCTTGATGATGGAGGTTCCTGATTATGTGTCCTGACTTCTTTCTTCTCTTTCCCTTTTTCCTTACCACCAAGGCTAGCTAGGCCTGTAAATCCCAGGTATGAACAAAATAATTCTATCTTTGGTCTAATATTATTGAGAACATTTACAATACCATTTTTACTTAAATCATTATTTTCTCTGAAGAATCCAAGGTGTTTTTTTGACCAAAGTGGCAAGCATTGTCTTATGGAATGGTAGATTTAAAGAAATCCATACTAATGTACTAGCAAAAACAAAAATCAGAAAAGAGGCACAAGGCAGTGGAAAAGAAATTATGATTAATTTTTATTTTAATGCTGAGCACCATGGACTTCAGTGGTAGAACAAAACTTATCTTTTAAATAATAATGATAATAGCATCTATATAGCAGCTCTGACTATTCTAAATGCTTTTTATATATTGTTTTTTAATTTTTAAAACTAGTCTATTTTTTACATAGTTACATGTGAATTATTACAAGTTAAGTAGAAAATACTGTCTTCAGCCCTCGGATATACCATTCAGTGTGTGTCTTAGGTGGTATATTGAATCTTCACTACAGGTTAAATTTTATATTTGTTCTGTATAACCAGCTCAAGTGCCTCTTCTTGTGTCAAGACTTGCAATGATTTTTGAGCTTGTCTTTCTAGACAGTGAGCTCCTTGAAAGCAGAAGTCGTGTCCTGGTTATGTTTATATCCCTAGTATCTGAAACTGTCTTATCCAATACAGTAGTCACTAGCCACATGTGGCTAATTAAATTTAAACTTAATTAGTTAAAATGAGATACAATTAAAAATTTGGTTCCCCAGTTACACTAGGCACATTTGAAGTGCTCAGTCGTCACCCCTTGTGGCCAGTAGTTATCCTATCAGATCAACATTCCATGAACCTTTTCATCATCACAGAAAGTTCTATTGAAAGCACTGCCTAGAACAATGATTTGTCCATGGTTAACATATTAGTTGAACTGATCAGTGTTTACTTAGTGCCTTTTTTAACACTGGCATTGTGTAGCCATAGACGATAGAGGGGCAAACAGCAACAAGAACAACAATCAGGAGATGTCATCTTTCCTACTGAATCCTAGCATTTTGTGAAGACAGAAATTAAGCAAATCGGGGTTAATTATACATGTTTAATAATTGACTATTTCACATTCAGTGTTAGGCCCATTTTGGAATGATGTGAGTAAGGCTTATTGTTGATAAGAAGTATGTCATAGTGGAACTATTTAGCGTGCCCTTTGGTCCTGTTAATAAGGGCAGGAGAGTTTCTAAGCCGTGCTGACATCAGAAGTACAGAAACTGTTGCGTTCTTTCTGGAACCATTAAAGGGATAATAAGTTAGCAGATTTTATAACTTTTAAAAAATCTGCACCATTTTCTCGCTCAGATATGTAGGGATCGAAACCATATTTCCCTTTAGAAGTGGGAGGAGAGAGAAAGCATTGAGCACCACAGGAGGACTATTATTGAAGCTGCAGTAGGACTGAACATGAGCAAAATTTTTGCTGCGTTCCTGTACCCGTGGTCTTGGGAGCTTTATATTTTATTCGCTTTCATTATTTTTCCTCTTATCCTTTTAGAAAACCAGTTTAACATGTGTTCTGACATCAGAGTCAGGCAGAGAATAATAAAGAGACCTCATGAAAGATTCTAAACAATTATGTGATGAAAATATACTGATTATCTGAGAATCAGTCACAGTTCTGTTGGTAAATACAGAGGACTCGCTTCTGCTGTCGGCTCATAAATAGATAACGCAGTTGTAAGTTTTCTGATAATTGGTGTGATCATTAGTTTAAGTCATCCCAGTTGCCTACCTTGTACTCCTTGAGCAAGTGTGGAGGGGTGTTTACGTGTGATTGCTCTTTTTGGAAGAACTGCACATTGAATGGGCTTTCTCCATACACTGAGGAGTGAGACTATAATTGCTGACAAAAGAAGGGTGGAAATAAAACAGTCTGTTAAGAGTGGGCATGTACTATACATAGGACTGCAAATTGAGAAAAGAAAGTTTCACTTGAAACAAGTGATGCTTTTATTTTAGAAAGTTCTGGATTCTGAGATACAAAGAATAATTCTGTAGTTGAGGATAAAGTGGTTGATGGACCTTTTTTTATGTCTCCCAATATTTAGGGCAGGCCAGGAACTGACTTCGGGCTTTTCCATCACTAGATGTAGAAACTGTAGCAGGAAATAACAGGGAACTTCCAATGACACTAGAATTTCTTCTCTGCTTCTAGACAAGATTTTATTGATTTAAGTAGCTGAAAATGGCATTTGTTCGAAAATAATTTTTAAATGAATTAATGGCTTCCACATTTGGTGAAACAGATTGAACTGGATTTTATTCTTCAAGCTCATGTACAGTTATAATTAGTTCTAATTTTTATCCATTTACTTTAATCTTTATATTCCTTATAGGACGTTGTTTAAATGCAACACAAGAAACACTAATGGCAAAATACACATTCATGGAGACGATAAAATGATAATTTTTTCATCAGATCCATAGATTGCATCCATCTGATTTAAATTTCTATGTCCCATCTAGTGATATCTTTACTACAGCAAAAACCACTATTAGAAAAGAAATGCTGTATTTATATCTACCCTTTCATTTCTTAGCAAATAACACTTTTACATCTTCAGTGGGTTATTTGATGAGAGGGTCTTGCAAAGAGTAGTATGAAAATTTTCTCACACATTTCAGTAATTGAGCGTGGAAATTATAAAAAGTAATTTGGAGGGGTTTCCTAGGTGGCACAGTGGTTGAGAATCCACCTGCCAATGCAGGGGACACAGGTTCGATCCCTGCTCCAGGAAGACATGCCATGGAGCAACTAAGCCCATGTGCTACATCTATTGAGCCTGCGCTTTAGAGCCTGTGAGCCACAACTGTTGAGCCCATGTGCTGCAACTACTGAAGCCCACGCGCCTAGAGCCCATGCTCCGCAACTAGAGAAGCCACGGCAATGAGGAGCCTGTGCACCACAATGAAGAGTAGCTCCCATTCATTGCAACTAAAAAGAAAGCCCACACACAGCAAAAAAGACCCAACACAGCCAATAAAATTAATTAATTAATTAATTAAAAAAAAAGAAAAGTAATTTGGAGAGCAGAAATTTTAAATATCATATAATAAAAACAGATTTTGTCTTCTGATGCTAAAACCATAACCAGTGTCCAATCTATAGTTAAATATATATTTGGCCCATATGAATAACATGGTAAAATACAGCAGTTTAAGATATATTTAAATCATAAATAATTTAAATCAATGATCTTTGTATTCCCTTTAAAGAGTGAAAGTAAAAGTTAGTATACATCATAAATATTATTAAAATTGTATTAATTTATTAGTATAATTTTTAATGATTTATTGATTTGGAAGTTTTTAGATCATTATTAAAACACACAAATTAGTGAAATTATTTTAGCAATTCTAGTAGGATCAGGTTTCTATATCATAATTACTTTGAAATGACTGTCTAATAAGTTTGGGAAACTAATAACCTTTTAAATATATTTGTTTTGAATGTTTGCTAATAGATTTTTAATTCCTCGCCCCCCTCCTCTATTTCTCTCTCTTTACTTTCTGCTTTTAAAAACACATTATTTAGTCTTTCAAAATGTCTCAAGTTTCTAGGAAATCGGACATGATGCTGAATATATTTTGAGAACACTGAAGACCGATTCCTAGAATCCCAAAGCCATTGCCATTTTGGCTTCCCTCTTTGATGAACACTCCTAGCTCCTTCTGAAGCTGTGCCTTGTAATACATCTCACTTCAAGAAATGAAAGGTTATTTTAATTTCGTTGTTTCTTTTATGGCCAAAGCATGGTGCAGTGGACAGTTGTTGATGCTGATTGACTCCATCCACTGCTTTCCTATTTAAGGGAATTTCTTGGTTGTAATTGGCAGAGTCTCAGATATCTAGGGTAAAGACACATGATCTATGCTTTATCAGTTGGATGCTCCTGCTCAGGACTTAGAAGGGGCACCAGACTACAGGAGTGATTCAGAATTCATGCATAGTAAGAGTAGAATAATTCACTGGCAGAGCAGTGGCACTGGCCTGGGTAATATCTTAAAGCAAGAGTTCCTATGATGTGATCTAGGCTACTTGGCCTCCTTTGAGTCCCACTGGATATTTGATCCTTATTTTCTAAGCGTCCTCATAGATTGTATAAGCTGATCCATAGTTTTCTAATGATTAACTTTTCCTGTATAAGATAGCTGGAGTCAGTGTCTGTTGCTTATAGTTGAGCATCCAGCCTGAGGCAACTTCATATTCTAGAACTCAAAAGATAATCTTACTATTATTTTTTTCTGAAGAATGAAATGTGATGTTGACATTTCCTGGAGATCTTATTTCCTAAGAAGGAGACCTTTACTCTGATAAATATGGCATTTCAAGTGGTCTGTGTGAGAATGGCTCCAAGAAGCCTTTTTTTTTTTTTTTTTCCCAATTGCTCTTAGAGGAAAATTAGAAGATCCTAAAGAGTCAGATGGAGGAATATGGCCTCTGTGTCTGACTCCTGGCTTCTTATCCACTGCCCTGCCTATGATGGCTACCATGAGACACAGTCTGTGTGTTCCTCTCTCCTTCTAGGTTAAAGCTGTGTTATAGCAAATGGGAAAGAACTACTTCCCATTCTCTCAAAGACCTGCTATCATAGGAAGATGTAGAAAGGCTGTTGAGACAAAGTGATGTGCTGAATTTAAATCACTGAGAATAAGGGGGGAGGGGTATACGTCTAGTGATTACAATATCAAAATAAAATGAAATATCTGTGTTTTAGTTTATTCTGTGTTAATATGAAAGTATGGACATTAACACTGACATTTTGTTTTAAAAGTGTCTAGAATTAGTATTTTAAAAATCAGTGATACATGATGTTTATTGTGTTAAAGCATAAGAAGGCATTATTGAATTTAAACATTAATTCAAAAATTTAAAAGTTATAAGAAATATAAAATTATCAGCAGATAGGTTATGAACATTATTAGCAGAGGAAATTTTGAAAAGGAAAATATTATTCCAAAAATAAGACTAGACACTACCAAACATGAAAAACAATCAATTAAAAAATTGGACTATATTAATAAAATAATTATTCCAATATATTGGAATAAATTATATGCTATATACAGGTGAGATGTATTGTTTGATAATGGACTATATTATTTCAACTTTTGAAAAAGTGTGATCTTAAACAACAAAGTGCATTAGTAGTATTATTTACCCACGGGTATGTGTGTATATATACATATTTTTTTAAATAAATAAATTTATTTATTTATTTATTTATTTATTTATTGGCTGCATTGGGTCTTTCTTGCTGTGCACGGGCTTTCTGTAGTTGCAGTGAGCTGAGGATACTCTTTGTTGTGGTGCATGGGCTTCTCACTGCAGTGGCTTCTCTTGCTGCAGAGCATGGGCTTTAGGTGAACGGACTTCAGTAGTTGTGGCATGTGGGCTCAGTAGCTGTGGCTCATGGGCTCTAGAGCATAGGCTCAGTAGTTGTGGTGCCCGGGTTTTGTTGCTCCGAGGCATGTGGGATCTTCCCAGCCCAGGGATTGAACCCATGTTCCCTGCAATAGCAGGCGGATTCTTAACCACTGTGCCACCAGGGAAACCCCCACGGATATATTTTCTGATCAGTTTTTCCAGCTGCTGAAGCAGCCCTGTCTGACTCTACTAGTAGGGCAATGGGGAAGAGAGTTACAAACTAGTACTAGATATTTTCCTCTGACATTTTTATCTTTAAATAAGCCCATCTCTTGTTTGATGATTTTAAGATCTTTTTAAACAACTTTTTTCTGGAACTACAAACTTATTATTGAAGATGAGTTTTAGTTTGGTTTCAAAAGAAGTACTGCTGGTTTGTACTCAACTTTATTTTTCTTTTGTTTTCATCATGTGTAGATAGAGACGCTCATGCAGCCTTATCATATCAGTTGCAATACAGTCATGTTCATCTTCTACTTGTTTGAAGTCTTTGAACTGGAATAAGAATTATTTTTCCAGTAGAAACTTGACTCTGTGGATTGTTTTCAACCCTCCCCTTTACCCCACTGAAGCTGAGGGAGGTTACAGAAGAATATTTTTAAAAAGTGTAACTTTGTTCAATGTGAATTTTAGTGAAGCATATAACTCTCTGGGTACATCTCAGGATATAAATGATTTTCTCAGATATTTTTAAAAGGCTAAAATAATGGCATCACACCAAGAGAAGTATGATATTTTAGGAGATAAAAATAGCGTGGTATATGAGAATAACAAAAAATTGCATGATAATTACTAAGCACCACTGGCTGGAATCTCATCAGACTATAGATGGAGGAGGTGACATAGAGGGTTAAAGAATCATGTCCCCATGAGAGATTTCAAAATCTACTCCTATATTCCTAGGGCATGAGGAATAACCCACAGAAGGAGTCAAACCACTGGCCCTGATTGTGCAGAAAAAATTGGGAGTGGGGAAATGTTTGAAGTTGGAAAACACATGGTAAAAGTTAGCATTTCAAAATTACCAAAGGAAGCATAAAAGAAATAATTACCACACTACTCAGTGGACTAGCATTTATGACTAGGATATAACATTTATGACCGGGGTATAGCATTTATGACTAAAGATCAACCAGCATTTCCCGAGGCCTCCTTGTTAGTCAAGTTTCACACAATATAGAAGGATTTTTTTAACTTAGAGAAGATTTATTGAGATGCCTTGACCGTCATACTATGGAATCAGAACTATACTCTTGCTGCTTGTGTTGGGAGAATAACAATAAGATATACTGTGGAAATGGAAGCACTAACTGAATCATTGCCATTCTGAGTTGTAGTATCCCAGTTCTTATGTAGATGATTTCCAGAATCATACTTCATTCTTCTAGTCTCTTCAGCTATTTTGAATTATTTTTCTGTCTCCAGACATAGTTTCTTCAAGTTTTTGTTCATATAATGGTGTTTGTCAGTTTCCAAGACTGTTTATATTTCCCTTCATCATGTCAAATAACTTTTATCAATCCACAATTGTCTACTTATTGCTTCCCTTTTTTTCCTTAGCTATTACTTAAAAGTGACTAGAGCTGCTATTAAACCTGAGTTTTAATATCCAGCATGATCATGTACTTTGGAACTTTTGTAGTCTCTCAGGCATGTTTATACTTTCTTGTCTTTGTCACCCATTGTGGATTAAATGTTCATCAGAAAACAGAATAGTGGCAGGAAGTGAGGCCATGGTAGGGTAAAGAAATGCATTAGCAAGTGTCAGGTCAGCTGAAAAGAGCAAAATGTGATGCCTCCATGTTCAGTGGCAGAGAGCATTTGCTTACGTGTGCTCTACTGTACTGCTTCAGTGGTCATGAGAACCATATATATGACATATAAGAGCTTCACTGCTAATCTTGCAATGGATTTGCATATTTGAATATAAAAATATTTGAGGCAAATAACATTCTAATAAATCAGCACTGTGTAGGGAGGTGCTCCAAGAGGAACATATGCATTTACAGCATGCCAAACATGACTTGTAAATGCCACCCAGTAGGGTGCCTACATGAATTTTTGATTTCTCTTAGCGAGGAACTTTAGAAACACAAGATTGAATGGTATAGGAGCACTGTTTCTGTTCTGATTCTGGGCTCTATTTTACATTTTTCTGCCCTGTTCAATGTCTAGTGGCTTTTTTTTTTTTTCTTTTTTTTTTGGCCCAGTCTGTTTCAAGGCAGGAATAGGCTACTTCAATAAATATTTTCTGATCATCTATTACATGTGAGATCATGTTCTACTATGGCATCTGAAGGAAGGAATAATTTCCAGAGTAAGTCCGTTTTGTGAACAGATTTCTCTGGGAAGGACCGAGGGGCGTTATGGTTCCCGGGCAGCAGCATGTTCTCCCTGACAAAGCTTTAACTCCTTTTTTGACTGTTTAACTCCTGTTAACAGTAGTCCACCCTCCAGTGAACGATAATGACCTTCATACTACTGGTACACAGATCAAAGGGAGCAGATCTTTTTAAAGATGTTATATTTTGAACTTGGGATGGAATGAACTGAGTCCACATAGCTTTAAAATGTCCCTGGAATACCTAAAATCTGACAAACAAAAGAACACTTGTTATTTCTTAGCCGTCTGTTAGGACATAAAAAAAGGCTTGCCACGTGAAAAGCAGCATATGCACACATGACACATCAAAATCGTGAGAAACCTATGCTTTGCTTGACAGGACAAGTTTCCACCCCAGTCTCGATGCCTGTGTTGTTTTGTTTGTGGTTTCTCTGAGCGTCATAGCAGACGGGCAATCTTCAAATAGCAAAACCTCGTTAAGAACATTATCAACTTTTTCATTTCACGGTGTAACATAGTATTTTGAAATGACACCCTTTTTTTATGTACCAAGTCTTCTCTTTAGATCTTACGTTAATCTTCTGGACATTTTAACACTACATTCATAATATTAGTACAATGTCAAATGAAAAGTCAGTTTCAGAGGCAGGTATTGTTAAGGTATTGATGTTCATTGTATGCACTTCCCCAAAATGGCTCTTTTATTTTATTCTGTTTGAATTTGCCTGTGACTATTCTATTTGAATATATTGCCTGCAGAGAGGGGATGTGTCAAGGAGAAATGTAAGATAAAATTATCTGACCAAAAATAGGTGTGTGTTATTTAGAATGAGAGAGAACTCAGACACCTTTAGTTGAGGGATCGAGCATTTGTATATTTAAATTTGTATTTTATCTAATTTTAACGTATTCCTCATTCCGGCATATTCTGTAATTAATATCATGAGGCTCTGATTGCTTTCCCTTCAAAATAATAATTGTAAACTGTATCATGCTCTTTATTTCATATCTTTTTATTCAATTGGTGAATTATCTGCACATTGGGTGCCTTTTGAGTTTCATTGTTCATTAAGACCTCTATCAGGGAGGAGGTGGGAAAATGTAAAGAGTGTAATGAAACAAAATTCTCTCACTTTCGTTTTTTGTTGATAGCATTGGCAGGAGATTTGGAAAAGGCTGTCTGTGGGGATGGAAGGAAGAGTCTCTTTGAAAATGGGGCCAACGCAGAAGAAGGCAGAGCAGAAAGAAGGAAAGCGGGTGAGTACTGTCTGTCATCAGCACTGGGCTTACTTGCTGGGTGTGTGGTTTGATTGATTACGCAGTGTGACATTGGAGGCATTCCTCAATATCTCTTTCTGCACCAAAAACTCTCCACCTACTGGCTGACACTTGAAAAAACTTTAAAGATTTTTATTTCACCATCAGAAATAAGGCTAACATCTCTTGGGGACTGTAACCATGACATAAATGCAGTCCAAAGTGTAGATTACTATACTAGGATTCCTTCTTTAGGAGAGATATTGGGAAAAAAACAAACTTGTTTTAGGAATTAAAGAAGAAAAACAAAATGATGCGGGTATTTTAAGGAGTAAAGAAGTAATAGAGTACAAATCTGTAAGGTGAAAGGGCATAGAAAAGAGAGAGGTGAAAAACTATTTTCACAATCTGTTCGGGGCTAGCCCCACCCATCAGCTTAGGTGACCTAGAAAGAAAAGGACTTTCCCCAGAGTTCTGATTGTCACTAATGTTTGCAATATATTTTCAGCATAAATTCGAAGCATTTATTTGATGTGTTGACTTTTCTTGTTTGTTCATTTATCTTCCTACTTTGAAAAGATTAAAAATGCCATCCCTTTAATTAAAAAAAAGAAGTCCTACCACCAAGAAGTGCTTGTTTCTTCTGCTATATTTTCCTCAGAACATAGTTTGCATGTATCCCAATTAGTGTTACAGAGATTAGAGGCAGATTTGCATGATGAGTCAGAACATGAACTTTGGAATCAGATAGATTTAGTTTTGGTTACTGATTTCATCATCTATAAGTTGTGTGACTTTGGACATGTTCCTTAACTTCTCTCTCCCTCAGTTTTGTCGTCTATAAATTGGTGATGATCATACCACATCATGAGGTTAAGAGGATTGAATGAGACCATATCTGCAAAGCATTCTGCACCCAGCCTGTCATATTTAAACTCTCAGTAAATGAATAGAGCCTTATGGCTGATGGTGGTGATGGTGATTATGACGTGTTATGTGTTTTAACCCAGCAAATATAAAATCCTAAAATTAAAGGACTATGTCTTAGCTGTTTTTATATGCTTTGAATATAGCATCAAAATTGCATATAGTACACAAGTCAGTTAAATTAACTTTAAATTAATTAAAGTCAAAAACCATATAATCTTAATTGGGGACTTTTTAAAAAGTTGGTAAAAATGTTACAATAATGGAATACTAGCAAACAAATGTAGTTGGAGTGAAATATATGATAACTTCAGTTGCTAATAAAGTGTTACCAATTAGAGGTCCTTTGGAAACCTGATTTATCGATGAGAAAACAAGTTTGAAGTTGACACGTTAATTGACATGAAACAGCATGTCTAAGTTGTTTGAAAATGGTTCTTCCCATAAAGTAGATTCAAAATTCCTTTGTATTTTTCTTTTGTATACAGTTCGTGTCGGCAAACTTTTTGGGTTTTAATTCTTATTTCATTCAGTAGTTATTAAGGAGCATAGTAACAAAGAGATTTGGTAAAATTTTCAAAATGAGTGGAAATTAAAGGAATTGAGAATGTTTTTCTGAAATAATAGAAGATTATGGAATGGAAGTAATATCAATCTTCAAATATACATAGAATGTTGATATGAGTATTTCAATCAAGATTGTTTTGGCTGCAGGTGACAGTAAATCCAACCCAAGCAAACTTAAAAAAAAGGAATGTTTTAGTTTATATAACTGAAAGCGGTAGGGAAGTAGCTCTACCTTCACACTTGGCTGGATATTTCGGGACCCAGTCACTCTTTCTTTTTGCACTTCCTCTTCTTTGTCAGCTCCATTCCCATAGAGTCTCGTGTTTCCTGTGGGCAAGAGAGTGGGCAGGGGAGCTACACCTTCAAGTCTACTGAGACTATGAGTGTTTCTCGTGCTCAGCATTCCAAAGCAAAAGTTCTGCTCTGAGCTAGGTTTCACGGTCATTCCTCAGTTAAAAGCTATGATCATGGGAGAACTCTGAATCTATGTTTAAATCATAGGCCCACCCCTGGAGATAGTAGCCATCACCACCACCAGATCCAAATGTACTGAAACTTGGTGATGGGTGGTATTTGCAGAGAAATACCCAGGTGTTGTGTTCTGAGGAAAAGAAAGAGAGAGGATAGCTACTATAACCTGGAAGATGAAGCCCCTGTATTCTGTATTGCTCCACAGCACAGAACTGGAATCCATTAGAGGAAATAATTGTAAGGCAGATTTTAGGTCAGCACAAAGAACTGAGGATTTAGGACTCACAAAGAACTAGCCCACCTCAAAAGTTAGAGGGCTTCCTGTGAAGCTTGAATTCACGTTCCGGCTTGGTACCATCTGTGGTAGATTGGAGTAAATGACCTTTAAGATCTCTTCTTAGCCTGCAGGTGGTTACTAGATTTCTTCCTTCAAGTTTGGATGAGATAAAGAGATCATATGCTAAATTATTTTGAGGTTAAGCATGTAAAACATTATTTCCAAGGGAATTAATGAAAACACAGAGGCTATGGAGAAAGAACCTTCCACAGAAGGCAACATGCTTCACTGAGAATTCAAACATAGAAACATTGATGCTCGTATGTTTCTTGATATTTAAGCTTCAGAATTGTTTCTCCTATCTTTTATTTATTTATTTATTTTTACAAATTCCCCATTTAAGGAAGATAAAACATTAATCTCTTCAGCTTCAGAATATATAACCTTTAAACTTTTTTAAGCTCCGAATGCTTATTTAAAAAGTAATATAATTGTTTTCCACACAAAAGAGGGAACTCACAAAGATGATATGATAAGTTGATTAAGAGTCACTGCTGTTGGTCTTTAAATAGGTTTCTGTTCATAAGGATATATAAACAGGAAATCAGGTAATAAAACCAGTAATTATGTGCCAGTTGCTGTATAAAATTTATCTCATTTAACCCTCACAGTATAATAAGCTCCATTAACATGTGAAAAACTCAGGGTTTAAAAAAGTTAATGCACTTCATCTCAGTTATTTATCAAAAGCTAAGAACTTACCCAAGGCCATACATCTCTTCAGCTGGCAGAGCCTAGATTCAAATCTGTATCTACCCATTTCTAAACTTGTTCTCATCATGTTGCCTGTCTGAAAAAAGAGATGAAAAATAGGAACCTGTTTTCTATCAGTTCCTGAGATAGTAGGAAGTTCATTGTTTGCTATTTACTTGATATTTCTGTTGGTGTTCAACTATAGTTGCATAAATTGGAGTGATAGTACAACAGGGAAATTTGTAAGTGCAAACTACTACGGCAAAAAAAGAAATCAGAATTGAGTTCATAATTCAGGAAAAGATATAGAAAAATTGATAGTGCATTATACAGCTTTGGAAGATGATGGCAATTGTTTCTGTAGGATTCAGTATCCAAGATTATTACCTTATATCTATTACCTCTACTTTTCATTGAGTTGGAATGGTCCTATTCCCTCTTTGAAATTTTAAAATTGAACCCATTTAAACTTGAGATGTGGATTCAAAACTATTTTTCTTTATTGAAGGGAGGAGGGAAGTAGGTTGTTTTGAATTTCAATCTTGTTGTGAATTTGCTGCATTAATTTCTAGCCAAAGATTTTATAACAATTCAGAAGGAAAGTACATTGTTGAAAAGCTTTTACTACTTAACATGTTGAAGAGTTAATTGTAATATGATTTCCCTAGAAAGGTTAGTTGGCTTTCCCATGAACAATAATATATGGATTACAAAAGAGAAAAGATTATTAGCACTCACTATGGGCTGTAGAAGTTTCAATTTTAAAAAAGAAGAGCTGACACATGCAAAGTTGTGATTTCATAAAAATAAATTATTTTCTCCTGTATGAAAACTTTAATGTATAGCTGTGTTAGAGAAAGGCTTTTGAGAGTTTTGAGGAAAGCAGGCAAGAAAAAGGAACCATCCCAACATATGGGAAGGACAGTCAGGGATCTTGGCGAGTCATCTGCTTGGCAGATGTATGCTTTGAAGTCTGTTAGATGGATGTTTATTTAACATTTATATCCGATGCTCAGTAAATGAACTTTTGCTGCATTGGAAATCTTACTTAAAGCTTAAAAGAGTTTACAGCTTGCTGTGGGAAGTTAAAATTTCTTATGAGATTTTGGTTGAAATTTTAAGAACAGCCAACAATTCTTACCTGCTCTTAGGTCTGACAATGGAAAATGAAGAGTAATAACACATTTCTTAGTTTTATTTTGGTTGGGTCAGTTATTTAAAACCAGAAAGGCACACATATCTTCTAAGAAATCACAGAGTACGGCCTGCGTAAAGATGAGCTATAGTTAAAGGGTTAAGTGGTACTGCAGAGAATGATAGCAAGAGAATAGAATCTGTATGTAGCCTGTGTTCTCTGCAACTTCAAGATTGTAACCTTGGGCAGTTTACTTTACTTCCTCACCTGTAAACTGCAGTTAAAGAGAAACTGTATTGTGGGGTTGGTGTAGGAATCAGAAGGCATGACATACATGAGTGCCTAGTAAATAGAGAGATGCAATAAATTTTTACTCCAACTTGACTGAAGTAACTAAGAGAATTAGAAGGATTCAGGGAATCAGTAGAGAGAACACTTGACAAGAATCCTTTAATATTTATGATTGATCATTGTTTTGTCAATATGGAATGTAATTATTACATACCGAAAAGCACAATCTCAAGTGGTGGAAGACCTGGGTTCTAGTAACAATAGCTACTAACTAGCTGTGTAGGTATTAGTCTAGATTTGATTTAAAATACTTTCTAGATCTTACATTTAATTTTAAAATTATGTTTAAATGACCTTTTAAAATATGAATTTTATATATGATGTATATTTCATCCATTCACATTTATTACAAAGCATTTGATGAGTATCTAATTTTGTACAAGGCATTTTGCTTTAAGCCAACTTTCTGACTTGGGTGACTGACAACACAGAGTAGGATAGGGAATACAGTCAGCTCTCTCTGTATCTGCAGGTTTCACCTCCATGGATTCAACCAACCTTGGATGAAAAATATTTGAAAGAAAATTCCAGAAAATTCCAAAAAAATCAAAATTTGAATTTACCATGCCCTGGAAACTATTTACATAGCATTTTCATTATATTTACAATTATTTACATGATATTAGGTATTATATGTCATCTAGAGATGATGTAAAATATACAGGAGGATGTGAGTAGATTATATGCAAATACAACTTTTTGTATAAAGGGCTTGAGCATCTGCAGATTTTGCTATCCGTGGGGTCCTGGAACAAATCCCCTGTGGATACCAAGGGATGACTGTGTAGGAGAAGATAAGTTTAGCTTTGAAAATATTATACTCATGGAAACAAGCAGAGTTTTTTTTTTAGAGAAAATTGGATTCAGTTGCTAAAGAGAGAGGTCTATGCTAAAGAAAAATGCTTTGGGATTTGAAGCCATGCAGCTAGATGAGCTTTTAGGGTACGCCAACATTTAAGGACTGGGCAAAAGAAAATGTGCTCCTAAAGAATTCTGAGAAAGACCTCCTAGGGAGGTAGGAAAATTCAGGAACAATTTGGATCATGGAAGCCATGATAGGAGAGTTACTGAAAGGGAGAATGGGCAGATGATGGTGAGGGATAATGTAAAAAGTGAGTTAATTTGGGAGTCTTCTGATATCTCTAGGAAGGGCAGTCTTAGTGGAAAAGTCAGGATGGAAAAACTTTAAAGCAAACTGAAGAATGAACAGCTTATTTTTAAAAATCCAGCCAGAGTAAAATGTTGCCTCAAAATTTTTGTTGTGAAAACAGGGAGAGATTGTGCAATATTCTGATGAGGAGCATTGGCTAGAAGGTAAAGAGGACCATGGACATGGACATTAGATTCCAGGCTTAGTTTGTATTGTTTTTATGGTTCTTTACTATATCTCTTTAAGATGGGAATATCCAAACTTTTATTGTGTTTTAATGTCTGTGGTTAAGGCTCTTTAATCTACTCAACCAACACTTATCAAGTAACACCTCAAGTGTTTCTGCAAGTGCGCTGTAGTGCTTTTGTGTTTCACAATGAATTAGGAAGACTTATGGCCAACCAATGATGTAACTAGGTTTGAAATGTGTGATTTGAATAAGGCAATGTGTCTTTGTAGAATCTACTCCAGGCATGTGTTCTTTTTCTGTACAAGAGCAACAAAGCAGCTTCCTTGTATGGGGATTTTGAGGCAGGAGGTAGATGGGCTCCAAGCTAGGCATTTACAACTGGCCTCCCATTTACATTTCATGGGACAGGAAAAAGCGGGCTTTGGGCTGGACACTTACAGCTAGCTTTCTGTTTGCATCTCCTGAGACAGGAGATAGGTGGGCTTCAGGTTAGGCATTTAAAATCAACCTCTAGTTTGCTCTCTGAAATGGAAGCAATGACTGAGACAGGGTAAATAGCCAGGCTTTGTCTCTTTGGACGCCTTAAGATAACAGTCATGGCAAGAACAAAGAGGGGCAAAACCTTGCTTGATTAAAGGATCAAGAGATCACTGCTCCCCCCACTCCTTGGGGCCAGGGAGACACTACACATGTGCAGAAAGGCTCCTCGGGGGTCAAAAGTCAGGGGACAACTCCAGGCCATGGTGACTCTTGCTTCTCCCAGATGCCTTCACGTCAAGATCCATCTTGGCTAAGAGACGCATGCACACCTAAGGGGGGTGGGGGGGGGATGCGGTCCTGAGACAAATTAATAGGGGGAATGAAAAAAGGTGATTGGCCAGAAGGAAGACCTAGAAAACTGCCCCTTTATAAAGGATTTAAACTTCCCAAAGATGCGACTCTCTCTCTGAGTTTGCCCGTGCATCTTTCTGCACGTACTTTGCTTTTGCAATAAACTTTTTACTTTTCTCTTTACCTTCTGCCTCCTCACCTGAATTCTTTCCTGACAAGGCAGGCAAGAACTGGGGATCCAGGCCCTAGCTGCTGGCCTCTGTGGTCTAGCGGTTAGGACTCCTGGTCCGGGAACTGAGGTCTTACTTCCAGCTACTGCTCCCTGCTGCTTAGTGCAAGCTGCCCCTTACTGCTGTGTGTGTCCAAAATCAATTTGACCAGGTTCATTTAAAGCTATTATAGCACAGCCCAAAAATTTGGAAGGTTTTCTACCGTGAACTCTGACCTAATTCACATTTATTTATTAATACATCTTGGGCTTTTTCTGTTCTTTTCCTCTGTAATGAATTGCAGAAGAGAATGAGCTGTAACATTTCCCTGTGAGTTCAGCTTTAACCTAATGTGTTGATTTCCAACTCAGAAGGCACAGTGGTTTGGATGCATTACGGTCCTGATGGTTTTTGAAAACAGGGTGATGAGCACTGTGAGTGAAGTTTAAGGCCTTCTAATCTAGATGGTCAGCCCAGTAGGAAGGAGGTAAATACAAACCTTGTGCTGAGATTTCAGCTCACTTAACTTGCCAGGAGTTTTCTCCAGTCTGTTCCCAGGACAACACTGCACCTGCTTCTGGCCTGTGGATGCTTGTTTTCCTGATGTTAAAAGTATCGCTGCTCTTGAATAGGCACAGTTCCTGTCTCCCAGTATTTGCCTCACATCCATTTGTTCCTCTGGAATCTCACATCCCACATTTGTAAAGGCAGATCCACTTTGATGTGTCTGCCGGTCCTCACTCTGTGAAGCAGTTTCATTACTCTCCAAGTTTGAGACATCTAGATAAGAAGGCAACTCTTATTGGATACCTTTTAAAAGAGAGAACCTGTTCACTTTGGAGTTTTCAACAACACTTATCTTTATAAGGAAGAAACTCAAGTAGAGAAGAACTGCAATTCATATGCAGTTTATCACAGTCAACAAACTGCTGAAGCTGATTCAAAAGGTACCAGTTAAGAGGCCTGTGTGAAGGCTGTGAAAATAATATGCATCTAGTTAAATGTTGTGTCCTTTGAAATTTGAATTATAACTCAGCAAAGGCAGACTTGGAGAAACTTAGCGTTTGCAGTTGCAGCCAAATCTGATAGGATTAGAAAAACTGATAGATTTGCTTCACTCTAACCAATTCAATCTGGTCCGTGCATTTCTTATTTTAACTCCTGTGTTAATAGTCAACCTTTACTGTACATGACGCACTGTTGGAGGGCTACCGAACAATGGAGGTATTGGCCTCTTTTGTTAAAAAAGAATGATCTAGTTTTTTGGACTCATGTAATATTGAAAGGGTCTGCAAGAACATAAAGAAAAAGAATAACTGTGAGTAAGGAGAGGTAATCATGATGTTTTGGGGTGGTCAAAATATACATTATTAAGGGATGGGTGACTTAGGTGGAGTTTAGCATTGGCAAAGCTGAGATAAACTCTTAGATATTCTCAGAAACCCTTGTTCCATGTAGTCTATAAGGATATAACAGAGATGAAGATGGAGCTTTCTGAACTGTGCAGTGGATATCATAGTGAGAGGAAGGAATGGGTGCCTTCATTCCATTTTTTTCGAATGTTGCTAGTTGTTACACTTTTGAGGATAGGTTGACGGTAACAAGACAGTTGGAAATATGAAAGGGTAATGAGAAAATTATTTCCTCATTATTTGCTCAAGTTCAGTTACAGTTATAATGTTTACCTTGGGAGTTTGTCACCGTTTTCTTTGAGAAATGAATTAGGTTTACAAATTGGTTTTGGCATGAAATTAATGCAGTTTTAGAATTAAGAATGATCTAGTCCAGCTATCAGTTTTATTGATGATGAAACTGAGGTCCAGAGAGACTGAGTGACTGATCCAAGGATACACAAAAATCTACTGGCTGAGGAAGTAGCAAATTGGTATTCTGACTCCATCTAGCATTCTTTCCACATTGCCACACATCCACAATGATTTCTTTGTGTATGCGTGTGTGTGTGTATGTGTATGCGTGTGTGTGTGAGTGTGTGATGTGCCGTAAAGTTGGACATAATGTTGTATGTGGCCCATAACACTTGTGCAGGGGACTTTCTACTATCAAGAGAGCTTCTGCTTAAAGTGCTAACCTAAATAGTATCTGGGGGCTATAAACTAACATGAAACCATACGTGAACATGTGAATACCACTTTCCTGCCTGTAGATTTTTCACTAAACCTTGCTGGATACAAATACAGATTTGCTTTAAGGAAAAAATAAGCATGCCTTTTAAACTTTATGTGTACAGGGAGTTTTTGTTCTTTTTCTTCCATCCCTCCCTCCCTCCCTTCTGTCCTTCCTTCCTTCTTTCTTTTTTCTGTTGGCGCTAATGATGATTCCTCAAGCCCATACAAACCATCACACCATGGCACATACATTGTTATATTCCCAGTGAGTTTGAGGACACAGTATGGAGGTGGACATGTATGAAAACACCTGCTGTTGTAACAAACATTTAGTTTTACAGGGTATTTTTCTCACATATCACCTCACATAATCCACACAGACTTTGTGAGGCAGATATTTGTAATCACATTTTATACTTATCGAAATGGAGTATCAGAGAGGGAGAGCAACTTGCCTAAGCCTGACCTGGTATCTAGCACAGAACATGTGGCCAGTAAATATTTGTTGCTTTAGGTAGTGCTCGTAGAGCCTGGTGCTCTGCAGAGTCCCCACGAGGAGGATTCCATGCCCAGGAGCTGCTGTGGCACTGACTTCTGGCAATTTAATGAGGCCCCAGGCGGGTGTGTCCAGCACCCTCCTCTTTCTCTGGCCACATGGTGAATTTGTGCTGTGTATTTCTTAAAGTCCCCTCCTTCCATCAGATTCTTTGAGTTCCTAGGGGGTTCTCAGTGGGTCTGATACAGTCTGCAGCTCAATTACACGTTGGTAGTGCTTCTTGCTTCATCTTTTCCAGAACATTTCCTATCCCCTCACCCCAGTCTCCACATTTTCCGAGGGCAATTGAGTCAAGGTATTAAAGGCTTTTGTAATCATGTCAAATAACATATTTGTATTCTTAAAGTGGTCCTTTTTTACAGAATGAGGACTATATCATGATGTGAATTTCCTGCATTAAATGACAGGGGAGCTATCTGGACTGAGCATCACTCAGGAATGGGCAGCAGCCTCTCCTGTCCATTGTAGAGATTTTCCTAGCTACCTGCCTCAAGAGGCAAAAACAGAGGCATTATCACTCATTTTGGAGAAGGCTACCACGTTCATCTCCTTTTAATCTGATAATTCCTAGAAATGAGATTGTGAAATATATAACCCTTCCTCTGGTGTTCTCATAAATCATGGCTGTGGAAAAAGGGAGTGAAGTTCCCCTTACAGATAATGGTTAAGACAAAATACTTTATCTCTATTTTAGCTAAAATTATGGCATTATGAAATTTCTTTATTGTGTGGAAATGAAAGAGAAAGGTATGGTAAGATCATCCCATGTATGTCTACATTTGTAGGGAATGGGAAGGTTTGGTTAGCAGAATAATGACCCCTCAAAGATGTCTATGCCTTAATCTTCAGAACCTGTGACTATGTTACTTTACATGGCAGATGTGGTTAACATTAAAGACAGTGAGAAGGAGAGATCCTCCTAGACTATTTGGGTGGTCCCAACATACTCTCACAAGTTCTTAAACACAGAGAATCTTTCTTGGCTGCATTAAACAAAAGAGATAGCAGCAAGAGAGTGAGTCAAGCTGAAGTTACTGGCTTTAAAGGTAGAGGAAGGGGTCATGTGCCAAGGAATGTCGGCAGCCTCTAGAAGATGGAGAAGGCAAGGAAAACATTCTCCCCTAGGGCCCCTGGAAATTAATACAGCCCAGTGGATGCCTTGATTTTAAGCCCAGTGATACCCATGTTGAGCTTTGAACCACAGAACTGTAAATGAAGTATAATGGAAAAAAGTAACTGATGTTAAGTGAATACCATCCAGTGGGGTTAATAACAAGAGTTAACCTTTTTATAATGCCTGTTATGCACCAGATACTTTTCTAAGAATAAAACTGTCAAGAATATAATGTCTCCTTTTTCTGAACCTAATTTTGCAAAAGAAAAACTTAATTTGTTTAACATTGCACAGCTGGTGTGTGGTGCAGCTAGGATTTGAACCCAGACCATATGGCCTCAGAGTCTTACCTTTAGAATCAAGTTACAGCGTTCACGCTCTTAACGACTACGCCTAAATTTATCACTGCTCTCATCTTGGCAAAAGCAAAGTGTCAGGAAGTTTGGTTTCTTTCCCAGATTCACAGAGCCAGTGGAAAACCTATGACCACTCCAATTTGTCAGAAATGCCTTTTTCTTTCTTCCACCCTTCCTCCTTCCTTCCTTCTCTTTCTTCCTTTTTTTCTTTTCTTTATTCTCTTCCTTCCTTTCTTCTCTCTTTCTTTTGGTACAACAGTACAGTTTAGCATAAGTACAATGTTTCATTAACTTTTTATCTCAGGGTTGGAGAAGGGAAACTTTTCTACTGGAAACTATATTCCTAGCTCATTAAAGGTCTATGATCAAATAGTTTGTTGGAATTTTAGCTATGTTGCATTTTCTTTTCATCCATCTTTTTTCCTTAACTAAAATATAAATAGTTTAAAATTATTCAAATATTTCATGCTTCTTTGTAAACTATTTTTAAATACAAGATGTAGAATGAAAACTATGACCTCACATTTACCACCCAGAGACAACCATTTTCAGTGTTTCTTTTCTGCCCCTCTCTTTCTCTGGGCATACTTTTACGTAGTAGAAATCCAAGTATATCTTTTAATGGCAGTGTAGTATTTTATCTTAAGTAACATATAGGCATACCTTGGAAATTTTGCAGATTTAGTTCCAAACCACCACAATAAATCGAATATTGCAATAAAGCAAGTTACATGAAATTTCTGGTTTTCCAATGCACATAAAGGTTATGTTTACACTCTACTGTAGGCTACTAAGTGCACAAGGGCATTATGTATTAAAAATAATGTACATTTCTTAATTTAAAAATATTTTATTGCTTAAAAATACTAACCATCATTTGAGCCTTCAGTGAATTGTAATCTTTTTTTGCTAGTGGAGGGTGTTGCCTTGATGTTGATGTCTGCTGACTGATAAGGGTAGTTGTTGTTGAAGATTTGGGTGGCTGAGGCAATTTCTTAAAATAAGACAACAGTGAAGTTTTCCGCATTGATACATTCTTCCTTTCACGAACAATTTCTCTGTAGTAATGCAATGCTGTTTGATAGCGTTTTACCCACAGTAGAACTTCTTTCAAAACTTGCGTTAATTTTCTCAAAACCTGCTGTTGTTTTATCAACTAAGTTTATGTAATATTCTAAGTCCCTTGTTATCTTTTCAACAGTCTTCACAGCATCTTCACCAAGAGTAGATTCTGTCTCAAGAAACCACTTTCTTTGCTCCTCCATAAGAAACAACTCTTCGTCCATTAAAGTTTTATCATGAGATTGCAGCAATGCAGTCACATGTTCAGGATCTACTTCTAATTTTAGTTCTCTTGCTATTTCTACCCCTGCAGTGACTTCCTCCACTGAAGTCTTGAACCTCTCAAAGCCATCCATGAGGGTTGGAATCAACTTCTTGAAAAATTCTGTTAATATGGATATTTTGACCTTTTTACATGAATTATAAATGTTCTTAATGACATCTAGAATGGTGAATCCTTTCTAGATGGTTTCATTTGACTTTGCCCAGATCCATTAGAGGAATCACTATCTGTGGCAGCTAAAGCCTTATGAAATGTATTTCTTAAATAATACTTAAAAGTCAAAATTACTCCTTGATACATGAACTGCAGAATGGAAGTTGTGTTAGCAGCAATAAAAACAATACTAATCTCACTGTAATCAACATCAGAGCTTTTTGGATGACCATGTACATTGTCAATGAGCAGTAATATTTTGAAAAGAATCTTCTTTCTGAGCAGGAGGTCTCAACGGTGGGCTTAAAATATGCAGTAAACCATGTTGTTAGCAGATGTGCAGTCATTCAGGCTTTGTTGTTCCATTTATAGAGCACAGTAGATGTTCCATTTATAGCCAGAGTAGATTTAAATAAATCTTAAAGACCCTAAGTTTTTCAGAACAGTCAATGAGTACTGTCTTCAGTTTATAATCACCAGCTACATTAGTTCCTAATCAGAAAGTCAGCCTGTCCTTTGAAGCTTTGGAGCCAGACATTAACTTCTCCTCTCTAGCGATGAACGTCCTAGATGGCAACTTCTTCCAATAGAAGGCTGTCTTGTCTACATTGAAAGTCTGTTGTTTAGTGTAGCTCCATTCATTAACTATATTGGAGTTTCTGGGTAACTTGCTGCAGTTTCTACATCAGCACTTGCTGCTTCACCTGGCACTTTTATGTTATGGACACGGCTTCTTTCCTTAACCCTCATGAAACAATCTCCGCCAGTTTCAAACTTTTCTTCCACAGCTTCCTCACCTCTCTTAGCCTTCATAGAAATGATGAGATTTAGAACCTTTCTCTGGATTAGACTTTGGCTAAAGAGAATGTTGTGGCTGGTTTGATTTCTATCCAGACAGCTAAAACTTTCTCTATATTCACCATAAGGCTATTTTGCTTTCTTATTATTCGTGTGTTCACTGGAGTAGCAATTTTAATTTCCTTCAAGAACTTTTCCTTTGTATTCACCACTTGGCTGCCTGTTTGGTGCAAGAGGACTAGGTATCAGCCTATCTTGGCTTTTGCTATGCCTTCCTCACTAAGTTTAATTATTTCTAGATTTTGATTTAAAGTGAGAGACGTATGACTCTTCCTTTCACTTGATCATTGAGAGGCCATTGTAGGGTTATTAACTGGCCTAATTTCGGAGGCATAGAGAGGGATTAGGGAGAGAGACAGGATAATGAATGGTCAGTGGAACAGTCAGAACACACATCACATGTATTAATTATGTTTGCTGTCTTACATGGGTGTTGTTTGTGGTGTCCCAAGATGATTAAAATACGAGAGTGAGTCGGAAATTATCCGCACCGCAGTTACATTAAAACTTCTGTTGAAACTACAGCCAGAGTGCAGATAATTTTTGACCCACCCTCATAGCAACATCATAGATCAATGAGCAGAGATCTCCATAACAAATATAATAATAATGAAAAAGGTTGAAATATTGCAGGAATTACTAAAATGCGATAGATAATAAGTGAGCAAATGCTATTAGAAAAATGGCACCAATGCAAGGTTACCACAAAGCTTTACTTTGTTAAAAATGAAAAAAAAAAAAGCAACATCTATGAAGCATGTAAAGAGAAGCACAACAAAACAAAGTATGTCTGTAATTACCTATCCATCTTCTTATTACCAAAAAGTAAGAATGTTGCTAATATTTTTTCTAATGAATAAGCTATAGTATATAAATTTATGCATATTTTTCTTTTTTCTATTTCACATTTATTCTTAGATGAAAGCTGCAGAAGTTGAATTATTAGATTAATAGGTAAGGACATTTTGCCACATTGCTTTTCAGAGAGTTTATATTAATTTATGTTTACAGTTATAATGCATGAGAGCGTTCATTTTGCTACATCTCTCCAGTAACATTGGATTTTAAAAACTGCTATTCTAACTAGGCATGAAATGTTTCGTTAAAATAATTGCCCCTTTAGACTTTTCATACTAACCTTCTCAGTGTGAAGCTAAACAAAACAAATTAATTTTCACCCACTTATTTCATAGACAACAACATCCCTCACTTAAGATGCAATCATAAACTGAGATGTGCTGTAAGTGTAAAGTAAGCGTCAGACTTTAAAGGCTTAGTAGGAAATAAAGATTGTAAAATATCTCACTAATATTTATTTTGTATTAATCACATCCTGAAATGATAATATTTTTCTCAAATAATTACCTAAAGTATTATATGTCATTAAAATGCAAAGAAAAAAGATGCAATCATAAAGGATCATTGCTTATGGACTTTAACTGAACCAGAAGCCAAGCTGACATATTTCATGAAGAAACAAAATATGGGAGAAAAATAATGGAAACTTGGATGTTACTAATGAGGACAAATAAAGAAATGGTCAGTTTACTAAGATCTTGAAATACAAAAAAATAGACTGAGTATTAAATAATGCAACTCCAGAGAGTTATTTTCTTTTATATGTATTTTAGTTGCCTTTTTGTTTGCTTGTATTTGTTGCCTCTTTATTATTACTTACCGAAGCAAAATTATAGGCTATCATAATAATAAAAAGGTCTCTCTGTTAACTCTATGGATCTGGTTTTAATCTTGGACTCTTGCTTTAGGCATTCTTTCTGTTTTGTTGTGTTGTGTTTTGGCAGACCCTAAAACAATGTTGTATATATCTTGGCGATGTTAGACTAACACTTCGCAATATAGGCTCTGGGTTAAAACTCATATCTGAGACAGATATGAGTTAAAAATCATAGCTATTACATTTACCAACTGTGTAACTTTAGGCAAAGTATCTAACTATTTCAAGTTTCTGTTTCCTTATCTGTGAAATTGAGATAATAATAGAACCTGCAACTTATGGGTGAGGGAGAATTAAATGTAGCATTGCAAACACTTAGTGACAGTGCCTAGTAAAAGATCAGCAAATAACAGTTGTTACTACCACATCCCATCATCCCGGTCATTAGACTCTTTTTACCTCTCTGATTGTTTGTAATATGAGTTATTTCTGCTCCAAGTATAAAGTCCTGAAACTCTCTTCCTCACTTCCTTATCTTTCTTAACATTCACTCATTCATCAACAAACATTTATCTAGAACAAAATAGATTAAATTTGAACACAGGACCTTATATGCCTGTGAGAGAAGATTGATAAGCAAATAAATATTCAGTATGTCAAATGGTGTTAAGTGTTATGGAGAAAAATGAAACAGAGCAGGGAGACGGGAGCGCCAGAGGTGGGAGTGGGGGTAATATGGGAGAAAGATAGGTTGTTATTTACACAAAGTGGTAAAAACCTCTGACAAATGATATTTGAGCTATGTTGAACCGAATGAAAGAGGATCAAAAGTAACATTCTCAGCTGAGGAAATATGCCTGGCAAGTTCAGGAATCAGCTATCTGGTGGAAAGAAAGAGTAATCAAATGGAAGAGTGAAAGGAGATGAGGTCAAAAATGGGGGGTGAGGCACACCATGTAGGGACTTGTAAGCCGTTGTCAGAGCTTTGATTTTTACCCTTGGTAACACAGAAAACAATTGGACAGTAGTGAGCAGAAGAATGACTGGGCAAAGACATAAGTGGAGAATCAGATAGGGGAGGCTAATTCAGTATCCTAGGTGAGAAGGTAATGGCTTAGACCAGGAGATAGTGGCAGTGGTAGTGACAGAGAATTGGTTGCAATACGAAAAAATAGATATATTTGCATATCATTTAATACATCATTATACATAATTTGTATGCATTTATATAATGCATATATTTGTATCATGTATAACATACAGAGATATATGATTATCATCAATGTTTTTTTGTGGTTATACAGCAATGTGTCTGAACTTAGAGTTTGAATCTCATACCCACCAGACAGCATGATGTCAAGAGGAGTATTAGCAAGTAAGAAACAGATATATTTCAAATGTTTGACAGCCTTGCCGGTGGCAAGTCTTAAAGCATTCCTTACCTTAAATATTTCATTATACCCATTTTGTTATTGATATTAGTTCCTCAGAACATACATAGACCACCAGCTCTAGATATATTGTGCCTCTATTTTCTTTTTACGAGGTTTCTTTCCTTTTTTCTTTTTCTTCCTTCCTTCCTTCCTTCCTTCCTTCCTTCCTTCCTTCCTTCCTTTCCTTCCTTTCCTTCCTTCCTTCCTTCCTTCCTTCCTTCCTTCCTTCCTTCCTTCCTTCCTTCCTTCCTTCCTTCCTTCCTTTCTTTCTTTCTTTCTTTCTTTCTTTCTTTCTTTCTTTCTTTCTTTCTTTTTTTCAATGTATAATACCCTTTTTGCTTTCTGGACTTTTTTGTATCATGTGTAGGTAACTTCAACTAAAAACATTGTTAAACAAAACAGATACAGAAAGACACAATCAAATGCATGACAATGAATTGTAAAATAAATATCCTTCCAATCCGTATTAGGTAAAGAAGTAAAA
The DNA here is from genome assembly GCF_030028045.1 of Hippopotamus amphibius kiboko. Classification (NCBI taxonomy): domain Eukaryota; kingdom Metazoa; phylum Chordata; class Mammalia; order Artiodactyla; family Hippopotamidae; genus Hippopotamus; species Hippopotamus amphibius. Next base: position 225,945,638 of record NC_080186.1, read on the forward strand.
CTTTGCTAACCACTCTAGAAGCCCTTTTAGGTCCTGGTCAGAACCCCTTCCTCCTCCCTTAAATAACCACTATCCTGACTTTTAAAGTAATGACTTCCTTGCATTTCTTTTGGGTTTTTTTTTTCTTTTTTACATATCTCTTGTATTTTTAAGTTGAGGTTACAATTTATAACATTATGTAGGTTTCATGAGTACAATATTATATTTTGACTTCTGAATACACCGTGGCATGCTCACCACCAAAAGTTTAATTTCCATTTTTCACCATATGGTTCATCACCTTAACTCATTTTGTTCTCACCATCTCTCTTCCTCTGGTAACCACTACTGTGTTCTCTGTATCTATGTGTTTGTTTTTGTTTGGTTTGGTTTGTTCACTTATTTTATTTTACTTTTTAAAATATTCCATGTATGAGTGAAATTGTACAGTATTTGTCTTTCTCCATCTGACTTATTTAAGTTAGCATAATGCCCTCAAAGTCCATCCATGTTATTACAAAAGGATGCAAGGATGGTACAACATCCACAAATCAATCAATATGATACACCATATTAACAAAATGAAAGATAAAAATTATTTGATTTTCTCAGTAAATGCAGAAAAAGCACTTGACAAGATTTAACACCATGTAGAATAAAAACTCTCAATAAAATGTAGAAGTAATGTACCTCAACATAATAAAGACTGTATATGACAAACCCACAGCTAACATCATACTGAATGGTGAAAAACTGAAAGCTATACTTCTATGATCAGGGATAAAAAAAGATGCCCACTTTCACCACTCTTATTCAACACAGTATTGGAAATCCTAGACAGAGCAATTAGGCAAGAAAAACATATTAAAAACACACAAATTGGAAAGGAAGAAGTAAAACTGTCACCCTTTGTGCATGACATAATTTTATGTATAGAAATCCCCTCCACCAAAAAACTGTTAGAAATAATAAATGAATACTGTACATTTGCAGGGTATAAAAACAATATACAAAAATCTGTTGTGTTATTACACACTAACAATGAACTATGAGAGAGAGAAATTAAGAAAACAATCCCATTTACAGTTATTACAAAAAGGACAAAATACCTAAGGATAAATTTAACCAGGAAGGTGAAAGACCTGTACACTGAAAACTTTAAGACATTGTTGAAAGAAATTAAAGAAGACACAAAGAAATGGAAAGATATTTCATATTCATGGATTGGAAGAATTAACATTGTTAAGATGTCTGTATTATATAAAGCAATCTACAGACTCAATGCATCCCTTATCAAAATCCCAATGATACTTTTTACAGAAATAGGACAAAAAAATCCTAAAATTTATATGGAACCATGAAAGACCTCTAATAGCCAAAGCAATCCTGAGAAAAAAGAATAAAGCCGAAGACATCACAATCCCTGATTTCAGATTGTACTACAAAAGCTATAGTAATCAAAACAGCATGATACCAGCAGAAAAACAGGTACAAAGATCAATGGAACAAAATCAAAAGCCTAGAAATAAACCAGCATGTAAATGGACAATTATCAGTAATTTATGGCAAAGGACCATAGAGCATACAATGGAGAAAAGATAGTCTCAATAAATGGTGTTGGGAAAAGTGGAAAACCACATGCAAAAAGAATGAAACTAGACCACTATTTTACACCATACTGAAAAATCAACTCAAAATAAATTAAAGACTTGAATGTAAAGCCGAAAACCATAAAATTCCTAGAAGATTACATAGGCAGTACATTCTTTGACATCAATTTTAGCAGTATCTATCTTTCTAGATATGTCTCCTTGGGCAAGGGAAACAAAAGCAAAAATGAACAAGTGGTACTATGTCAAACTAAAAAGCTTCTGCACAGCAAAGGAAACCATCAGCACAACAAAAAGACAACCTACTGAATGGGAGAAGATATTGATATTTGCAAATCTTATATCTGATATAGGGTTAATATCTAAAATATATACAGAACTCATACAATTCAAAGAAAACCAAACAACCTGATTTGGTTGAGGGTCTGAATAGACATTTTACCAAAGAAGACATACAGGTGGCCAACAGGCACAGGAAAGATGTTCAACATCCCCAAGGGAAATGCAGATCAAAACTATAATGATACCACCTCATACCCATTAGAATGACTATCATCTAAACGGCAAGAAATAACAAGTGTTTGGAAGGATGTGAAGAAAAGGAACTCTCACACACTGTTGGTGAGTATGTAAATTGGTACGGCCACTATGGATAACAGTATGCATATTCCTCAAAAAATTAAGCATGAAACTGCCGTATAATCCAGGTATTCCACTTCTGGGTATTTATCTGAAGAATATGAAAACACTAATTAAAAAAGATATATACATCCCTGTGTTCATCACAGCATTATTTACATTAGGGAAGATACAGAAACAATCTCAGTGTCCAGGGATGAATGGATGAATAGTGTGTGTGTGTGTGTGTGTGTGTGTGTGTGTGTGTGTGTATACACACACACAGTATATAATGAAATACTACTCAGGCACAAAAACGATGAAATCTTGTCATTTGAGGCTCCTTTTCTGTATCTCCAGTAACCCTCATTGTGCTCTTTGCTATCCCAGATTCCCTAGTTTGGTGTTTCAATCAAGACTATATTTCCTAAAGGTATCAATAATTTCATAAACACTTATTGACTGCCTGCAGCGCTGATCAAGGACCAATTATTGGTAATATATAATAATGTCTTCAAGGGGCTGACAGTATACAGAGGAACAAAAGACAGTACAATAAAGTAAGATAATACTTTGTAACAAACTAGTTTATAAAGATAAAAAATGGGAACACAGGGGAGAAGCACCAGTCAGGGTGGACTGGGACTGGAGCTGTCAGGGAGAGCTTCCCAGAGGAGTGACAAATTAAATTCTAAAGTATAAGTAGGGGTTAGATAAATGATGGCAAAAGATCTGGGGAGAAGGGTACAAGATTTGATTTAACATGATTTTGATTTCTTTCTTGAGTGTCACAACAATCTGCTAACCAGCTTTAAGATGGAAGCTTCCCACTGTAATTGTAGTTGAAGTTTATGCCTTATTTTTGTAATGCCCTTTCACCAAAACCTTTTGGTAAAGCTCAGAATAAAAAGAAGCAAAGGAATGAGCATAAATAAAAGAGATTCAGTAGAACAAAAGATATCACACAAACTCAGTGGTTCTTAATGGGATGAGGGAAGGATTTGCCACCCAGGAGACATTTGGTGTTGTCTGGCGAGTTTTCAATTGTCACAACTTGGGGGTATGGTTTGCTAATGGCATCTAGTAGGTAGAGTACAGGGATTCTGCTAAACATTTGTGTAAGGTACAGGAGAGCTGCCCACAACAAAACAGTTACGTAGTTCAAAATGTCAATAGTTGTGGAGGTTGCAAAGTCCAGCACTAAGCTGTTAATTGAGAATTATATCACCATCTTTATAATATGATCTTATAAGCAGCTGTGAAATCAACCAGAGCCCTTTATTCTTTTTGTTTCCAGTAGCTGTTGCTTGCTGTTTTGTTCTTTGGGAATTTCCTTCTACTTTTCTTTCTTCTTTTTTTTTTTTTTTCTGGTTGTTGTTTGCTAACAGTTTTAGTATTCTTCTCTCATCATCATTTATCTTTGCCCCTCATCGTCCTCTAACTACCTGGCTCCCATCCCTTTAGGTCTCAGGATTCTCCTCCAAGAATATTCCAGACTGGAAAACTATTGACCCCCTGAAGGCCCTTCTGACATTCTTGTTTTAGTTGAACATGAGCACATCCTGGGAGATACACTTCCATGATTTTCCAGTTGAACTGGAAGTTAGCTTATTATTTCATGGCTTCCAGCATGATTTTGCTGAGGTCATTCACCACATTAAGTGGAGAAATGTTTTATCTTACCCTCTTAACTTCCACTGAGGGGGCTGGTGATAGTAAAAATTATGGGAGCGACTTTTTGATAGTTCTTAGACTTTAAGTAGGTACATTTGAGTAAACTTAAATAGGCTTGGATATTTAAGGTACACAGGTTGTATTATAGACCTTATGATGAGACATTTACGTGGTGTAATGAAGACCAGGGCTTGTGAACCCCACACATCTGAGAGGTGCTGTTTAGCAGGATTGAGGGCACTTGTAGGTAGGCTAGTCTGTTCCTTTTCCATTTCTGTGTTCTTCTAGTCTTTGCATATTTGATTCATCTACTTGTCCACAGGATCTGTGTCTTCTTATGTCCCTTTCCGTGGTGTTTGGTACATATCATGTAACAAGTAGCTGTTATATTAATGAATATATGCTGAATCAGCTACTTGCTGTTCCCTCTACTTGGAAAGTGCTTATGCTGGACATACACATGATTTACATCCTTATTTTATTCTGGTTTCTCTCCAACCATAATCTCACCTGAAATATCTTCCTTGGCTATTCTATCTGAAATAGCACGCTCCCACCATGGTAAATATTTAACAATTATAGGGGTAAAAAGAGGGATTGTAGAAGTACCTAGAAAATACTTTTGATATACAGGAAAGGGCACATCTCATTATTTGGGGGGAACTAGAGGACGCTGAGGCTGGAAAGTTGACCTGGGCTGTCTGCCCTTACTCGGTTGACTCCTACATATTGTCTGTTTAGAATCTCAGGTTCAGCTGTCAGGGGCTGGGTGTGCTGTTCACTCACGGTCTTCACCATCTTTTAGCATTGTCCTGTGTGCTAGAGAGAGGAAAATAAGTATTTGGGGATGATTATGGTTTAGTCCAGGGAGTGTGAAGAGTACCCTCTTAATCCTATTGAAGTTGCCATGCCTGGAAATTAAACATTTGAAGACTCTCCCTCAGAATCACGCTTATGGTAACCAGGCAGTCTCTGTGGCAGCAGGCATGTACGCACTTTGGGTTTAGGGGTAGAAGGGTATGTGTCTCCCTGGTGTCAGTGTCTTCCTTTGAGCATCCACAGTGCTGCCCGAGGAGAGACCAGGTGTGCTCTCTGCTGCTCCCATAGTTGCTAGCAGCACAGTAAATGTGTCTTCAAGCAGGAAAAGAGCCAGAGTTTTTGAGTGGGTGTAGGTATAAATACTTCTCTTGGACCCGTCCCTGTAGCTATTGCTAGTCTTTGGGAAACACTTGAAGAGTAGGATTCCATGTCAGAGATCCACTAGTTGACTGTGGCTTGAAGTGCCTCTGCCACTCTGGGACAGGAACCCAGACTCTAGACAAGCAGCATTGAAGATGCACAGGTATCCTCCCTTTAACCTTTGGTGTCATGTATGTGCATGAGTTTTGTTCCCTTTCCATGACCAGCAAAATGAAAAGCTTCAAGATTATTCTCACAATGTTCTATACAACAATTTATTTGAAGACGAAGAATCAGAAAGTACTATATCCAGGCTCTGCTAATAGCTGTCTTTATGGTTATAAAAGCTCTTTGTTGAAGCTTCCAAGTTCTTCAAATGAATACAATAAACCATAGACTTTGGAATGTGAAACCATAGACTTTTGACGAATTAGGGAGATGTGAAAACAAGCATAATGTTTACAACTGTAAATTGAAAGACGTTAAGTTGTATTGGATAGAGCAATAACAAGGGAGTCAGGAAATTTGCCATTAGTTTTTAATTGAACATTAGCTGGTGCTGTGACCTTGATTAATCCTTAACCCCCAGGGGCCTTAGTTTGCACATTAATACAATGAGAGGTTTTGGTAGGCCAGCACTGTCCAATAGGAGTTTCTGCAATGGTGAAAATGTTCTCTATCTACACTGTCCAGTATGGAAGCCAGTAGTTGCTTGTCTGCTGAGCACAGGAAATGTGGTTAGTACAACTGAAGGACAAAGGTTTTAATTTATGCAGTAAAGTGGATATTTGCATTACTTGGTTTCCCATAATCTGAAAGCTTCCTGCCTAGCTCATCTCTCACTATAAATATTAAAAGCCTCAGATGCTTGCTTTTTTAGCTTTCCCTGCAGTTAGAGGATAGGCACGTGGTCTAGGCTCTACCAATAAGCTACACTTACTCTAGCCTTTGAAATAGAAACTAATTATTCAAAGAAGGAGAAGCAGAAGATGATATATGCAGGAATGGTGGCAATCACATCAAGTTTCCAGGGCGATGATAGTGGTTCTGGTGGGGGATCTATTGTTCAGAACTGGTGATGGAGCAAACTGTGGTGCCCTTTGTTCACCACTGTTTAACTGTAACTATAGGCAAACAGTTTCTCCAACCCTCAAGGTAAATTCTGTAAAAACAAAGTGATACTGACTCTCTGTGTGAATATAAGTAAATAAGCTTGGTAAAGATTTTATGTTTGGAGAAACATAATATACTCAGAGTTTTAGTTCTTTGCTTTTTGTTTGTTTATTGTTGGGAGGGAGCAAGTATTCCTTTGTGATCAGTAATTATCTCTGTACAGTTCTTATGAATTTATCTGGATGCAAAGTTCTAAAGTATCTACTAAATAGAGATGCTGGCTAGCACTTAAAAGCCCTTCTTAGGAAAAAAAATGATGGTAAATTGCTAGTTTAAGGTCTTTCTACTCCTCTCTCAGATCTCCCTTTTCTTATTCAGTAACTCCGCCCCCCACCCAGAGCACCCCCACTGGCCAGTGTGCCCGTCGCAGCACCAGGAGCTCCTACCCTTCCCTTGCCTCTTCCTCACCAGTAGGTTGCCTTACAGAATCTGTGGACTCCTCTGTCAGTAGGAAACTGATATACCCATTCAAATCAAGGGATCAGTGGCAACTTTGAGATTAATTAGCCACTCTTCTTACACAGAAGTTTCATTTGAACTAAAGTCTCCTTATTGTGGTGTGAGGAATATAATTAATGATACACTAAACCATTGAAAAATACACACAGGGAGCAAATAGGGACTCACTTGATTGCAGGTAAAGCTGAACTAGGGAATTTGGCCTAAATTTGGTGGTAAAATGATAAAATTTGCTTCCTATTACTTCTACCACCCCCTACCCCTTACCTCACCACCATGTTCAGATCTTCAGATGCAGCTAAGGGGACTGTCAGTTTATAGAGAAGACTTAGCCAGCTACATGCAGAACACCTCTCATCTCTCACCTGCCAAGAGTGATAGGACAAATGCCCATCAACAGACTAATGGATAAAGAAGATGTGAGACATATATACAATGGAATATTACTCAGCCATAAAAAAAGAATGAAATTGAGTTATTTGTAATGAGGTGGATAGACCTAGAGTTGGTCATACGAGCGAACTAAGAAAGAGAAAAACAAATACTGTATGCTAACTCATATATATGGAATCTAAAAAAAAAAAAGAAAAAAAGGTACTGATGAACCCAGTGACAGGGCAAGAATAAAGATGCAGATGTAGAGAATGGACTTGAGGACACAGTGTTGGTGGGGGGAGCAATGGAGAAGCTGGGATGAAGTGAGAGAGTAGCTTTGACATATATATATAGCACCAAATGTAAAATAGCTCGTGGGAAATTCCTGCATAACATAAGGAGACAAACTCAATGATGGGTGATGACTTTGAGGGCCAGGATAGGGAGGGTGGGAGGGAGTCACAGGAGGGTGGGGATATGTGTATAAATAGAGCTGATTCATTTTGGTGTACCTTAAAAATTGGCACAGCATTGTAAAGCAATTATATTCTAATAAAGAGCTTAAATTAAAAAAAAAAGTGATAGGACAGGAGGCTATGCATGCATAAAGACCTTCAGCATATAACCTCACCTGATAGAGAAATAGAATTAATAGAAGTCATATTCTTACCTTCTCATCAATCAGATAAACCACTCCTTCTCACATAGGAAAATCAAGTGAGAAATGGAAGAACGTTTGGATGCTTCTATCAGTTACATACCAGAAGTCAAAGTTTCCTACTGTTTGGACCAACAGAAACTTGGGATAGAAAGGATGCTTCCTCTTGCTTTCTTGAGCCATAAGAATGAGATTAGAAACACAGGAGATTGAGGCACTTTCCAAAGGCAGAGGTAGTATTATAAAGGCTTTCCTGATGCCATTTAATCAAATCTCATGTGTAGAAACTTGCTATGTTTTTGTGATTATTTCTTATCTTAAGCAGCTTCTGTTGTCTTGCCTTTTTAAAAACAAATCTAGTCATTTACAATTTAAAAAAATTTTCCACATAATGTAAAGGGCCAGTGGAACAGAAGTGAATGTATCCAACTTAATCAGACTATTTCAGGTTCACTCCTAATTAGAACTAGTATTTACAACAGATTCTAAGTCTTTTGCAATTTGAAATATTTTCCTTTACCTTATAGAAAAGACCTACCACAGTGCTTAGCACATAGTCATAGTGAAGGCTCAATAAAAGAATGAATTAATCTGACCATGCTTCTTTTCTTCTCAAAAGCCCACCTCAACTCTTTGCACTTCTTTCTTCCAAGTTCTTGTGTTCCCTATAAGCATCCTCATTTTCTTTCTCCCCATTTGTCTTTCTTTCTCCTGAACAACTGTTCTATTCCCTGTAATTATTTTATTTTCCTGTCTTTCTCCCTCTCATAATCTCCTGTCACTCACCCTTTCTTTTTCCTCTGCCTCTATAATTATCTTAAAAATCAACTTTTCAGATATGACTTGGATAACTGGAGAAGAACATCTTAAGAAATAATGAAACTGAGAAATTACTAATTAGTCATGGGAAGAAGAGCCAGAAATCTATCTTGAGCTTCTCTGAGACAAAGCCATGACAGTATCTATTTTGAAATCACAAACATCTTAAATGGACTGCTACTCTTCCATGATTGGGCATTTACTTGAATATAGAACTTATTTCAAAAAAAGATGATCCAGGGCTTCCTAGGTGGCGCAGTGGTTAAGAATCCACCTGCCAATGCAGGGGACATGGGTTCAAACCCTGTGCCAGGAAGATCCCACATGCCACAGAGCAACTAAGCCCATGTGCCACAACTATTGAGCCTGTGCTTTAGAGCCCGTGTGCCACAACTATTGAGCCCACATGCCACAACTACTGAAGCCCACGTGCCTAAAGCCTGTGCTCTGCAACAAGAGAAGCCACAGCAATGAGGAGCCTGCGCACCGCAATGAAGAGTAGCCCCCAGTCGCCGCAACTAGAGAAAGCCCGTGTGCAGCAACAAAGACCCAATACAACCAATAAATACATGAATAAATAAGTAAATAAATTTATTAAAAAAAGAAAAGCTGATCCATACTTTCCTAGCATGCATATTTATATAGACATACCTATAAAAAAAGATATTCCTATTATCTCCAAGTAACTGAATGAAGAAAATCTAAATTAAGGGGCAATACTGTTTTTTTCTTTAAGTATCTACAACAAATAGAACCCATCTTAAGACTTTGCATAATGTAATAAATATTAATTTGAAATAAATAGTTCAAATTATCACTATGAAACTAATTGACAATATTTTTTGAATTTTCAACAGATCTGAAATATATAGAATATTTTGTCTTTTCCAGTAATTCTCCCAACCACAAAATTACTGAATTTGATTATGATCAAAGCAAATAATAAGGAATGAATAGTTACCTGGGGAGGTTTTACCTTCTTATGAGAATTGTGTGCTAGAAAATTGAAAAGTTTAATATTGACAGACATAAATTAAAGAATGACTAATAAACCTGTACATGTTCAGTAAGGAAATTGCTCAAAGGTTGTTGATTTGGGGCTTTTGGCCTTAAGGAAGGAATAAAGAGGAAGGAAGGAAGAGATAGTGGTATGTATTTAAGTTTGGGTCACATGGGAATGAGAAAAGTTTGGGGGTATAGATAAATCTTTTGGAGAGTTCTGAGGAACACACAGCAGGCAAAAATTCAGGCAGGTCAGGTGTTGACATAAGAAACGGCAGCGATAATTATTGGGGACAAGTTACCAGGCTTCCAGAGCAGAACCCTAGCTGTTTTAGTCTCTTAAAGACCGAGGAACCATCCAAGAAATCAAAGGGAAGACTTATACGATTGCAAGAATAAATTGGCCAGGGTTTTGGCTGCTAGGGATAAGAGGAGAGCCTTACTCCTGGAGCTCAAAACCAAAGACAGAGCAGAAGCAGAAGTCAGGCTGCCCAGATTTTGATTCTCTAAGCTATGGCCTTAATAATCCTGAAATATCCTGTGACCAGAGACAGAATTTGTTCCATGGCAGGGGCGGGGGGGGGGGGGGGGGGGTGAGCTAAATTTACAAGAAAAGCTAAAGTGTCACCAACTTTGAAATTTAGAGGAGAAAAGAGATAAATATCATTATGTGAATCACTTCTTAAAGTAGAAGAAAATCCTATTCTAAGAGTCCTGTGCTGCAGAAAAATTCCACATTAGTGAGGGAAACTCTGTTAGGATGGCTGGGATGACTAAATGTGTAAATGTATGGAAAGTGCTTAGAATAGTGCTTGACACACAATAGCTATTCAATAAATGTTAACTTACTACTGTTAGTATTATCAATCTGACTATTTTTCAGTTCTTCATGGAAATACTGCTTTACTCAAAGCTTCTGAAAGAAACCACAAAAGGAACTAACTGGAAGGGGTTCTTTAGGAGCTTTATAACTTGGAAGGATCTAATTAAGTACACTTTGGAAAGCAAGCGAGGCTTTGTCAGCATGGGTTACAGGAGATCCTCTCAAAGTCTGTGAAAGTAAATGATCTGGAAGACCCTGAACATTGCTTCTGTCTTGAGAGATCTGGAATCCCACAGCCATAGGTTTAATTTCCAGATGACTTGTTGCTGGTCAAAGGAGAGAGCCTTGGAATCAGATAAGTTTAATTAGTTTAGGTGTAATGAATACTAGAGCCTTTGGTAAAAGATGTGGAGGTAAAATCTCTCTTTACCTCCTCCTCACTACATCCCATTCTAGAGGGGCTTCTGACACACCATTTCCTCTCTCTGCTCAAAGCTGATCCCATTATTAACTGTCACAAATCCCCTATCACCATTTTGCTTTCATTCATTTACTAATTGCTTCATTCATTAATTCATGTATAATTTTCAATTCTAGCCAATCATTTGTGGACTCATGGATTTCATGGGCCAAAAATAAAATTTTAAGAATAGTAGCACAAAGGGCTACTATACTTGATTGTGTACTGCAAGAAAATTTTAAAACCATGCAACTAAAATTATCACTTGATGTACCAAAGAACATTAGAAACCCCTAACAAATAGGAGAAATGTACAGTCGTATTAAAGGACTGTTTAAAATAATTCATTTGATGTTTTGTCTTTCAAAATTCATTTCCTTGCCCTTTTACTTCTCACTTGGTCCTGGTTCAGGGAAAACTTGGTCTTGGATTGGTAGTGGCAAGATTTTAACCATTATGTTAAAATCTTCTTGCCTTCTTTCTTTGCTTCCTTCACAGTTCACCTACAGTATTCTTTGTTTCTACTAGCTGTCTGCTAGAAAATGTCCTAATAAATGGTCTGGCCTCTGGATATTAAGTCTTAGGCTTAGTCACATGTGAGCAAGATGCCTGGGAGTCTGCAGTAGCTCAAGCTAGCATTTGAGGTACCTTAAAAAGGCCAAAGGGGGAAATATATCCCTTTTGGTACATCTAAAAAAATTATGTGGTATGACTCATGTATGATAACCTTCAATATGGTAATTAGTCATTAGGACAGAACTTTTCTCATCTTTCTAACTGCCCCCAAATTTCCATATCTGAGGTTTAACTCCCTAAACCAGCCAAACAGATCTAATGATGCCAGACCTTCCTTCAGTCAAGCTTTTTAGAGAGCAGTCAAAAGATTATATTATAGGTCCCCATATTACCAAAGCATCCCAGAGAATGGTCTGTAGATTGGAGAAGGATCTTCCTTGAATTTGTTCTTCTCTACATTGTTTTACTAAAAATAAAATATTCTAGGCCAAAACACATTTGGAAACTCTTGGTCTATTGAAGTTGGGATTCATATGAAGCAAGTCGTAAGGTAGTTTGTTTCTTTGTTTGATTTTTAAAATAAATCCAGATGGCTCCTGATATGAAGTCAGTTGCTACAGTAATTTAGCTCCTTGACCTACGGACTGAGTGAATTAAGTTGTTGAAAAACTGAAGACAGGCTTATTTTACAGCTAATAAAATAATTTGAACAAGAGAGAATTGTTTTCCTATTATGAATTTTACTTATTTTGCTCTATGACTTGATTCTCAATTATTAGGCCAAGGTTCCTATTATAAAAAATAGAAGACAAAAATTCCAATGACTTGTTAAATTTAGTCAACTTTTTATCTAGTAACAGGTTCCATCAATTGGAATAAAGGCAGAAGAGTTCAGTGAAACACATAAGTAGAATTGATAATAGAAACATAAATGGAACCCTAATCCATGCATTTGCTATTCAATAATCAATTGAGCTTCCCTCTTTTGAACATTAGATATTATATTAGTTATGTTATATTAGGTATATTAGCTACATAATATATATTAGTTATTAGATATTATATATATTAGATACTATATGTTTGTATATTACTGCAGCTTAAAAGAACAAATATTATTTCATTTAATAAACTTATCAGCTTAGAATTAGAAGCTTAAAATGATGAACAGTTATGACCTCAGTTTCTGTGGGTGAGATATGTAGGAGCAACCTAACTGGGTGGTTCTAGTTCAGGGTCTCTCATAAGGGTATATTTAAATTGTCGGCTAGGGTGTCATCTGAAAGTTTGACTGGTGCTGGAAGATGTGCTTCTAGGATGCCACACACACATGACCCATGCTAGAAATACTCAGTTCCTTGTGTCTTCTAGCATGAAAGCCGGTTCCCCCCAGAGTGAATGATCTGACAGATAGCGTGAGAAAGTAGCCACAATGCCTTTTATGAGCCAGTCTTGGAAGCCACAGGCTATTACTTCCACTGCTACTTATTGCGAGTGAATCACTAAGCACAGAGAATAAACTAGTGGTTGCCAGCGGGGTGAGGGAATAGGAGGAAGGGAATGGGATTAAGAGATATAAACTACTATGTATAAGGTAAATAAGCAACAAGGATAATATACAGCACAGGAAAATATAGCCATTATTTTGTAATAACTTTAAATGGAGTATAAGCCATAAAAGTATTGACTGACTATGTTGTACACCTGAAACTAATATAATATTGTAAATCAACTATACTTCAATAAAAAAATTTAATTTCAAAAAGGGAAGAGAAATTAGACTTCACCTTTCAGAGAAGAATCAAAGTAGTTTGTTGACATTTTAAAATCATTACAAGTGTATTTAGTTTTGGGTCAAGATACATGTATGTATATATGTGGATATATATGTATATATGTGGTTATATATATATGTGTATATATATATATATATATATATTTACTGTTATTAACTACTTGTCATTACAGCTGTATTCTGGTCCTATAAGGTCACATTTAGATGATTTAATAATTTTGAACAGTTCTGTTTCCTCCAGGAAATGACTTTGTTTAGGCTGCAGGGAGCAGAAGTATGTCAAAGATATAATAATTCTCTTTTCTCCTTTATTCCCCTAGCCTTTACATTCTTCCATTCTCTCTTTCTTTCTTCTAGGCCACTTCCCCCACCCCATATCCCTGCAGCCCCTATAACAAAATGTAGATATGTGGGCTGAGGGATGGTGTACTTACACAGATCTATGTAGTCATGTGGTTTCTGTAACAATAGCTAACTTTTGAATAATTAGCTATAACCTATAACTCAACTACCTATAAAACTCTGAGGGAAAATAGCTAGGCATCTGGCCTCTTTGCACACAGCACATTGCCCTTTGCAGTTTACTCATTTTAGCCATGGTGGTACAGTTTTATTTTCTAAATGTGTGGCTTTTTATTTTATTTGATAGTGACTGACCCTGGATTATTTCACTATTTTTTACAGGATATTTTTTTTCCATTTATGCCACTACGCTTTCATTTGTTTATACTAAATTGTAAAAAAAAAACAAAGTCTCAAATATTATTTTTTATTCTTACCTTTTCTCAGTAATTTCTATTGGTTTATAAGGTTTTGCTATGGGCCGAATTGTGTCCTCCCCCAACCCCCCAATTCATATGATGAAGCCCTTAACCTCCAATTTCTGGAGAATTTGAAGATAGGGCCTGTGAGGAAGTGAGCAAGGTTAAATGAGGTCATAAGGGTAGGGCCCTAATCCAATAGGCTGGTGCCTTTATATGAGGAGAAGAGCCACTGAAGTTCTCACTCTGACAGTGAGAGGGTGCTCATTTGCAATCCAAGGAGAGACCTCTCACTAGACACTGGCCCTGCTGGCACCTTGATTTTGGACTTCAATCTCCAGAACAGTGAGAAATAAATTTCAGTTGTTCAAGTCACCCATCCTGTGCTGTGATATGTTGATACAGCTGCCCAGGCAGACTAATACAAGTGCCACCCATCTCTGGCTGCTTCCTCTTCCTCCAACTGGCCTTTTCCAGGGAGGGGTAATAGAATGTATTTCTTTCATTTCAGAAAATGATCTTTTGTTCATATGACAGTGAGAGCTATGCTATTTTAAAAATCCTTATTGTGAAAAACAAAATCTTTTTAAAAGGAGAAAAAAAATACCTTTTCTTTTACTCCTTTCAAAAGAATTTTGTGATTAATTCATAAAATCCCACCATCAACCTAAGATTGGACAAGGACACAGAGCTTTCTGAATTTCCATGTGGGAGAATTGGGGTTTATTTTTTAATATTGTATTAATCTGGTGTTACAGCTTTATAGGGTATTGAAAACCTAATTTAAAATCTTGTCATGTTTTTCAAGTCTTAGATTATGACATTATGCTCTTACTTAGATTTATATAAAATTAGCCTTTGGGAATGGTACTGAAAACCTTCTATTAAAATGTGGATCCCAGGAAAGACTTCTAGCTAAGAAAGTCTTCATATTCTATAACTTATGTTGCCTGCAGTGGTCTTAGTTCACTTCAAGCTCAGTATAAGTCAACCAGACTGAAAAATAAATGCCCAAGAAAATGAGAAGACAAACCACAGACTGGGAGAAAATGTTTAAAAAACCATATCTAATAAATTTTCTGTTATCCAAAATACACAAAGAACTTTAAAAACTCAATAAGAAAACAAAGAACCCAATTAAAAAATGGGCCAATGATTTTAACAGACATCCCACCAAGGAAGATGCGGAGACGACAAGCACATGAAAAGATGCTCCACAGCATATGTCATCAGAGAAATGCAAATGACCATGACAGTGAGATAACACTGCACACCTGTTACAATGGCCAAAAGCATCAGCACTATGATTAATCTGTCATGCTCTTAAATAAGTACTTTTCTCCCAGGTTAGTGCAGAGGTAGGGAGAACACTGGATTGAGAATCAGGAGACCTAAATTTTTAGCCCCATTGATTTTAATGGTTACCTGGCTGAACTTAGGCTAGCCTTGGGATATCATTTGTCAAGAGAGAAGATTGGACTAGATGACAATAATGACTTCTTTCAGCCCTAGTGCTCTATGATGCTGTTGTATTATAGATAACTTCTGGCATCAGAGAAAACCACTAGTTTAAGGAATATAAATCTAGATGCTGATGTTTTCTATCCTTCCATGTTCCTCTCCCCAATCCTAACTTTCGTTTCTTGAGTGTTTCAGATAAGACACACTTATGACGTGTGTGTATACGTGTGTATCTTTTAAGCTAAGTTAATATTACCCAGATTTGGGTATTAAGGGATGAATGCTTACATTGCTAATCATTATGTCACTTACCTAAAAAACCTATGGTTGAAATCGTTAATGAGCTATGTCTCATAAACATACTTTGTGGTCATGCAGTGTGATTTCACTAAGCGGTTGCTCTCTGGATTGATCAGATTTGGGAATGGATCTGACATCCCTCTGGGCCAAATTTCTTCCAGATATAAACTTGCTTCAGAAGCCCAATTTTATGATAACCTCAACCCAGGTTTTTAGTGTAACTATCAAATGTCGCACAACATATGGTTAGTGTTTCTCTAGTTAGAACTTAGACCTTCATATTACAACACTAAAATGCCAAGAAATATATTTGAGGCAATAATATTATTTTTAATTTCAGGAGTCCAATATGACATTTTAAGGATCAGTGAGACACTTTCCTAGAATCTAATTTCATAACGACGTGGTTGAGCAGATGGAGCATAAAATGACAAGTTGTATTCTAGTTTATTTTCTAAGCATTGCTAGTTTCTCATGCACCAATCATTCTGTTGGGCTTTGGAAAACATGCACAAATCAGAACTGTAGAGAAGGTAACAGTAAATTAAGCCTTATTGCAAAACATTACAAGTAAAGTGACATTTAAAATCATGAGGTCTCTTAAGAAACTACTAATTTAGTTAATCAAGGTGATATGGCTTTAGAAAGTAAATTGTGCTTAATTGAGGCTTTGATGTGACTCTAATGCTTGAAATGGCTCCCATAGCATGTCCACACTGATGACAGAATTAAAATAATTTCATTGGATGTTGTGTAATCTAAGAATTTAATGTTAGAAAGGCAAAGATTAAAATTCCCAAGTTAAGCTGCTATGTGTCGGATAACGTAGAAAGGAAAGGACCCTGAAGCCTCTCCATGCAATTCTAAAGTCAGGAGCCAAACACACATATCCCCTCTCCTACCTACTGCAGTGGGAATAAGAAATTGTCCTTTTCTCTCTGGTTTCCATTACCAGGCATGGGCAGTCTCTCTTATAGTAAATGTTAGATATGAAAGCGCTACATGCCGAGGTTTAGGAGGAAAAATAAAAAGAGTGGAGAGGAGAAATTGCATATTGTGGGACAGAAGGAGCTGTAGGAGCCAGATCATCCTGCTGGGAGGTATCCTTCATACCCTAGAACCTGAGGATGATCCCAGCTATTTTTCTCTTTGTTGCTACCACTTTTACTCTTGGTCATCATTTCTGCATAATAGTTTGGTCCAAAACAAATGCCCTTCACCACATTTTGTTAAAAATGTGTCATGAGAGGACTTCTGCTTCCAGACATGGTGAAGTAACAGGGACAGGATTTAGCTTCCTGCTTTAAACAATTAACAAAGCAACGAACATGTATGAAACAACTGTTTTTAGATATCAGACAACAGGCTGCATGGTAGAGTGGTCTCGGAGAGAAGGAAAGTAAACGAAGTGAGCCTTGAGACTGCCCCAGCCCACTGCCTATAGAGAATATCTAGACCGTGGTAATGGGAGGGAAATTTAAACAGAACCAGAGAAAGATAGAGATAGAGAGCTCTCAGGAGATCTGCAGAGATTCCTCTGCAAAGTACTGATGATAAAAGCGTGCATATAAGGAAAGCACCGAAGGCTGGGGGAAGAAGCAATATAAAGGAACAGGTTGGACAATGTCTAAGGATCACACAGGGCCAGGAATAGTTCACAAGCAAAGATAGAAAGATTTCTTAACATAGGTGTTGTTAAGTAAGGTTCTTAGAAAAGTATTGCCTCAATTTGTGAGACCGAATTGTGCCCTAAAGGCTGTTCTGTACCAGTCTAATGAAGCTTCAGTGTAAGCCTCAAAAGGTTCAAATTGTTTCAAAGCAACTTAACTGTGGCCCAGAACAAATCCCTAAAAAATATTTAAAGAACTACAACAAAATCCAATATTCAGCAGCATAAAAGTTACAATCTCTGACATCCAATCAAGAATTACATAGTAACCAAAGAAGCAAGAAAATATTATCCATAATGAGGGGAGGAAAAAATCAGTTAAGAAAAAGAGACCCCAAAATGCAATAGAAGATAGAATTAGTACATAAAGACATTAAAACTGTTATTTAAATGTACTGCATTTGTTCAAGAAGGTAGCGGAAAGTGTGAGCATAGTAAAGACATAGAAAACCTAAAGAAGATGTAAATCAAATTTCTAGAGATTAAAACTACACTGCCTGGGATGAAAAACACACTGAATGGAATTGAGAGCAGATCAGACAGTGCTAGGGGAAAAGGCAGTGAATTTAAAGCTCTATCAATATAAAGTCTCCAAACTGAAGCATAAAAAGAAAAAAAGACATAAAAAACATGACATGTCTCATGACATGTGGGATAATACCAAATGGGCTAAAATATGTGTAATTAGAATCCCAGAAAGGGAATGGGGCATAAAAATATTTAAAGAAATGACTAAAAATTTTCCAGATCTGATGAAAAGTACAGTTTCTATTCTCTACCACCAGTATACTGAATCAGAATTTATTGGGTGGGCCTATGTCTCTGATGAAATAAATGAACTACTGGAGATAAATGAATGCAACGGGGAAATGACAAGTGTCTTTGAAGGAAGTCTACAATTCTGAATTGAAGTAGAAAAGTGATCTGAATCCTCAGGGTTTACCATCTTGGCATAGGTTATCCTGCTTTTGTGCCCAACCCAAACACACACACACACAAACACTTCATATTGTGAATTATTTCTAATGAGGAACATTTAATAAAATCTTTGAAGAAAGAATGGAGCTTCTCCTAAAAATCCCATACAAACTCTGGATGAACTCTTCTCCTCTTTGTCTCATGGCCTCAAGCTATAGTAGAGTGGATAAGCTATATTAGCATGGATGAATAATTAACAATATTATAATTCATAATTAAACTATCTCAAGGGAATATGTGCAGGTTTGAGATAAGCGGGTTATAGGTTTGCTCACTTTAGCATGAGCAAACTGAAAAGTGCAAATACAGCAGCACCTGTTGGTCTTAGAGTGAAAGGGAGAATGGAGAACACAGACAGACTACCTGGTTGAAGATAAAAGGTAATCTAAAGAACAAAAGAAAAGTTCTCATTAATATCTTGCATTGTAAAAGAAGTTAATAAAAGGACAAACAATAAATCAATAGATTGAAATCCAAGAAATAAAACACCAAAATAAAATCTAAAGAAAATTTATGGAATTTAGGAAAAAAACCTTTGATCTAAAATTCAACTTTACAGAACTAAAAATATGAATTAGAAATAGCAAACAATAAACTGCATTAAAATGGAATTGAGTTATTTCAAGGAAGAAAGTCTTAATATAATTACCATGAGCACATAAGAAATAAAGAGATCAAAGCAATAGGACAGACATAATATATATGACAAAGAACACACATATAGGAAAAATTATTCTGCTAGATTACAGAACATAACTCAATAATAATCAAAATAATTTAAAATGAGATATAAAATAAAATTCCTTGAATTAATGGCATGACTGAATATGAAGACTGAAAGGCATGTCTTGTAAAAATGTTATAGAATGAAGCACCCACGAATGACCCCCCTAAACAGCTTCCTCCACAAGGGGGCAGACAGCAGTATCAAACAGTATCAGCAGTATTTCATCTTGTGGAACTGAAAACCACAGCCACAGAAAGATAGAGAAAATGAAAAAGCAGAGGACTTTGTACCAGATAAAGGGACAGGATAAAAACCCAGAAAAACAACTAAATGAAGAGGAGATAGGCACCCTTCCAGAAAAAGAATTCAGAATAATGATGGTGAAGATGATCCAGGACTTTGAAAAAAGACTGGATGCAGAGATTGAAAAGTTTACCAAAGACCTAGAAGAATTAAAGAGCAAACAAACAGAGATATGCAACACAATAACTGAAATGAAAAATACACTGGAAGGAACCAACAGCAGATTAACGGAGGCAGAAGGGTGAATAAGTGACCTGGAAGACAGAATGGTGAAAATCACTGATGCAGAAAAGAATAAGGAAAAACAAATGAAAAGAACTGAAGACAGCCTAAGAGACCTCTGGGACAATGTTAAATGCACCAACGTTCGCATTAGAGGGGTCCCAGAAGGAGAAGAGAGAGAGAAAGGACCCCAGAAGATATTGGAAGAGATTATAGTTGAAAACTTCCCTAACATGGGAAAGGAAATAGCTACCCAAGTCCAGGAAGCACAGAGAGTCCCATGCAGGATAAACCCAAGGAGAAACATGCCAAGACATATAGTAGTCAAATTAACAAAAATTAAAGACAGAGAAATGTTATTAAAAGCAACAAGGGGAAAACGACAAATAATATACAAGGGAACTCCCATCAGGTTAACAGCTGATTTCTCAGCAGAAACTCTGCAAGCCAGAAGGGAGTGGCATGATATATTTCAAGTGATGAAAGGGAAGAACCTACAGCCAAGAATACTCTACCCAGCAAGGATCTCATTCAGATTCGACGGAGAAATCAAAAGCTTTACAGACAAGCAATAGCTAAGAGAATTCAGTACCACCATACCAGCCCTAGAACAAATGCTAAAGGAACTTCTCTAAGTGGGAAACATAAGAGAAGAAAAGGACCTACAATAACAACAACAACAACAAAAAAAACAATTAAGAAAATGGTAATAGGAACATATATATCAATAATTACCTTGAATGTAAATGGACTACATGTACCAACCAAAAGACACAGACTGGCTGAGTGGATACAAAACCAAGACCCATATATATGCTATCTACAAGAGACCCCCTTCAGACTTAGGGACACATACAGACTGAAAGTGAGGGGATGGAAAAAGATATTCCATGCAAATGAAAATCAAAAGAAAGCTGGAGCAGCAATAGTCATATCAGATAAAATAGACTTTAAAATAAAAAATGTTGCAAGAGACAAGAAAGGACATTACATAAAGATCAAGGGATCCATCCAAGGAGATAACAATTATAAATATATATGCACCCAACAGAGGAGCACCTCAATACATAAGGCAAAAACTAACAACTATGAAAGAGGAAATACAAGCCAGAAATAGAAACACAGATGTAGAGAACAAACACATGGACACCAAGTGGGGAAAGCAGGGAGGGTTGGGGGGGTGGTGAATTGGGAGACTGGGATTGTACACTCTAAATATATGCAGTTTATTGCCTGCTAACTGTATCTCAATAAAAGTTCTAAAAAAAAAAAAAGTTATAGAATAATCAATAACGAGACATGCCTTAGCTCAATTATTGAGCTTTAAAGAAAAATACATCATTCTTTAAGCATCACAGTAGAAAGTGCAAGTCACCTTCTATAATGAAAAATATATCAGGTTATTTTAACATTTTCCTCAGCAGTAGGCAAATGAGCTAACATGGTTCTGAAAAAAGAAACAAAAATATTTTAGCTGGCCAAGTGATTTTCATTTGTTAGGTAAATGGGCTCAAATTTAAAATAAAAACAAACTCTTTCAGAGGCCACCTTGCCAGCACCTTAGATTAGTGAAAACAATACAAAACTATAAATGGAGGCTGATGTACTAAGTGTCAAAGATTATGTATATAACAAGATTTTATATATATATAACAAGATTTTATATATATATATATATATAGCAAGCTAGGAACTATAAAATAAAATGTGTTCTCTTTTCCTACCTTGATAAATGTACTCTTCAACAATTTAGTTTAAATTAGGAATTTTTTAACTTTCTAGAGTAACAAACTGGAACATAGCTGTACAGCACAAGCCAGCCCTGATGGCCCTGTGACCCTTTTAAATGTTTGGTACCATGACAGGCCAGACTTATATATGTATGAATACCTTAGAACACATGTCCAAGCTCTCTCCATACTTTCATGAAAAAGTCATCTCTGGGCCACCCCTTGGTCGAGATGTAGTGGCATGGTCCACATTCAGGAGAACAGACCTGGGGAAGATGCCTTTGTAGACTCTGGAAACAGGCCCCTGGGGAAGATGCCTTTGTAGACTCTGGAAACAGGCTCAAGGCAGTTTGGACAGAGAATATTAGACTCCCAGGCAACCCAAATGTGATCTAGAATAGGTGCAAGCACAAAGTCCCTAGGACCTTTATATACCCTTTGTTCCATGGGAAAAGACATGAGTTGGGATAAACTAGTTCAAGCTCCTTTAAGGTAAAGAGCTTGGGTCAGGAGCACATTTTTGCCTAGATCTAAGTGTAGTACTGCTGGCTAAAGCACCCATAAATTATTCTTGAACAAAATACTAAAGATGAAATCCTGCCAACCAAAAAAATAATTGGAGAAAACTCTAAAGGATTTAACCACCACTCAATTCCAGAAGATGATGGAGGAATGATTACAGTATTTAGCAATAAAAAGACTCAGTCAATAACTTTATTCCCTTCAACATTTTTTCCTCTAGTATAAAAGGCAACATACTGACATTTTCAAGCATATAAAAATGCATAGAATACAGGAATTATGAGTCTTTCTTTAAGAAAATTAATGATTAAATCCATTCAACCAATAAATGAGTACAGAAAAGTGTGATAAAAGGCCTGGTGGTTATAACTGCATTTATTTAAAATAGAAACCTGGACTAAATCACTGAAGGAACTACGGTTATAGAGCAGAAAATACATGCTACAAACCCTATAATATAAAAAATTATATCACCAAAATTAGGGGGTCAGAAGAGAAGACTGAAGAGTGCTAATTTCCTCATTTTTAAAAGCGGAGTCAGTTATTCCATCTAAATTGAAACGTGTAACTTAAAAGAAATCATAACTAGATATTTAGTGTTGTTCCATGTTTATGTTTCTTAATCATAAAAAGTAAGAAAATTATATATTGAAATGAAGAAACATGTTTAAGGTTCAGCAGTTTCTTCAGTTTCTCTTAGGTTTCTTCTGTGTTAAATGCAAAAATTAAATCTAATGCTTTCTTTTAAAAAGTAGCATGGGAGAAAAAGATGGCGGCGAAGTAGAGGGACGTGGAATGCATCCCTCTCCACAGATGCATTGGGAATGCACCAAAAGACGCAATAATTCCCACAGAGAACCAACTGAACACTAGCAGACGACCTCAGACACCAAAAAGGACCACAAGGAGCCTGACATAACTGGTAGGGCGGCATCTACGATGGCTAAAAGAGGGTGAAGAGGCGGTGCTGTGGCAGACAGGAGAGAGTGAGAAACATACGGAGGGTCTGCACCGCAGCTCAGCGTTCCTGGACTGAGACGTCGATTCACAGATGAACAGAGGGTCCGGGAGCGGGAGCGTGGGAACCGGAGAGCTGGTTCAGGGTGAGAAAAATTGTTGCCAGTAAGGTGACAGACTGAGAGGACAGGAGGGAAGAGGTCCATGGCGAGGAGTGCCTGCCCCTGAGAGCTGCCCGGCCATGATGGCAGCTGGACGCTGCAGGCTCATGGGTGGGGGGGAGGAGCTGCGGGCATAGCCTCTCTCTCTCTCTCTGTCGGCACCTCTGCAACAGGCAGTGGAGAGGCGCCCTGTGGGCCACCTACAGTGCTCAGGGATAACAAGTACCCTCAGGCACTCAGGCAGGGCTGGATTAAAAGCCCTTGGAACGCTGGCAGCAGGGAGGCTGCAGAGAAAAGAAAAAAATGGAGAGAGGCCCAACTCTGAGACTTTCTTTTTACACCTGAGCCACCGGAGTCCCTCTGCAACAGGCACCTCCAAGCCCGACTGAAACAACAGTACGCCACTGCTCACTCACACCCAGGGAAAGGAGCCACTATTGTACCCTCTTCCTCCCCACACACCCACGCTTACAGACAAACAATAAAGGAAGCTCTGCTGGCCACAGAATAATACAAAAAAACCCAAGGCGAGTAGAAGGACGCTTACAGCTGAGACTCTAAGGAAACAGAAATATTAACATTAGTCTGAAGCTTGGACAGTCTTCTATAAACACCTCTAACACCAGGACAAGCAACCCCGAAAGTCTGGACAACCATGAGGAAACAAAGAAACACCATGCAGGCAAAGGAGCAGGAAAAAAACCCACAAGACCAAATAAATGAGGAGGAAATAGGAAAAAGAATTCAGAGTAATGATAGTAAAAATGATACAAAATCTCGATAACAAAATAGAGAAAGTACAAGAAACAGTTCATAAGAACTCAGAAGAACTAAAGAACAAACAAGCAGCAATGGATAACAAAATAACTGAAATTAAAAATACTCTAGATGCTATAACCAGCAGGATGACTGAGGCAGAAGAACGAATAAGTGAGTTGGAAGACAGAATGGGGGAAATAACTGCCACAGAGCAGGAAAAAGAAAAAAGAATAAAAAGAATAGAAGACAGTCTCAGAGACCTCAGTGATAACATTAAGCACACCAACATTCAAATTATAGGCATCCCAGAAGAAAAAGAAAGGGTCTGAGAAAATATTTGAAGAGGTTATAGTGGAAAACTTCCCCAACATAGGAAAGGAAATAATTAACCAAGTCCAAGAAGCGTAGAGAGTCCCAAACAGAATAAACCCAAGGAGAAATACACCAAGGCACATATTAATCAAACTAAAGACAATTAAACACAAAGAAAAAATATTAAAAGCAGCAAGAGAAAAGCAACAAATAACATATAAGGGAAAACCCATAAGGATAACAGCTAACCTTTCTACAGAAACTCTGCAGGCCAGAAGGGAATGGCAAGATATACTGAAAGTCCTGAAAGAGAGAAACCTACAGCCAAGAATACTCTACCCAGAAAGAATCTCATTCAGATTTGAGGGAGAAATCAAAAGCTTTCCAGACAAGCAAAAGTTAAAAGAATTCAGCACCACCAAACCAACCTTACAACAAGTGCTAAAGGAACTTCTCTAAGTAGGAAACACAAGCAAAGGAAAACACCTACAAATACAAACCCAAAACAATGAAGAAAATGGTAATTGGAACACACATGTCAATAATCACCTTAAATGTAAATGGATTAAATGCTCCAACCAAAAGACACAGATTGGCTAAATGGATACAAAAACAAGACCCTTCTATATGCTGCCTACAAGAAACCCACTTCAGACCAAGGGATACATATAGACTGAAAGTAAAGGGATGGAAAAAGATATTCCATGCAAATGGAAGTCAAAAGAAAGCTGGAGTAGCAATACTCATATCAGACAAATTAGACTTGAAAGTAAAGACTATTACAAGAGACAAGGAAGGACACTACATAATGATCAAGGGATCCATTCAAGAAGAAGATATCACAATGGTAAATATCTATGGACCTAACATAGGAGCACCTCAATACATAAGGCAAATGCTCACAGCTATAAAAGGGGACATCAACAGGAACACAATAATAGTGGGAGACTTGAACACCCCACTTACATCAATGGACAGATCATCCAAACAGAAAATAAATAAAGACACACAAGCTTTCAATGACACATTAGACCATCTCGACTTCATTGATATTTATAGGACATTCCATCCAAAAACGACAGACTACACGTTCTTCTCAAGTGCACATGGAACATTTTCCAGGATAGATCACATCTTGGGTCACAAATCAAACCTCAGCAAATTCAAGAAAATTGAAATCATATCAAGCATCTTCTCTGACCACAATGCCATGAGACTAGATATCAATTACAGGAAAAAACCTGCAAAAAATACAAACACATGGAGGTTAAACAATTCACTCTTAAACAACCAAGAAATCACTAAAGAAATCAAAGAGGAAATCAAAAAATATCTAGAAACAAATGACAATGAAAACACAACAACCCAAAACCTATGGGATGCAGCAAAAGCAGTTCTAAGAGGGAAGTTTATAGCAATACAGTCCTACCTTAAGAAACAAGAAAATGATCGAATAAACAACCTAACCTTACACCTAAAACAATTAGAAAAAGAAGAACAAAAAAACCCCAAAGTGAGCAGAAGGCAAGAAATCATAAAGGTCAGAGCAGAAATAAATGAAAAAGGAAGGAAGCAATAGCAAAAATAAATAAAAGTAAAAGCTGGTTCTTTGAGAAGATTAACAAAATTGATAAACCATTAGCCAGACTCATCAAGAAAAAAAGGGAGAAGATGCAAATCAACAGAATTAGGAATGAAAAAGGAGAAGTAACAACGGACACTGCAGAAATACAAAACATCATGACAGACTACTACAAGCAAGTATATGCCAATAAATTGAATAACCTAGAAGAAATGGATACATTCTTAGAAAAATACAATCTTCCAAGACTGAACCAGAAAGAAATAGAATCTATGAACAGACCAATCACAAGTACGGAATTTGAGGCAGTGATTAAAAATCTCCCAACACACAAAAGCCCAGGACCAGATGGATTCACAGGCGAATTCTATCAAACATTTAGAGAAGAGCTAACACCTATCCTTCTCAAACTCTTCCAAAATATTGCAGAAGGCAGAACACTCCCAAACTGATTCTACGAGGCTACCATCACCCTGATACCAAAACCAGGCAAAGATGTCACAAAAAAAGAAAACTACAGACCAATATCACTGATGAATATAGATGCAAAAATCCTCAACAAAATACTAGCTAACAGAATCCAACAGAACGTTAAAAAAAATCATACACCATGATCAAGTGGGGTTTATCCCTGGGATGCAAGGATTCTTCAATATACGCAAATCAATCAACGTGATACATCATATCAACAACTTGAAGGATAAAAACCATATGATCATTTCAATAGATGCAGAAAAAGCTTTTGACAAAGTTCAACATCCATTTATGATAAAAGCTCTCCAGAAAGTGGGCATAGAAGGAAATTACCTCAACATAATAAAAGCCATATATGGGAAACCAAAAGCCAACATCGTTCTCAATGGGGAAAAACTGGAAGAATTCCCTCTAAGAACAGGAACAAGACAAGGGTGTCCACTCTCACCATTATTATTCAACATAGTTTTGGAAGTTTTAGCCACAGCAATCAGAGAAGAAAAAGAAATCAAAGGAATCCAAATTGGAAAAGAAGAAGTAAAATTGTCACTCTTTGCAGATGACATGATAGTATATATAGAAAACCCTAAAGACTCCAGCAGAAAACTGCTAGCACTAATTGATGAGTTTAGTAAAGTAGCAGGATACAAAATTAATGCACAGAAATCTCTTGCATTCCTATACACTAACAATGGAAGAGCAGAAAGAGAAATTAAGGAAACTCTCCCATTCACCACTGCAACCAAAAGAATCAAATACCTAGGAATAAACCTGCCTAAGGAGGCAAAAGATCTGTATGCAGAAAACTTTAAGACATTGATGAAAGAAATCAAAGACGACACAAACAGATGGAGGGACATACCATGTTCCTGGATTGGAAGAATCAACATCGTGAAAATGACTGTACTACCCAAAGCAATTTACAGATTCAATGCAATCCTGATCAAATGACCAATGGCATTTTTCACAGAACTAGAGCAAGAAATCTTACGATTTGTATGGAAACGCAAAAGACCCCGAATAGCCAAAGCAATCTTGAGAAGAAAAAATGGAGTTGGTGGAATTAGGCTTCCTGACTTCAGACTATACTACAAGGCCATAGTGATCAAGACAGTATGGTACTGGCACAAAAATAGAAACGAAGATCAATGGAATAGAATAGAGAACTCAGAAGTAAGCCCAAACACATATGGGCATCTTATCTTTGACAAAGGAGGCACGAGTATACAATGGAAAAAAGACAGCCTCTTCAATAAGTGGTGCTGGGAAAATTGGACAGCAACATGTAAAAGAATGAAATTAGAACACTTCCTAACACCATACACAAAAATAAACTCCAAATGGATTAAAGACCTACATGTAAGGCCAGACACTATCAAACTCCTAGAGGAAAACGTAGGCAGAACACTCTATGACATACGTCAAAGCAAGATCCTTTTTGACCCACCTCCTAGAATCATGGAAATAAAATCAAGAATAAACAAATGGGACCTCATGAAACTTCAAAGCTTTTGCACAGAGAAAGAAACCGTAAACAAGACTAGAAGGCAACCCTCAGAATGGGAAAAAATAGTTGCCTATGAAACAACGGACAAAGGATTAACCTCCAAAATATACAAGCAGCTCATGCAGCTTAATACCAAAAAAAGCAAATAACCCAATCCACAAATGGGCGGAAGACTTAAATAGGCATTTCTCTAAAGAAGACATACAGATGGCCAACAAACACATGAAAAGATGCTCAATGTCACTCATCATCAGAGAAATGCAAGTCAAAGCCACAATGAGGTATCACCTCACACCAGTCAGAATGGCCATCATCACAAAATCTGGAAACAACAAATGCTGGAGAGGGTGTGGAGAAAAGGGAACTCTCCTGCACTGTTGGTGGGACTGTACGTTGGTACAGCCACTATGGAAAACAATTTGGAGGTTCCTTAAAAAACTACAAATAGAACTACCATATGATCCAGTAATCCCACTCCTGGGCATATACCCAAAGAAAACCATAATCCCAGAAGAAACTTGTACCATAATGTTTATTGCAGCACTATTTACAATAGCCAGGACATGGAAGCAACCTAAATGCCCATCAACAAATGAATGGATACAGAAGATGTGGCATATATACACAATGGAATATTACTCAGTTATAAAAAGGGATGAGATGGAGCTATATGTCATGAGGTGGATAGACCTAGAGTCTGTCATACAGAGTGAAGTAAGTCACAAAGAGAAAGACAAATATTGTATGCTAACTTACATATATGGAATCTAAAAATGGTACTGATGAACTCAGTGACAAGACAAGAACAAGGACGCAGATGCAGAGAATGGACTGGAGAACTCGAGGTTTGGGGGAGCGGGGGATGAAGGGGAAACTGAGATGAAGTGAGAGAGTAGCACAGACATATATATACTAACTGTAAAATAGATAGCCAGTGGGAAGTTGTTGTATAACAAAGGGAGTTCAACTGAAGGATGGAAGATGCCTTAGAGGACTGGGATGGGGAGGGTGGGGGGGAGTCGAGGGAGGGAGGGAATACGGGAATATGTGTATAAAAACAGATGATTGAACTTGGGGTACCCCCAAAAAATATCAAATTAAAAAAAAAAGTAGCATGTTTAGGGTGATCCACTTTTTTATAGTTACTTTTTTCTTTTGATTAGTCTCTGTCTATCTACAATATCTATTTTTTCTACCTCCCTACTGTTCTATCCATTTACCCGTGTTTCTGTCTACCAACTTCTTTATCTCATCTACCTGTCCATCCCTTGATCTGCAAATCCTCATCAAGAGAAGCCTAGAATGATAATCATTTAATATAAATTCTGTAGTGTTATTTTGCTTATTTTGTTAATTTCTTCCTTACCTTTATGTCTATTTCCTGATATAAGGTAACAAACATGTATAAGTTTCACCAAAACAGTGAAGTTGTTATCTAAGGTAGCTAGGTTTGCAAACCACTGATGCAGAATATTTTGGGTGAGAAAATTCTTGGTGGAAGTTTTTTGCAGAGGCAGAGGACCAAGGAAGAAAAGGAATAATTTTTTTTTCTTTGTTATGGTGCACAGGCTTCTTATTTTGGTGGCTTCTCTTGTCGCAGAGCACGGGCTCTAGGTGCACAGGCTTCAGTAGTTGTGGCACGCAACGTTATGAGAATAGGGTAATTGATCTAATTGTCAAGAGCCAATATCAAACTGAGGGCCGGACTTAGGTCCTATTGATATCCACCTACAGGTCAATCAAATATCCCAACTTTGCTTAGAATTTCAAATGAATCTCAAGGATTGAAGTCTAAGTGGACTATTACCTGCTGATATTTATAATTAGCCAGCATTCTTGCTTGAGAAGGAAAGTAGGATTCAAATGCCAGCTTACAATGCCCTCCTATCTCTTATTCTCTCCATCTGAGCTTGGATGCTGACATCTGCAGTGGATACAGAGATGGTGAAGCGACAACATGTAGAACTCTGAAGAATGCATGGGAGTGTATCACCTCCATGGGATCTCTGTAAGGCCCTTTATATTGTAGGGTAATGTCTCTGAGATCTGCTGTGCAATTAATCCTTTTTTTCATTCTGTGAAGGACAAACTGAGAATAGAGACATCAGGGAGAATGTAGGAAAGCCAAAGGTCCCGAAACACATGCGGAGAGTCAGCAGGCTTCTGGCTGACAGGGAATTGCAGAGAGCAAGAGACCAAAAAAAGACTTGGAATGACAGAAGAAAGAAAGAAGAGAATTAAGCCAGGGACCTTTGGGTTTAAATCTGCAAAGTATGAGACTGCCAAAATAAGTTGGACTGAGAATTTCAAATGACATCTCTGTTCTTCAGATATGTGCATCTGGCAGCTCCATTTATGAAACTGAAATTTAATTTCAGAAGATGTGGGGATTTTATAAGACAATTAGATTCAACCATATGAAGTTGTAGTTTTTAGCAATTTCATGTGGTTGAGCCTAATACTGACTTTACTGTTTCCCCTGATTTTCCCTAAGGTCAGACGGATTTGGGATTGAGTGGTGTCCAGTCATGTTCTAGGTGTGAACACTGGGCAGACTTCCTCTACAAGATTCACTTTCCTCATGTAGGAAGTGGGAATTATATTATTGTAGCAAAGATTAAAGGAGTTAATGTTTATTGAGCATTTATCCTAGGAAGCATTCAATGGCGGCTCTTGTTACTTTTGTTATCATTAAATACATCTTTATGTCACACTTCACTTCTCAAATTCTTTCTCTGATGTTCCATTGCTCTTGAGATAAAATCAAACTCCTTGACATGTCTTGCAAGCTCCTTCATGGCTTTTTCTTATTTTGCCAGGCTCTCTTTTTGCCAGTCCCCCAAAAAACTATAAATATTTTTCACACTCCTGTGAAAGTGAAGTTCTTTCATTCCATAACAAGCCACTGTCTGCTCTCGTTTCCTTGGCCTATAACACTAATCCCCGATCTGATCTTTCTCCATATTACTCATGAGTGCCATTTTTTTCCTAGAAACTTTTAGACAACCCCTATTCTGGGTTACATAACCGCAGAGCTTCCACAGGACACTGTATGTTGTCCCTCAGTTCACTCACCAGCCTTTGTTATAATACTTTTGTCATCTCTCTCCCTTTCTTGCTTATTCTCCATTGCCTCTCACAACTGAGGATAGAACTGGACACGTTTTAGGAGATCAACCGTTCTCTGCTAATGTTGCCACATCAGAAACGTACATTACAGCAAGTTCATTTTATTTTTTCTATTTTCCAAGTTAATACTTTTTCCTATAGACACAACTCATAGATGTATTGCCTGGCTGACAAGGAGAAAAAGTACCTGTAACACTACCAGGTTTATATAGAAGATTTACTCCATGTAAATAATTAATTATTAAATACAATAGCTTTTAATTTATTCCAATATTGTCTTTGTTTAAATTTGTTTAAAAGGGCAATGAACATTTAAAGTAAAGCTATGAATGTGAAAGAAAATGTTCTGAATCTGATTGAAAAAATGTTATTTACCAGATTTTCAGGGTAATCAGGGAAAAAGGAGAAACTCAGTTCTCATGAAATGATACTTCAATCAATGTTACAAAATATTGTTAATATTTTCTTTCAAATTATTGCTTTCAAATTTTTATTTGATTTATTTAGCTTATTTTTCTTTATATAAATAACTTAATTTACTCCAACTCAGTAGAAGCAAAAGAGGAAGCTATTTGGATTAAAAATGAACACTTTTGGCTTCCCTGGTGGTGCAGTGGTTGGGAGTCTGCCTGCCAATGCAGGGGACACAGGTTCAAGCCCTGGTCCAGGAAGATCCCACATGCCACAGAGCAGCTGGGCCCGTGTGCCACAGCTACTCAGGCTGCGCTCCACAACTAATGAAGCCCGTGCGCCTAGGGCCCGTGCTCCACAACAAGAGAAGCCACCACAATGAGAAGCCTGTGCACCACAATGAAGAGTAGCCCCTGCTCTCCGCAAGTACAGAAAACCCACACACAGCAACAAAGACCCAATGCAGCCAATAAATTAAATAAATAAATAAATAAATTTATTAAAAAAAAAAAAACACTTTTGCTCCAGGATGATGTGAATTCTTCAATTTAGAAAGTGGTTGTAAAGAAGGAACACACTATCTTTTTTCCTTCACACTACACCTAATACTCTTAACAGATCTCTAATCTAGTCAGCAAATATGTGGTAGTTTTACCCTCTGTAAGCAATTCTGTAGTATCAGCTGGGGGTCCTACAAATTTAGCTAAATTCTTACATTACTTACCTAGAGATACTGTCAGATCCCTCTGGTTAAGGGCTCAGTCCCACAGACTACCTCCACTTCAGATGTCAACTGCAGTTTATTTTATCACTGTCTTATAGATTTCAGTGTACAGATCTTTAACCTCCTTAGCTATATTTATTTCTAATTATTTTATTGTTTTTGATGCTCTTGTAAATAGGGTTTTTAAAATTACTTTTTCAGATAATTTGTTAGAGTATAAAAATGCTACTAATTTTTGCATGTTGATTGCATCCTGTAACTTTACTGAATTTGTTGATAGATATAATAGGCTTTTGGTGAAATCTTTAGGATTTTCTATATATAAAATTATGTTATCAGCAAACAGAGACAATTTTACCCCTTCCTTTCCAATTCTGATTCCTTTCTTTCTTTTTTCTTGCCCCATTGCTCTGGCTAGGACTTCTAGTACTATGTCAAATATGAGTGGTGAGAGTAGGTACCCTTGTCTTTTTCCTGATTTCAGAGGAAATGTATTAAATCTTTCACCATAATAGGGAGAGACCCACAATGCTGGGGGAACTGGATACTCACCTTGGGCTCTTTTTTTCCCATTGGAGAAATCATAGACCCTGGAGTGGGGGATGGGGGATGGGAAGGGGTGTGTGTGTGTGTGCGGGTGGGGGGGGGGGGGCCTGTCTCCCTGCAGCACTGTGCCAGCCTGGAAGAAGGGTGATGTAGGTAGAATGTAGCTATTCCTTTTGTTCTCCTAATGCAATCCTTCTCAGTCTCTGCAGTCCAGTGGGGTGCTTCAGCCTCTCTGCCCTGTTCAGGGATTTTCACAGTGGTGTCTTGTCTATGGATAGTTGCTCTTTGGGGTTCTTATGAAGGGAACTGAAGTCAGGAACACCTATGCCTCCATCTTGACAGCATTGCCTCCCATTATCTGGCCATTGGTGTTTGAACTTGATCTCCAGCCTCTCTTTTCTCCCCAGAGGTTAGGGAATGGAGCTAAAAGTTCCAACTCTTTAATGGTGGTTGGTTCCCCTGGCAACCAGGCCCCAGGTACTTTCCAAAATTCACATCATTACAGGTGTGGTTGAAAGGGGTTTCTTATGTATATCAAAAGACACTTTATTATTATTATTATCACTTAGTAAATTTTAGGAGCTTTGTACCAGAAATGGGATGAGGGCTGTGTATTTCTTATTATACATTATTATACCATAGAGGCGAATTTAGAGCTCTGTTTAAATGCTGGTTAATTTTGTCATTCTAGGAGTGATTCAGTCTACTATTTCTAATAGAGAGGAGAAAAGTATAGCTTTTCATTTTCTTTTGAGACTATTGTTTTAATGAGTCATTATTTTACATTAAATATTTTGCCTTTCTTTGAGAATAGTTATAAAGCATATTATTACATAGAATGCTTTACACATGGCAAGGAATGTTCATACATTTTCTTATTTGCTTCTTATTAAAATTTTGTGATGTGACTACAGATGTGGAAATTGAGTCTAAAAGATGTAAACTAATTGTCACAGCTCATTTAGTAGTGAGAAACAAGTAAGTTTTGCACCTGGGTCTTCTCAAAACATAATTATAAAATAATTTATAGCCCATATATTTTAAATAAGAGTTTTCTACTTTTTGTACTATCCTATATAATGATCTATTCCACTGTTTTGTTAAACTGTTTCTTTTTTTTTAATATGACAAATTTATTTGTACAATAAAAAGTGAAAGGGTGAAATAAAAATCACAGAGAAATCACAGAGAAACCTGAGTGCCGAGACCAGCTCGGCGACTCGAGGTGAGTGACGGGTGCCGCAAGCTTGAAGAAGACACAAACAAAGACTGAAGAGAAAAGTGGGACCGGGGGGCTCAAGACCTCTCGGATCAAGAGCCCCGCTGACTCATCCCAGGCTGCTTTTATTGAGTTCGTGGGCTAACATTCTCAGGTTACACTCATAAACAGTCAAAGGCCTCACATGATTGAGGCAATTATCTTTGTTTACTTCCTGGGTCTGAGTTGAGCAGGTGTGGATTTGAGCTGGGGGTGGAGAGCAAAACAGCCGTGGGGGCAGGAGACCTCTCTCAGATATTAGGGGTCTGTGCCCCACCCGTGTTGGCCCCTCTGCGACTGTGCCTGTCTTAGGTTGTTCCTCCCTTGAGGAATCTTACCCGTCTCTGGCTAACCAGTCATCCTCCAGGGCCAAACACGGTGATATAAGGAAGGTTCTATGCACCACCCCTGTTGGCCCCTCTGCGGCTGTGCCTGTCTTAGGTTGTTCCTCCTCTGAGGAATCGTACCCGTCTTTGGCTAACCAGCCGTCCTTCAGGACCAAACAGGGTGATATTAGTCTCCACGCCCCGCACCCTCAGCTCCTCCACTGCTCAAGAATCCCATCGCTCGGCCCACATCAAAAAGGTTCCTGAATGTCTTCCCACATCTCCCCCTTTTTGTTTTCGTAGGAGAAGATAAGCCTGTAGGAGAAGATAAGCCTATTCGAGTTATTTCTTTTTCCGTCAGTCCTTGGAGCGTTCTTCCTGTGCACCTGAGAACTTAAACATAGGATAATTAAAAGACAACAAAAAGTATCAAAATGCTTAGGAGACTGCTATTCATGCCTTTTATCCAATCCAATGGATGCAATGCTTTTAATCCATCAGCTATACTTTGTAAAGTAGCAAATTTGGTGTAGAGACTGCAAAAATCATATTGCATGCCAGTTATTTTAGTTTGTAATTGTTGTATGTCCAGTGTGAGACCATCCGCTCCATATCCCAGCAGATGTGTCACTGGCATCATGGCCATCCCAGATTTGTAATGTTCTTAAACTTAAGGGAAGTTTCCATATTTCTGTTTGAGCTCTGCCATTCTCTAATTGAGGCCAAGGAGGTATTAATCCAATCCTAAGCCATAAAATGGGATAGGGCGAGTGCATGGCAATATTGGTATATGCCATCACAACCTTTTATAGGGATTGCAGGAGGAGTTGTTTTGGTGTAAACCATCAGAGACTGCATACCCCTTAGGGGACCAGTTTCATACTGTTCCATAGGAACCATTAAGTAGTATCACACCCTCCGTCCCACAGCAAAAATCCCAAAGAATTTGATCTTGTCTGTCAGCCCATATCCGTTTTATTTTACACAAAGGTCTATCAGGGATGGCATAATTAGTAAACTTAGTCTCCAAAGCTCAAACCTGAAAACAAATGTACAAAGTTCATCTCTAGAGATTCTACATCCCATTCAAAATGGCGTTTCTTTGGAACGCTCATGATATGGCTTAATTCTGCGAGATGGAATCCACACAGGTTCCAGGCCTTGTCCTGGTGACACACAAGCAAACCCTCTTCCCCATGTGATTAACCTTCCTGATGACCAGATATTAGTCAATGGGTCCTGCCACCATATCAGTGGCTGTGCATCATTAAAGTGAGTCACATTCTTAGACGAGGCTTGAAAATGCCTCTCAGCTGCTGTATCTGTAGCCTGTGCAGATACATTCAAAAAATTAATAGTAAATAAGGCTTTATTTAAAATTGTTTGTTGCCCTTGGGTGATTCCCCCTTTTTGTTTTTGGAGCATGTTTTTAAGTAGTTGGTTTGCTCTTTCAACTATTGCTTGTCCCTGGGGGTTGTAAGGAAGTCCTGTAGAATGTGATATAGACCACATATTATAGAAGCATCTGGTATAGGATCAGATTTTGTTATTCGAGGTAGAATCCATTGAGTTCTCTTAAGAAACTGCAAAATGGGATTTTTCGGATAGTGATTATCAATTTTTCCAATATAATCAGCAAAGGCAATTTGCCAACTTACACAATTTTGGAAACAAGCCTGAATTTCTTTAGTAGTTAAATTAATAATTATATGTGAAGGGTCAGTTCCAATTAAATGCTTACTTCGAGTTCTTCCCTTCAGAACCAACTGAGTTAATAATTCTAAATAAGGTGACAAGGATTTTACCACAGTATTTGCTAAAAACAACCATTCCACAATTCCTTCATTTTGCATTAATATCCCCGTAGGTGAATGAGGAGAAGGTAATATAATTAATTGCAATGGCTGATTAACAGTTACTCTCTGTAATTGAGAAGAATGAATTTTATTTTCTACAAGTTTTAGTTCCTCTAAAGCAGCTGATGTTAAAGTTCTTGGACTATTTAATTTTGAATCCCCTTTTAATAAAGCAAATAGGTTAGACAATGCATAGGTGGGGATCCCTATGCATGGGCGAAGCCAATTAATATCTCCTAGGAGTTTTTGCAAATCATTAAGAGTTTGGATTTGATCTGACCTCAGTTCCACCTTTTGTGGTCTAATAGTTGTTCTATCAACTATTGTGCCCAAATATTGATATGGGCTATGCATTTGTACCTTTTCTGGAGCTATTTTAAGTCCTGCTCTATCAAGGCAAAGCTGCATGCTAATATACGCAGAAGTAAGTAAATCTTGATTAGGAGCAGCACACAAGATATCATCCATGTAATGGATAAGATAACAATTAGGAAATTCTAGTCGCACTGGTTCAAGGGCTTTAGCAACAAAATTCTGGCAAATAGTAGGACTATTCAACATGCCTTGAGGTAACACCTTCCATTGAAACCTTTTTCGAGGTTCTTTATTATTTAGTGCAGGCACAGAAAAAGCAAATTTTTCTTTATCTTTGGGATGTAATGGAATGGTGAAAAAGCAGTCTTTCAGATCAATAACTATTAAAGGCCAATTAGCAGGGATCATATTAGGTGATGGGAGGCCTGGTTGTAAGGCCCCCATTGGTTGTATAACTGCATTGACTGCTCTGAGATCTGTTAATAAACGCCATTTACCAGTTTTTTTCTTTATTGGAAATACTGGAGAGTTCCATGGGCTAAAAGATTCTTCAATATGTCCTTTTTCTAACTGTTCAGTCACTAATTCTGTTAGAGCTTCTAACTTTTCTATGGTTAAAGGCCACTGCTCAACCCATACAGGTGTATCAGTTTTCCAGGTCAATGGGATTGGTGCTGGGGGAAGCAGTAAGCTTTTACGAACAGTGGCCACTAGTGAAAAGACTGATATCCAAGACCTTCTCTATTTGCATTACCTTCAGCTGGAATGGGAAATAGTTTCCCTTCATGATATTTACCAAAACCTAACCCTGGCTGATATCCTTGATTTATTAGCATTTCTTGACTTTGCATACTATAAGTATCTATCGTTGGAACGTGGATTTCAGCCTTCCATTGTTGCAATAAATCCCTTCCCCATAAATTAATGGGAAGGTCTGCTATATAGGGTTGTAAGTGGGCTGGCTGCCCATCTGGGCCAATACAAGGCAATATTTTAGCACTTTGCTGCAAGCCATGAGCTCTACCTAAACCTACCACTGTAATGTCTGCAGGACAAGTAGGCCAGCGAGAAGGCCAATGATTACTGCTTATAATTGAAACATCAGCACCTGTGTCTATTAATCCTCTAAAAGCTTTTCCACTTATAGTTACTGAGCACGTTGGGCGTGTTTCTAAAATTTTTTCAGAGAGGAAAACTCCGGCCTCTCCTGTGCTTCCAAAGCCTCTCGTTCTCCTTACTTTTGTACTACTGCCAATCTTATAATATGGCAGAATAAGCAACTGTGCTATTCTATCACCTGGATGGGCTTTCCATGGAACCGAAGTTGATATCATCACTTTAATTTCTCCAGTATAATCATTATCAATCACTTCAGTATGAATTCTAATTCCTTTTGATGTTAAACCAGACCTTCCTAGTATTAAGCCAACGGTTTCTTTTGGCAAAGGTCCAGTAATTCCTGTTCTGACCAATGTTGGAGTTTCTGCAGGCAGTATAATAATAGATTCTGCACAAGGAAGGTCTAAGGCTGCGCTGCCTGCTGTGGCTGGTGATAATTCCATGACACTGCGGAGTATTGGGCCATTTCTGCCTGTTTCTAGATCTGATAGGCTCCCTTTGGTTGCGGGGCTAGGAGTGAGCCCCGTTGTTAGTTTCCCGACAAAGGGGTTCCATCCTTATGGAAGTTAGATTTACACTGGCTTGACCAGTGAAATCCTTTTCCACATCTTGGACAAAGTCCAGGCTGTTTTTGCCCTTTGATTACATTATCTTGAAAATTAACAGCCCTTCTATCCACTCTCTTCCTACATTGTTTCTTTGTATGTCCTTGTTTACCACAGTTAAAGCATTTCCCTGGAAATTTGTTATTTATTTTCAGTCCAGCCATAGCTTGTGCCATCATTGTTGCTTTAAAGCTCTCAGTTCCCACTCCCTGACACACTCTAATATAATCATTTAATGTTCCCTTTCCTTTCATAGGTCCAATGGCCTTCCTACAATCTGTATTCGCATTTTCAAAGGCCAATAATTGCAAAATAGTATCAGCAGCCTCAGCATTAGTGATCTGCCGCTTGATAGTCTCCTGTAATCTGGCAATAAATTCAGTATAGGGCTCTTTTGCCCCCTGCATGATCTTTTGAAAAGAGACAGGAGCTTGCCCTTTAGCTTCTATTTTCTCCCAGGCTCTTAAGCAACAATGTCTCACCTGTTCTATGGCCTGATCTTCCATCAGAATCTGATCTTGAACTCTGCCCCAATTTCCACTACCTATCAATTGATCCAAGGAGACAGGAATCTGCCTTGCTCGATTCTGGTTTGCCATAGTTTCAGCATGATCACACCACCAGGTTTTGAATTGTAAAAATTCTCCCGGGGCTAGTACTGCACGAGCCAACGTTGCCCAATCAGCTGGAATCAAACAGCCTTCGGCTACTCCCTGTATGATACCTATGGTGAATGGAGAATTTACTCCATAATTTTGTACTGCTTGTTTTAATTCTTTCAATATTTTGAAGGGTATCGGCTCATGTACTGCCTCATAAATTCCATTGGGATTATTAGGATCCACTCCAGGTGCCACCCTTTCATGAATAGTCACTGGAAATGCCATTTGCATAGCTTCCAGATCTCCCTCTTGTCTAGCCTGCAAAATGCCCTTCTGTAAGGGTGATAAAACTGAGTGTCCTATAGACACAGGAAAGGCATAAGCTCCCCCAGGCGGCATTAAAGAGGGTGGAGGAGGGGGCAGTATAGGAAGTTCGCCCTCCTCCACAAGTAAGGGAGCCGAGGGTCTTAATCCCTCAGCCATTTGTATTCCCTTCTGTTTTTCAGTTTTGTTTGGCACCGCACATGCCCATCGGTCCTCTGATGGGCGGGCTTCTTCATCAAAGCTATCGTTTGAGCCCTCAGGAGCCCATAGAGGCGCTAATAGAGGCTCTAATACTGACTTTATTAGAGACCACATTTGACCAAACAGAACCTGGTACGGGAGTCCCTTTAGAATGCAGTTTTTTAAGTTCGTTTTCAACCTTATCCCCTAGTACATAAACCCAGTGTTAGCCTAAAGAAGGAAACTATGTACAATATTCTCAATTATTTACAGAATTTCTAACAATCGACCTTCACTTGCTTTTTACAAGACCTTCACTTGCTTTTTACTCCACCTGCCCTTAGGAGCTGCCGTAACAGGCATACATCTGGTCGATATTAATCTGAACTTTTATTTCCCATATTTTACCCCGAACACAAACTACCCAAGAGATTTACTTACTGGCAGGATTTTCTCAGAGGCCTCTTACTCTCCTCTTGGGGGCTTCACGGCACTTCCCAATTCTTTACTTTTATCAATTTCACTTTCCGTGAACCTTCGTCACTCAAGCCTTTCGAGCCCCACGTTGGGCGCCACTTGCCGAGACCAGCTCGGCGACTCGAGGTGAGTGACGGGTGCCGCAAGCTTGAAGAAGACACAAACAAAGACTGAAGAGAAAAGTGGGACCGGGGGGCTCAAGACCTCTCGGATCAAGAGCCCCGCTGACTCATCCCAGGCTGCTTTTATTGAGTTCGTGGGCTAACATTCTCAGGTTACACTCATAAACAGTCAAAGGCCTCACATGATTGAGGCAATTATCTTTGTTTACTTCCTGGGTCTGAGTTGAGCAGGTGTGGATTTGAGCCGGGGGTGGAGAGCAAAACAGCCCTGGGGGCAGGAGACCTCTCTCAGATATTAGGGGTCTGTGCCCCACCCGTGTTGGCCCCTCTGCGACTGTGCCTGTCTTAGGTTGTTCCTCCCTTGAGGAATCTTACCCGTCTCTGGCTAACCAGTCATCCTCCAGGGCCAAACACGGTGATATAAGGAAGGTTCTATGCACCACCCCTGTTGGCCCCTCTGCGGCTGTGCCTGTCTTAGGTTGTTCCTCCTCTGAGGAATCGTACCCGTCTTTGGCTAACCAGCCGTCCTTCAGGACCAAACAGGGTGATATTAGTCTCCACGCCCCGCACCCTCAGCTCCTCCACTGCTCAAGAATCCCATCGCTCGGCCCACATCAAAAAGGTTCCTGAATGTCTTCCCACACCTGAGGAAAAGCTATGAAACCTAAACAAAAGCTAAACGTAGACTTTGTTGATAGATGATTTAAATGAATTCCAGTCACATTCACATGAGGAGTTATTTACTTCAGCTCAATTCAGTTTTAAAGGGAAGCATTTTGAATTCTTGAGCAACAGGGTAACTTGGGTAAACAAGGATGTTTCTTTGTTTTGTGTAGCTCAACCAGAAATAACAAGGAAGAGAATGACTCCTGAAATGTGGCAAAGAGATAAACCTAGGTGGTGTCTGACTCAAGGTCCCTTCAGTAGGAATCTCTACATATTGTGAATGTATTTAAATTTCCTGGGAACTTTGCCATCATGAGGTATGTTTGTGTGCACACACATGCCTGCTTCTACTCTATCCAAACACTAGCAAAGTAGTGCAGACAATTAATATGTGTTGAATTAAACAATAAGCTGTAACTGGAGGGGGAAGCTCCTAGAAAGAGAGGGCAGTAGAGACTCTATGTTGCTCTCTACTAAGGGAATCTTGAACAACTAAGATGAATAAACAGGGACAGCCAACTTTGGGTGAATGCTTAAGACTCAGAATCCAAATCTGTTGAATGCCAGTCAAGGGTGTGTGCTTTTAAATGTTAAATGATTGAGCTTTATGAATTAGAATTGCACGTTTGCATCATATGCTATACACCAGCATATACCTTTGTGTTCAATACACTTCAAAACAATAAAGGGCAACAGAGGCTAATTCCATGATCTAAGAGTAGAGGGATAAATATTGATTTGCTTTTCTGTTCCCTCATCTTTCCTAGGGAAAAAACTATTACCTGCCATTTAGTACATGACCATCTGCTCCAGCCATAAATGTGGTCTCAAGGCCATTTAGGTAACTTTCCTGATGATCTTACTCCACTCGAATGTTGCTAATCTTAGAGTTGTTTTGCTTAATGTTTTTCTTCTGAATTTTGGGGCCACTTTTTATTTAAAATCTACTTTTCCTCAGATTTAATATAACATTGGCCATCTTTATACCAACACCAATCTATTAGTTTGCTAGGGCTGCCACATTGAAGTACCACAGATGGATGGCTTAATAAATTTTTTTTCCCTCCTTGCAATTCTGGGGACTAGAAATCTGAGGTCAAGGTGTCAGCAGGGTTAGTTTCTTCTGAGCCTCTCTCCTTGGCTTGTAGATGGGTATCTTCTCCTTGTGTCTTCCCATGGTCTGTCCTCTGTGTATGTCTGTGTCCTAACCTCTTCTTTTATGGACACCAGTCAGGTCGGTCAGATTAGGGCCCAGGCATACGACGTCATTTTTACTTAATTACGTCTTTCAGGATCCTGTCTCCAAATACAATCACGTTCTGAGGTGCTGAGGATTTCAACATATGAATTTGGGGGCAACACAATCTAGCCCATAACAACCAGTACTTCAACAACCACCAGCACTGACACATGTTGGTCTTTACTGCAGGATGGGTGAGAAGACTATCGACTGTGAACCATGTTGACAGTCTTCTTAGCATGAGCACAGAAAAACTCTCCACGTCCAGCCTCAGAGCAGTTATTTCTCTTGTTTCTTGCACTGTGGTTTGGGGTGGTGAGAGGCTTGGAGGGGAGATGATGCCAAAGTTGGAGTCAGTCTCAGCCCATGCTTTTACTCTATCATATAACTTCTTATCTTTGATCTTGTGGTGCTTTTGGTAGATTTTTAGAGATGCCCGAGATTTGGTGCTCATTGGAAAACTATTTTGTTAAACTATTTCTTAATGAATTTTCTCCAAAGAAAGCTTTATCTCATGTTACTTTTTTTTAACTCCATTAAATTGACAGAATTCTCAGTGTTTACAATTAGCCAAATAGATATATATAAAGTATTTTAAATGTTAGCTCCTAAAGACTATAGGATAATTAGGTCCCATTTATTTATTTTTGTTTTTATTTTAATTACTCTAGGAGGTGAGTCAAAAAAAAATGCTGCTGTGATTTATGTCAAAGAGTGTTCTGCCTATGTTTTCCTCTAAGAGTTTTATAGTGTCCAGACTTACGTTAGGTCTTTGATGCACTTGAGTTTATTTTTATGTATGGTGTTAGAAAATGTTCTCATTTCATTCTTTTACATGTAGCTGTCCAGTTTTCCAAGCATAACTTATTGAAAATTCTGTCTTTTCTCCATTGTGTATTCTTAACTCCATTATCATAAATTAATTGATGATAGGTCTGTGGGTTTATTTCTGGGCTTTCTAACCTGTTCCACTGATCTATATTTCTCTCTTTGTGCCAGTACCATACTGTTTTGATTACTATAGTTTTGTAGTAAAGTCTGAAATCAAGGAGTCTGATTCCTTCAGCTCTGTTTTTCTTTCTCAGGATTGCTTTGGCTACTTGGGGTCTTTTGTGTTTCCATACAAATTTTTAAAATTTTTTATCCTAGTTCTGTGAAAAATGCCATTGGTAATTTGATAGGGATTGCATTGAATCTGTAGATTGCCTTAGACAGTATAGTCATTTTGACAATATTGATTCTTTCAGTCCAAGAACATGGTATGTCTTTCCATCTGTTTGTGTCAACTTTAATTTCTTTCATCAGCATCTTATAGTTTTCAGAGTACAGATGTTTTGTCTCCTTAGGTAGGTTTATTCCTACATATTTTAAAAGCTTCTGCACAGCAAAGGAAACCATAAACAAAACAAAAAGGCAACTCATGGAATGGGAGAAGATATTTGCAAATGAAGTGACCAATAAGGGATTAATCTCCAAAATATACAAACAGCTCATATAGCAGCTCTATGTCAAAAAACAAACAACCCAATCAAAAAATGGGCAGAAGATCTAAATAGACATTTCTCCAAGGAAAACATACAGATGGCCAAAAAGCACATGAAATGATGCTCAACATCACTAATTATTAGAGAAATGCAAATCAAAACTACAATGAGGTATCACCTCACACTGGTCAGAATGGCCATCATCAAAAAGTCTACAAACAATAAATGCTGGAGAGGGTGTGGAGAAAAGGGAACCCTCCTACACTGTTGGTGGGAATGTAAATTAGTACAACCACTATGGAGAACAGTATGGAGATTCCTTAAAAAACTAAAAATGGAACTATCATATGATCCACTCCTGGGTATATATTCAGAGAAAACCATAATTAGAAAAGACATATGCACCCCAATGTTCACTGCAGCACTATTTACAGTACCCAAGACTTGGAAGCAATCTAAATGCCCATCGACAGAGGAGTGGATAAAGAAGATGTGGTACACATATACAATGGAATATAAGCCCCCAAAAGAATGAAATAATGCCATTTGCAGCAACATGGATGGACCTAGAGATTATCATACTAAGTGAAGTAAGTCAGAAAGAGACAGGCAAATACCATATGATATCACTTATATGTGGAATCTAATTTAAAAAAAATTATACAAATGAACTTATCTTCAAAACAGAAACAGACTTATAGATATTGAAAGCAAACTCATGGTTACCAAAGGGAGGTGTTGGGGGAGGGATAAATCAGGAGTTTGGGATTAAACATACACATACTACTATATATAAGATAGATAACCAACAAGGACCTACAGTATAGCACAGGGAACTCTACTCAATATTCTGTGATAATCTTTTTCAGATTCTTTTCTCATATGTGTATAACTGAATCACTTTTCTGTATACCTGAAACTAACACAACATTATAAATCAGCTATAATCTGATAAAATTAAATAAAAAAGACCATAGGATATATTGGATCATTCATTACATTTTCTATAACAAATCCCTTTAATGTCTTGGGGCTTTTCTTTTGCTTGTATTTACTGAAAAAGCATTTCTCATTATCCTATTTAAAATATGCATCTGCCCCATTACTTCTCTATTATTACCTTCCCAAATGTTGTCCTTGGAAAATACAAACAAAAAGGTGCTGGTGTGAATGGGACTTAGATAGAAAAGAAATTATATTTATTGCCTGGTGTCTAGCAATCTCATAGGAGTTTTAGTAGCACAGACTATCGAGGAAAGGAGAAAACATCCTTCTGTAGTTATTGCCCTTTCACGGTATAAATGCTTAACCTCTAACAGAACGTTAGTTGAGATTATTCTTTTTCCTAAGGATTAGCGGGGCAGAATAAAAAATTTCAAGCTTAATATGGAAGAATTCTTTTTTTAATTTTATGACTCATTTTTCTGATGATAAAAAATAAAGTGGACATTGCTTAAATTTATT
This sequence comes from Hippopotamus amphibius kiboko, assembly GCF_030028045.1. Classification (NCBI taxonomy): domain Eukaryota; kingdom Metazoa; phylum Chordata; class Mammalia; order Artiodactyla; family Hippopotamidae; genus Hippopotamus; species Hippopotamus amphibius. The sequence goes on from NC_080186.1 coordinate 225,990,051, forward strand.
TTTTTAACCTTGAAAAGTAGAAAGGAGAAAATAAAAACCCCTATAGTCCCATCAACCAGGATAATACCCTCAAACTTTTCTCTTTCTAAGCAGCTCAGTGTCTCCAGGGACCTCCCCAGTCTCCCATCCCCTGTAAAGCCACAGGGCCCTTTAAGAAACCCCTGTGCCTGAGACTGCTGGCACCAACCTGGTGCCTCATATTTTCCATCTCATTTCTTTCTACCTCCTTGTTATCCTTCTGACGATTGGGAAAGAGTGTGTGGCTGGTAACGCTGTCAGGCAGATCAAACTCTCATTGCCTCTGAGTGTAAAACCAGTAGAGCAGTGGGTGTCTGGTAGTTGATACAGATCATACCCTTTTTTGGGTGTTTCTGTTAGACTGTCTTCTTGGTGCTTGATTTCAGCTTACCCTCTGATCATTGTCCTATGAGCTCAGCCCCACCCCTCTCAGCTTCAGAGCCTGTTAATGCCAAGGTAATTTTGGAACCCTGTCTGGCCACAGGATATTACCTACTTAAAAAGCATGTTTGGGACACACCCATTTTGTGCATTCTGACTTGCTTCTGATTCCTGAAAGTGAAATTATGGGCTGCAAGTGAGGGGGTATTAATTATTTTTGTGTCTCTTGATACATATTGCCAAATTACTTTTCTTATTAATTAGTATGTACTTTCTCTATATTAATTGTAATAAAATTTTATCTGGCAATGTTTTTAGCAAAAATTTACATGTTTATTTTCTTTTTTTTAAAAATGATTTTTTTTCCAGGTTTTATTGTTGTCTAGTCTTTCGCTTGTTCCTTGGCAAGATCTTTCACTGCTTTTATAATTGCAAAATTTTACATATACTCTGAAGAGGTTTTATGATCCCCATATTTACTTCATGTTTCCCTACAGGCTTCTTTATTTTTATTTGTCTCTTCTATTTATCTAAAATTTTAGTGTATTGTCTGATGGGGCATGATAACATGATTATGTTTAAAATTCCAAGCAGATAGTTATTCCAATTTGAAGTATTGAAAAATCCAGAGTGATCCATTTAAATCATTTGCATCGTAAAGCAGAAAGCAAACTCTGGTTCTGTGCGTAATTATGACTATAGTGTTTAATAAGGTTTGCATACATTTAAAAAAAGCTAACTGGTGTTTGTATTATGACAAAGGAAGAACTGTTATTTTAGCCCATGATAGTAATTCAGTCCCTTGAATGATATGATAATGAAAAGTTCTAGAAGCCCCATTATTATAGTTGGTAGCATCATAAAACTGCCCTAGTGTTTTACTGGATGGGAAGGCAGTGTAAATGAGAATAAACATGAAAGCTTGGATTTATATGTGAAAAGAGGACCCCATATACTTCCTTTTAATGTCCCAATAAGTATAGTCAAAGAGAGACAACAGGCAAAATTTCTGGGTTTGTATAGCCAAATCCATTCAAGCACTCCTCCAGAGTCTCGTAGGCCTGGAGACATCCTTCATCAGGTTAGTGCAGTCTATGAACCATGTAGTTGCTTACCCACATCTCCTCTCTGTTCCAAGAGTCCGTGTTCTTGGAAAAGGCAGCATCTCACTCTCCTTATGTACCTCCTTTTATGAGTCACTCTGAGATTAAAGACATCAAGACAGTCAACTGTTTATGTTCTCTGCCATTATCATTATTCAGGAGGGTGGCTTATACAGGAATACAGAACTGGGACTATGTACAAGACTTGATTTTAAAATTCTGGTGTGGGGTCCAGAGTCAGCAGTGTTGCCCAGTTCCCCCGGTGATTCTTATGACTCTTAGCTGTGTAAACTGCTATACTAGGGTCTGTGTTTTAAGAGATGCATTCTGTTTCATTGCCTATATATTATTTTTGCTAGTTTTTCATTGTTTTAATTCGTGTCATTTTTATGTTTTATTTACCTAGTAGAATAGGATTTATTTTAATTATTTTTATTTATGATTTCAAAATGTGCTTTTTGCCTTCCAGATGAATTTTAGAATAATTTTCTCATGCTCAAAGGGAAATTTTACTGGGATTTTCTTAGGAATTTAGTTCATCTTAATTGTTATTTTTAAAACACTTATTTATGCATGTCAGGAACATGAAAGTTTATGTTTTGTGAAGATTTATTTTTCTAGGTGGTTATATTATTTTCTTTGTAAAGGACTATAATAGTCCTATTATATTATTATAACATTGTTATCATTAGGTGTTATGTACTTAGTTACTATTGTGAATGAGTTTTGGTTTTACCTTTTATTTTGTAATATCTTTGATTTGTTTGTTGTTACTATATAATTAAACAGTTAATATTTGGACATCTGTTTTGTACCTAAGCATTTTAATACTTCTTACTCAACTGGAATATATTTTAAAATTTTATTTCTATTTTGGATTTCTGCAAATAATGGTCCACATCTGAAAGTTCCTTTTGGTTTTCATGCAAAGACTACTTATCTCGTGACAAAATTTTTGGGGAAAATCCTCACTTTCTGGTTTCGGTTGAGGGTGCTGTTTTCCTGGACATGTTCAATTTCTGAAAATTCAAGATGTACACTTATAATCTATGCACATTTCTGCTATAACATTTTTTAAAAATCCCTCATCAAACTTTGTACCCCTGTGGTTCTCAAACTGCAGGGTGTGCTAGAACTATCTGGGAGCTCATTAAAAATGTAAACTCTTGGGTCTAATGTCTCAGAGATTCTGATTCAGGAGGTGTCAGATGAAAACAAAACACCTGATTTTGCTGAGTACCTTAGGTGATTCTCATGCAGGAGGCCCTCCTTACATTTTAGGAACACTGCTGGTACATTTTTTTCCATTGCCTTCTAGTATTTAGTGTTACAGGGGAAAAACCGGAGATTTCTATCCTCCCTCCTCTACTTCCTGTCCTGTGTGACTTGGGCATCTTTCCCCTGGGTAAATACAGAAAGTGGGGAAGGAAAGAGTAAGCGGATGGTGGAGGCAGCCCCAAGATAAAATTTAAACTCTCCCAGAATGAAGCATCAACTGAGCAACTGGTTACTGCAGTTGATACAGATCATAAGAGAGGGTGGGCTCTTTTCTTTCCTCTCCAGACAGATGCTGCTGCTACAGTGTTTTGGAATCTGAATGAAGCCTGTAATAGGTCATGATTGAATTCCACAATGCTAATCGATTTGCATTTATTTAACAGAAATTCATCCTGATCTGCAAATAACTTCCTTTGTTCAGAGCTTCCCCAATCTTCCATGCCATATCTTCATCTGTATTTTAATGAAGAGTTAGGCATTTGGGGAAATATAAGTCTAGAGTCATACTAAAGTAGAAATTTCAGGAAAAAAATTCATAACACATTTCCGCTTCCTTAAAAATGACACAATGATTAATAGAAACAAAACTTCCCAGAACAATTGTAGATATAGATGGATATAAATAGAAATATATGGCTTTGTATTACGAAAAGAACTCATATCTTGAAGTCCTAAAATATTAATTTCTCACATCAGTATCTTTGAGCAGCAGAACTAGAGTCAGAAGAAAAGTTGTAATCAAGGCTCTGTCACCTATTTTCTCTATACCTTGGACTTAAGTTACCTATGTTTTTCCCTGCAAAATGAGGAATCTGGAATCACTTAGGGTATTTTTTAGATGTGTATAATGAGGTCTTGGGGCACTCAGAGATCATAAGTAAGAAAAAAAGCTTAATTTCTATGTTATGCTTCTTATAGCAGGCTAGTGCAATTGAAAAATTTTTCAACAGAAATGAAGATGAAATATTTAGATTACCTCGTAGCTCCAAGTTCTTGTTAACTGGAATTTATATGCCTGGTTAGAAATTTGAATAGCATTTTCCTGTACAGTTTTAGATTTTAAGATGGGCACTGAAATTTGAAATTCACAAACACATATCCTTTTATTTTTGAAACTATATATCTCTTTATCATCTATTTTTGTGTATGTGTATAAACAAATATACATTTACAATATTATTTTAGTATTATGAAAGCAACTCCTATTTAGGTAAGAGTTTCAGCTTTTCTGGAAATCACATTGCTCCCCTTGGTGAAAAAAAAAAGTTGAATTTATTTTTAGTGATCTTGAATTAATAAAAGCATTAGGATTTGTAATTTTTGTAAACCAACCAAACTTGAGAAGCAGATCTTAAAATTTGAGGAATACAGTGAATACTAACATTCAAGTCACTGAAAATCATAAGTTATAGAATATTTGAGAAAGTTTGAGAAACAAACATTATTTTGTTCCATTGACTTCTTTGTGATTCCAAAGAGCTCTTAAGAGAGAGGACAATATGATATTAAGAAGGAAACTATAGTTTGATTCTGCTTGCTAAGGAGATAAAGGAGAAAGATACCTTACTTATTGGGAGGTAAACAGAGTAAGAACAATTCTGAAAGCTGGAAGCTGCACAATCTAAGTTTGAACTAGGAACAGAAAAGCATCTCTAAAGCCATTATGAATTCTATCCCTCCATAGAATAAAAATGTAGTAAGTAGGCTATAGAGAGGAGGCATTGGAGATGAAAAGACAATAAGTCCCAGACCTCAAGGGGCTTAGGAGTTCGAGGACAAAGACAGTAAATAGATAAGAACATTAAGTGTAATAGGTGCTATGATAAAATCATGTTTAGGGACAAAGAGAAGCCTCACTATTTTTTTTTTATTATTATTTTTTTTGGGGGTACACCAGGTTCAATCAACTGTTTTTATACACATATCCCCATATTCCCTCCCTTCCTTGACGCCCCCCCCTCGAGTCCCCCCCACCCTCCCTGCCCCAGTCCTTTAAGGCATCTTCCATCCTCGAGTTGGACTCCCTTTGCTATACAACAACTTCCCACTGACTATTTTACAGTTGGTAGTATATATATGTCTGTGCTACTCTCTCGCTTCTTCTCAGTTTCCCCTTCACCCCCCGCCCCCTCCCATACCTTGAGTTCTCCAGTCCATTCTCTGTATCTGCTTCCTTGTTCTTGTCACTGAGTTCATCAGTACCATTTTTAGATTCCGTATATGTGAGTTAGCATACAATATTTGTCCTTCTCTTTCTGACTTACTTCACTATGTATGACAGATTGTAGTTCTATCCACCTCATTACATATAGCTCCATCTCATCCCTTTTTATAGCTGAGTAATATTCCATTGTATATATATGCCACATCTTCTGTATCCATTCATTTGTTGATGGGCATTTAGGTTGCTTCCATGTCCTGGCTATTGTAAAGAGTGCTGCAATAAACATGATGGTACATGTTTCTTTTGGGATTATGGTTTTCTTTGGGTATATGCCCAGGAGTGGGATTACTGGATCATATGGTAGTTCTATTTGTAGTTTTTTAAGGAACCTCCAAATTGTTTTCCATAGTGGCTGTACCAACGTACAGTCCCACCAACAGTGCAGGAGAGTTCCCTTTTCTCCACACCCTCTCCAACATTTGTTGTTTCCAGACTTTGTGATGATGGCCATTCTGATTGGTGTGAGGTGATACCTCATTGTGGCTTTCACTTGCATTTCTCTGATGATTAGTGATGTTGAGCATCTTTTCATGTGTTTGTTGGCCATCTGTATGTCTTCTTTGGAGAAATGTCTATTTAGGTCTTCTGCCCATTTGTGGATTGGGTTATTTGCTTTTTTGGTATGAAGCTGCATGAGCTGCTTGTATATTTTGGAGGTTAATCCTTTGTCCGTTGTTTCATAAGCAACTATTTTTTCCCATTCTGAGGGTTGCCTTTTAGTCTTGTTTACGGTTTCTTTCTCTGTGCAAAAGCGTTTAAGTTTCATGAGGTCCCATTCATTTATTCTTGATTTTATTTCCATGATTCTAGGAGGTGGGTCAAAAAGGATGTTGCTTTGATGTATGTCAAAGAGTGTTCTGCCTATGTTTTCCTCTAGGAGTTTTATAGTGTCTGGCCTTACATGTAGGTCTTTAATCCATTTGGAGTTTATTTTTGTGTATGGTGTTAGGAAGTGTTCTAATTTCATTCTTTTACATGTAGCAGTCCAATTTTCCCAGCACCACTTATTGAAGAGGCTGTCTTTTTTCCATTGTATACTCGTGCCTCCTTTGTCAAAGATAAGGTGCCCATATGTGTTTGGGCTTACTTCTGAGTTCTCTATTCTATTCCATTGATCTTCGTTTCTATTTTTGTGCCAGTACCATACTGTCTTGATCACTATGGCCTTGTAGTATAGTTTGAAGTCAGGAAGCCTGATTCCACCAACTCCATTTTTCCTTCTCAAGATTGCTTTGGCTATTCGGGGTCTTTTGCGTTTCCATACAAATCATAAGATTTCTTGCTCTAGTTCTGTGAAAAACGCCATTGGTAATTTGATCGGGATTGCATTGAATCTGTAAATTGCTTTGGGTAGTACAGTCATTTTCACGATGTTGATTCTTCCAATCCAAGAACATGGTATGTCCCTCCATCTGTTTGTGTCCTCTTTGATTTCTTTCATCAGCGTCTTAAAGTTTTCTGCATACAGATCTTTTGCCTCCTTAGGCAGGTTTATTCCTAGGTATTTGATTCTTTTGGTTGCAATGGTGAATGGGAGAGTTTCCTTAATGTCTCTTTCTGCTCTTCCGTTGTTAGTGTATAGGAATGCAAGAGATTTCTGTGCATTAATTTTGTATCCTGCTACTTTACTAAACTCATCAATTAGTGCTAGCAGTTTTCTGGTAGAGTCTTTAGGGTTTTCTGTATATAATATCATGTCATCTGCAAAGAGTGACAATTTTACTTCTTCTTTTCCAATTTGGATTCCTTTAATTTCTTTTTCTTCTCTGATTGCTGTAAGCCTCAATATTTTTAAAAGCCCAGCCTCCAGTACTTCGTGAAGCTCCCTGGTGACTCCAATATTCTGACAAATGTAAGAACAACTGTGTGAAAAGAGTCATTTAAGGGATGTATCCAACGTTTATTTGCTCCAGAGTAATACGAAAACAAGAGCAACTCATATTTCCGATTAGCATGATAATTTTTGTTGACTTCAGTGGGCATATTTGTGGTCCTTTTTCTTTTCTTGGTTTATGAGGATCATGGATTTTCCTATAATTGGTCTTCAGGATTCCAGCTGTCTCAAATAATCTCCAGCTATCATACTTTTGTCTAAACAGTCTCCAAATTCTGCATTGTATGTATTGGTACGTGTGTAAGATCAGCTGTATGAAATGAGTACCCAGTAAGAGGAGAAATGAGCTAACGTAATAAAATTAGAATAAAAACCCTCTATAGCTTTCTAAAGTGATATGGCAAAGTCATAAAACTCTTTACGGCTCTAAACAAATCAGATATCTCATAATTAGGAACAGATTAAAAATTAACTCTGAAAATTGAAGACAGCTAATCAAATAAATGGGAGTATTGTAAAGAGTGAAACCATGGACACATTAAGGTTTAGTTAATTTAAAAGATTTTGGCTGGGGATTGACCACTCAGAACTTTAGAAGATGATTCATTAGACTGTTCTGCTTGGTAAAGTTCTGCTTCGCCTCACAGGCAGCCACTGTGGTTTGGATGCCTCGAAAGCCATTGTCATCTTTCCCTTTTCATGCACCTCTCCTCCAAGTTACACCATTTTCCCTTACTTTATAGCAGGGGAGATAGAGGCTGGGAGAGATTAAGAGTCTAGGGCTTGTTATCCTCTCAAGCTACCATCAGCTGTGTAACATCTTGTTCTTTCTCTGATTGGCTCCCACCAACTTATTCATATCCCAAATTTTTAGTCTCTTCTGTGAATACTTTCCTCTATCCATGTATTGAAACCAAGATAAAGGATGCTATCAGTACAGTGGGAAATGAAAAGAGAAAATACATTAAATGTAAAAGAAAATTGAAGTTTCAGCCCATAGTTCAAGGAGATCAGGATTCCTCTGAAAAAGAGAATGCTTTTCTCTCTCTCTCTACAGTTTTCCATCTCCATCAATTCCCCAAGGAATTTTTATACGCTTGCTATAGTGACTATTCTCTCCTGCTGGAAGACCTATGGATTACTCCTCTTACAAAGTTTCTTCTTAACATCTACATTTATCTCAATATCTCACCCTCAACAAACTCCTGAAGCAAATGAAGCTGCTTTGCTGTTTCAGAGCTGGAGCCCCAGAGGCTTAGTCAGGACCAACACTTTCTGCCATGTGACCCTCTGTTAAACCTTCTCTTTACTCCATTTTGGAATTTCTCAGGCCCTACTAACGTCCTGAGCTACTGTGGTGCAACAGCAATGTTGTCTTCCGCATCCTTCTTCTGAGCAGCACTGAGGTATGGGGGAAGTTATGGTGGCTTGCTCTCTAAGAAACTTCCTTTCTTCTTAGATTTCTTCCTCCAGTCATACTCCATAATGCAAAGCCCTAGTAACAACTTTAATTGTCTTCCTTTCCATGTCATAGCCTGTTAGCTTGTACTTCAATGAATTAACCTTTCTTTTGAGGAGATTCTTCTTTTTCTAGCCTATTGGCCAGATTTGTCTTTTTTTTTTTCTGTTACCTTTTCCTGACTTGACTGCAAGAACAAAGTATATTTTTAATGTGATTCTTTTCCTGTTTGAGTCTCTGAGAAATCTTAATTCCTAGAGAAGGTGTTCTAGAGACAAAAAATTTCTGAACTTTCTTAAACTTTGGACCTGAAATGCTTCCATGAAGCTTACTGCACTTCAGTTTAGGAAATGATGTTACCCTCATGTTACCTGTTTATTGGTAAAATACACTAATCATAGGTTGGACTCAGTCTGAAGTCCTAAAATCCATAACTTTCATCAAAAACAGTCAAGAGAAAGTTTAAAGAACAAATGGTGATTTTGTTGGGGGGAGTGGAGGGTTTTTGAAAATCTATTAGCCTGTTGATATATTGCACAAATCCAAGTTTAGTCCTACATTTAACTCTCTAGTGACTAGGAATATCTACTTTTGCCCTTGAAACCTAAAGTCTAGATTGAAATGCAGTACGAGGTCCATCTCCTAATACCTTAAAACATATGTATGCTTAAACTCTACTTACTTTTGTTTCTCAATGATACTTGGGACACTTTTAAATAATAAAAAACTCACCACAGCTGTGCTTGCACTAACACCTGTGGTCAAGCTGCTGTAACCTCCACAGTTCAAAAAGTCCCCATATTTCACTGCCATCCTTGATCTCAATTAACAGTCATTGGTGGGGTTTTTTTAGTTTTTCTTAGGAGGTTTTCTGCTCAATGCCCCATGTGATGAAGATTAGATAATATGAAACATTTATTCCTCTTATCACACTGGTTCTAACTAATGGAATATAAATACAATGATAGCAGAGAGGGCTCAAAGTATTGGCTTTATTAATGGCTGGGAAGCAACCTCAAACCCCAAAATACAGAGCTATAGAGTCAACAGTACTGAACACTGCTGCTTAATTGAAAATATGTGCTACCAACTTTCTCCTCTTGACTTCCAGCTGTAAAGCAGAGAAGGGCTCTGATTGGGTCTGCCAGGGTTGGGGTGGGGGTGGCTGCAAGGTCCGATTATTCCAGTGGTTTGCAAGTTTGAGTGTGCATCGGAATCACCTGGAGAGCTTGTTAGACCCCCCCATGGCTGGGCCCCACCCCCAGAGTTTTTGGTCCAGTAGGTCTGGGGCAGGAACGTAGAATTTGCATGTTTAACAAGTTCTCAGGTGATGCTCACGCTGCTGGTCTGGTGCCCATACAATGAACACAGCTGATTTATTTTGTGGACGCTAGACGTGTAAAGCTGATCAACCACCCCTCTCCCCAGCACAGTGGCCTAAATGAAAGAAGTTTGCATTACTTTTCCAATGCAAAAATCCTGCCCCAACTGCCCCAGTTCCTGCCCTCTAGAACACGTGGCCCAGTAGATATAAGAGTCATTGTTGCTTGTCAGGAAGGTTGCTTTTCCTCCTAGTAGGGAAGCAAGTAAAAAGGATGGAACAAGAAGCCAAAAATATGTGCTCAAATTTGGTCCCTTCCTAAGGGATTTTTGCCATTTTGAGGTGAGAGAAGTCAAGGAAAGCTTTCTCATTAACAGTTAAGAGCAGTGATTAAAGTTTTGCTTCTTGAGGAGTTAGCTGTGGGAGGATAACAGAAGAATATACATTCCAGAGGAGCCTACAAAACATTTTGAGGGAGCACCGGACTCCTTCTTCTTTGTGTAACAGGAGTATGTGTGACTACCGGAAGATGAGAGGATTTGGAGACCACTGGATCACACGAAGGTGAGCAAGGCTTTTGTACTTAAGGATCTTAAACTGGCGTTTATTAACTGTGTCATCTGGGGAAAGTCAATTTCTTTAAGCTTCTGTTTTCTCATCTGAAAAAAATGGGAGTGAGCGTCCTCTGAGGAGGGTGTTTGTGGATATTAAATGAAACAATTCTTTGAAATGCTGAGTACATTGTTTGGTCCATAAGATACTTAGGCGGTAACTTTAAGTAGTGAGACGTTAGTGACATATGAGAAGTCAAACATAGAAAGAGCTTTAAGGCGTGTATTATTTTCCTATTGCTGATTGTAAATTACCACAAGTTTAGGGGGTTAAAACAACATACATTTATTATCTTATAGTTCTGTAGGTTAGAAGTTTGATACAGGTCTCACTTGGCCAAAAGCAAGATATCAACAGGGCTGTGTTCCTTTTCGGAGATTCTAGGGAAAACTTCATTTCCTTGCTATGTTCAGCTTTTAGAGGCTGCCCATGTCCTTGACTAATGGCCTCCTCCTTTCATCTGCAAAGTCAGCAACATAGCATCTCCCTGACTCTACTTTTTATCATCACATATCTTCCTTTGACTCTGCTTGTCTGCCTCCTAATGTGATTATATTGGTCTCATCCAGGTAATTCAGGATAAACGCATTATTTTAAGGTCAGCTGGTTAGCATCCTTAACAGAATGTAACCTTATTTGCCTTGAAGCCTAACATATTAACAGGCTTTGGGCCTAGGACATGGATCTCTTTGGAGGTGGGAGCATTATTCTGCTTTCCACAGGAGGGAGAGTTCGTTGTCATTGTGTCCTATGAATACATGTTTGAGGCCTGGAATTTTATTCATTTATTTAATCATTCACCAGCGTATATTAAACGTTGATATCTATTTCACCAATCACTGGAGATACAAAGTGAATAAGACTATTCCTTCAAGGAGCCTGGGGTCCCCTAGTGTTTTACAGACTTGTAAATAAGTAAAATAGTGAGAAATACTATAGTGGTGAAGCCAATAGAGGACCCAACCAGGAAATGGTCCATTCTGTTGTGAATGGATTTGGTAGGACTACAGGAAAGCCCAGATAGGAAAGATGCTTGAGCCTTGACATTTGTTTACACACACCTTGATGGGGAGGCAGAAAAACATCCCAGACAAAAGATGTGGGGAGCACACAATGACATGACATATGGCGGCTGCCTGGAAAATTGCAAGTAATTCAGCAAAAAAAGGAACATGCAAAGAGAGAAGGCTGGAGAGATAGATGGGTATCAGAATCTCAAATAACTATCTACTGCTCTTTTAGCATAACTTTGCATTACGTGCATTACAGCAGTTTGGCTTTATCTTAAAGCCAGTGGGAGACAATAGTGCAAGTTATGATGAAGCCGGATTACAGAAGCCCTTGGATTCCATGCTGAGGCTTCCTCCTGGTCACGACGATCTCTCCCTCATCTGATTCAAATCATTTAATTACTGATCATCAACTGTACACCAACCACATGACACTGTTTTGTTCTGGGATAAAGGAAACACTATCTTTGACCTTGAGCATTGTCAAGAAGACAGAAAATATAATAATGGCATATTATAAGTACTGGAAATGAGATGTCCATACTGCTTATATAGCTTTGTGACCTACTGCCTTGTGATATTCTTTCTCTATGTGTACTGGTTTTGGCTCCTCACCACTATGAATGTCTTTGAAAGCAGGGACTTCTGCAGAGCAGTTGCTTAGAAAATCAGTGTTAACTCTCTGCCCTCTTCATTTGCCATAGTAATGGGAAGTGATTGCCATAGACTGCTTTGCATGTTCATTTATCTGGATATTGTTTAAAAGAAAATTCTTCAATCATTGTAAACCTTATGTGGATTTTATTGTCTGTCCCAACAAAGTTTCTTAGAAATTTCATGTACCTTTTCTTCTTTCTCCCTAAGATCTTTGTCAGTTAATTTTCTATCCAAACAGTAGTTCTGAGAGGTGTAATGTCCTTCAGCTGGG